>NW_009648710.1:0-6429 GCF_000708025.1 Charadrius vociferus | reverse complement strand
TCCTGCTGCCTGTATGGCAACTGCTATATTTTACCCCTTTCAAACGCCTCTGTAAGTATCTCCTCTTCCAAAAATTCTTTTTTTCCCATCACTAGGAACGGAAGTTCACTCCTTGACCCTTCCCCTACATACTACACAAAGTCCATTATCAGTAGTGTTATCAATTACAACTAGGCTTTGTTGTCCAGATTATGTCATAACAAACATGAAAGCCTTGAACTGAACATTTCTTACCTGCCATTGAGTTCCCTCTTAAAATACACAAAGTGCACCCTTCAATTTACGTACCTAAAGAGTTGTGAGAAGAGGCTGAGGTGCCTAACATACTATGTTCTGTCTTCACAGGCTGAGGCTGCTGGTGGTGAGGAGCAGCAGCCGATGAAACAAAAGACTGAGACAGCGATTGTGAAAGAGAACTGAGTGGAGAGGTTGAAAGGGATGATGACGAATGCAAAGATGAGGAACGAACAAGAGAACCTGGAATATTGACAGGCGCTGAACTTCCCAGTAATCTTTGACCTGTGTATGTGTTAGGGAAGAAAAAAGGAAAAAAAAAAAAACCACAACAATTTGTTCCAAAGCAGTACACAGCTCTCTGTAAGTATTTTTCTGAAAAATGTATCAAAAGTAAATTAAATTATATATTCATATACCTTCCATTAAAAAACCCAACTTTATTTATCTCCTATTGCAAAAATATTTTTTAAATTGAACACTTGAAAGTAGTTTTCCAAGTGCCTGAAAACAGGATTTGTAGCTTTACACAGCAGTGGCCTCATCTGCAGCTACAAAGAAGGAGAACACACTTTTCAGATCAAGTTATTCGACTTACTCATTTTTACCACCAACAACTAATGCAAGTGGAGAAACTGAAACTTAAAGGATTAAGAAAAATTTGGGTTTTATTTTAATATATAAACCAGAGTTAAGCAAGTGAGGCTACATACCTTGAAAATCATACACAGCATAATAATCAGACATAACTCAATTCCTTTCCTCTACATGCTTTTGCTTTTGTTCAGCAGATTTTAAATGTCAAATGTACTTAACTCTCTATGAAAACTGAGTTTGAAGCAAAGTAAAAATTAATAATTTAGTCAAATAAAGGCATTGCTCATAATTTCCTAAAATAATGATAATAATTAAAAATAGGTATTAAAAAAGTATGTTCAATCATGCAATTACTTAAATAAACATGCACAGATGCAGTGCATTCTTCTGGTCAGTTCAATATTTACTGTGAAGATTTTAATCATCAGTATGTTTGAATAGCAACTAAAAATGACATCACCTTTTCTTTAAAAAAATACAGCAGTCAAGTGATTATACTTAAAGCAAGCGTCATGATTCTAGTTTTCTGGGTTTGCTTAAAACAGGTGAATTCATGTCATCAGAGAAAACATCATTCCTTTTAGAAGTATTTCAAAACAAAAAGACAGGGATGTTCACTATAAGCTGCATTGCCACAATGTCTTCAAAAAAATATATCCTAAAATACTCAGCAAATGTTACCAAGGTCAGCTTCATGACCAGCTATAGGAGGAAAATACGCGACGGACATTGTAATCACAGGCGTACATAACAGACCAGACAATAAACGTGCACTGCTCTTGGCAAGAGGAGCAAGGAAGCAACAAAGTCAAGGGAGTTTAGTTACAAAATCTGGCCAAGTTAGAATTCTCTTTAAAATTAAGAGCCAAAGGAAAGCCCCGAAACAAACATCGTATGAAATGGTAGCAGAAGAACCATCTCGTTTCTGGTTCTTAAGGTAGTCTTCAAATCCAGTTGAATTTTGGCAAATACAATCTGCCCGCATGTCTTGAATTTATGGGGCAAAGTTTTGGTAGCAGGTGGTGGGCTGCAGGGGTGGCCAGGAGAGGCCAGGGCTGCCCCAGGCCAGACGCGGCCAGTCCCAGTATACCTGCTGCAGGACACAGCTATGTCCTTCAGCCACACTGGTGGCACCTCTGAGAGAGCATATTTAAGAAAGGACAAAAAAAAAAAAGCCACACAGTCAGAGGAAGGGGGAACAAAAGGTGTGAAGAACAGCCCTGTGAACAGCAAGGTCAGGAAAGAAGGAAGGGGAGGAGATGCTCCAGTCACCGGAGCAGAGGTATTCAACTGGAGCTGATATTCCGCTGCAGACCATGGAAGGTTTGGAAGAGACCCTGTGGAAGAGGCTACGGTACAAGCAGGAATTTCCCTGCAGCCTGTGAACAGGACCAGATTGGAGCAGGTGGATATTTCCTGAAGGAACCACAGTTTGCACAAGGGGAAGCTTAACACATATGCACAACCAACCTAATAATCACCACAGACCTCCTTCAAAGAAATGCTAGCAAAACAGATATCAGAAAATAAATGGAAGTATTATAAAACCATGACTGTTCTCTTGCTCTGTGACTCGCAAAGGAATATGATAATGGAATTATAGTTCCTCAGTTTTCACTTCCTATTTTTCTAATTTTTTTTCCTCTTGATTATTTTCCCTTTTCTACTTTCACAAAGTAAAGGTGGCATTTTAATTTCTTGCTGTTCCTCCCCCTTCATCCTTCCTCTCTGCTGTCTCTTCCTTGCACCGCTCTCCTTTGTCATGTCTTCCTCTCCTCTCCCAGAAGAGGCCAAATGGCTGAATACTTCCCAACAGACCTTCAACTAAATTGCTCCTTCCAGGTTAGATTCATAGAAAGATAAAGTCCCTAACTTGCGAGTATTAAAAGTACTAAAGGTTGCTAGCTCCTTCTCCTCAAGAATTGTCCCTGCTCCCTCCTCTCAGCAGCCACCCAACCACTGAAGTACTTGTTGGTCCCCGCAGCACACACTGCCTGCTGCCAGACTTTGCCGCACCCAGCATGAGGTGCTCCAGCTCAAGCATAATGCCTTCCTGTAAATGCGTCTAAGTCCTTCCATCAATGATTATGCCCATGGGCCCAAGTCATTAAGCATATTAAAAAACAAAACCCGAAACATTTACTAGACCGATCCCTTGCAAAATACAGACAGCACGATAGTAGTGCAATCCCTTTACACCACAAAGTTAAACAGCTGTAACAAAACTGAGGACTTTTTTTTCAAAGTCTTTGCTGCCTGTAACTATTTTGAAGAGTAAAAGATTAGAAAGGTAAGAAAGAAAGATATTTTAAATGAGTAAAATTTGACAAATTGGACCTCTTACTTGCTAATCCAAGGTCACTGCCTTCTTGATCTTCTAATTCTCTATCTATGGATGCGACGTTCACATCATTAAAATGCAAATCTAAAGCAGAACCTGTTAAACAAAACATTGTATTAATGAATTATCCTTGAATTATCCATAAAACTATCATGATGGCTGAAATGAGGAAACTTTATTTGACTATTTCTGTTAGTGCTTCCATCATAGAACTCTTTTGTATCTTCAGCATACTACAGACACACAGTGAAGGATATCCTCTGTATTTTCTAAATGGGAAAACTTTCATATATAAGCTATTACAGCTCTTTAAGCTGGTGAGATGAACAGAGGATAATGGGGAAGTGGCTATCTATCTGGATTTTCAATAAATCTGTGTCACCTGTTATGCTTAGACGTAGGTCAACAGAAAAAGAGGAAAAATAAATTTTGGATAAATATGTAAATGTATTTTTATTATAATTAAGTAAAAACAGGTATTATACCTGAGGAAAGGCACTGTGAAGGCCCCTTACAACAGTTAGCCCTTGGGGTAACTGAGTTACATATCAGGGCATACAGATGTAAAGAATTTCAGAATATTCAAATGAGAATGTGCAATATTTGAAAAGAAATACAGTAAAAATCAAAATCAATATTTCATTTAGACTCAAACGGTAAACTGCCTTTCGTTTGAAGGCTATGTCAGTATCATGGTTTAACCCCAGTCAGCAGCTAGGACCATGAGCTGCTTGCTCACTTCTCTGTCCCCCCACTGGGACGGAGAGAAGAATCAGAAAAATAAGAAAAACTTGTGGGTTGAGACAAAGACAGTTTTATAGGACAACAACGATAGAGAGAAAAAAAAATCATCATCATCATAGCAGAAGAACATACAAAATGAGTGATGCACAATGCAATGGCTCACCACCCAGTAATCTGTGCCCAGCTTGTCCCCACACAGCGATCTATCCCCCCCCGGCCAACTCCCCCAGTTTATATGCTGAGCATAACGTCGTATGGTATGGAATACCCCTTTGGCCAGATGGGCTCAGCTGTCCTGGATGTGTCCCCTCCCAGCTTCTTGTGCACCCCCCACCTTCTTGTTGGCAGGCCAGTATGAGAAGCTGAGAAGTCCTTGACCACTCAGCAACAACTAAAATATTAGTGTGTTATCAACATTACTCTCATCCTAAATTAAAAACACAGCACTATACCAGCTGCTAGTAAGAAAATTAACTCTATCCCAGCTGAAACCAGGACAGTCGCTCTAAAATTTCTCCGGGCAATGTAATGAAAATAAGTTCTTATCAGTATACTTCTTATTAGGCCCACTGCTTACAAAGTCTTAGAAGATGAGTATTTTTCCATTCTTCCTCTTAACTTCTTTTCTGCACAGGAAGGGGTGTAACTAAGGAATTTATCCCTCTGTACTTTAACTAACGTTGAACAACTGCACAGTCAGGAAAATAGGAGAGAAGTCCGCATAAATACTGATTTTACAAGTAGGGAAGTGATTATCCCAGTTACTGTGCTCAGTGATAGTGATCACCTTTGTAAAGAATTTTTAGGTTTTATGTCAAAAATCATTATTAAAAACTAGCACAAAACCTAAATCAGTTGAAAAGTAACAAGCAGAAGTAAAAGACACACTGGTGTGTGTAAAAGTTTCGAGAAGATCCAAAACAGACCTCTCGATCCCTTTGGAATTAGACTGATTTCTCTCTATGCTGCAGGATATTCTGAGAGATCCTTCTCACATTCACCAAGTGAAGCTGTTCCACTTTCAAAAAATTCAAAATTCTCTCAATCATGAAAAGAGAGGCTTTAAAATCCCATCATTAGCACCATCGTGATCTTTAAACAAACTGTTTTTTTCAAGCCTTTGCAATTCCCCATGTCACCCAGATGTTATTAATACTTGAACTTATTTGCAGTGTCTGGCTCCATACGTTGCTACGCAAGTATGACAAAGCAGGAACAAAGCACGATGAGGATGACATAAATCACACTGCTCAAACAGTATATCAAATTTAGGCCTGCGTCCTTCCTAAATCACTAACCTGTCACGTTCTCCTCATGTGAAGCATTAACTCATTCTGCCACACTCATCCTCCCCCACCACAAAAAGGAATGACATGCCTCCTTACTGTTTATTATCTACATTTTCAAAGCTTAATTTCTGATACCTTCCAGCTCTCTCAGATTCCACCTTACATGGCAGAAAGCCAGTGGAGCGTGGGGAAAGCAAAAGGAGAGACACCAATTTTCTTTGAATGGCAAGTCTCCCAGACAGGCAATATCCCCACGCTGGAGCATCCAACAGAAAGCTAGGGAATCAACCAAAACATTCCGAGGGGAGGTCCACACAGAACCTAACACAGACAACAGGGTGGATGGAGTACCAGGCTAGCAGATGTCCCCTAATGTTAAGGTCCCACCTTCTGCCTACTACCACTTGAGTTGTTTCCCTTCACTGCTGCCCATTCCTATTTATTCCTCTCCAAATCTGTCTCCTTTGACACGTTGCTTACCTAATTTCTCTATTCTCTTAAAAAATATTTTCTCTTTTTTACAAAACGAGACAACTGAACCAATCTCCCTTGACTCTAACAGGAGTAGACTACAGCAATATACCTTCTTCCACTCCATCATTCCTCAGTTTTCAACATGTTGTCCAAGCCTCAAAGCTAAACACTAGTTCTAATTGGTGTGCTTATTCCCAACTGCCCTGGACCCTTCTCCTCCCCAGCTCTTGGGGACTGTTACTCATGGAGCAGAAAGGGCTTAGAACTCCCTGTGAGATCAAGATAAAGGGCCACAGAAAGGGCTGCAGACCCCACTGTCTGACAAAGCCTCCTCAGTTCTTGCTAATGTAGTTCTCCTGCATTTCCCCTATTCCTTTACCCAAATCCACTCATCCCCTTTTCCCATAATCACCTAGCCCGTTCCCTGGCTGCATCTCTTTTTCTATCCCTTTTTTCAATGCTTCTTCAATCCACCACTTCCTACAAGAACACTATGTATTTATTTTCTGTTCTACAGTAACGTCTTAATTTTCTGCTCTATTCAGATTATGTGCAGCACTTTATTTGCAATGCCATCCTGTATATCCACAAAGTAGAACTCTGGAAAAAGAATTTATGAAATTCTTTTAAGAAAAACCCCCCAAAATCTACAGAGTTACCATAAAGTACACTAACTTATATACACGAGATATGTATTTTATGATTCATACTCTGTTAACAAAGATAGCATACTGAAAACTGGTTTAAAAA
>NW_009648709.1:0-4704 GCF_000708025.1 Charadrius vociferus | reverse complement strand
ACGTCACTTGTCACTGCTCTCCACTTGCACATCATGCAAAGAAGTGATAGATTCTGACAATGCAGATACTAAAAAGATTTGCTATGTAGTTTAGGAAAAGCAACTTCCATATTTCAGAGCACGAGAAACCATTTTAACTACTGACCCGGCAAATATCTACATCTTTAACATGAAGCGTCTATTTATCTCACACACTTCAAAAACATGTGCAGGAATATTTTGAATTTGGTTGCCAAAGCAGAGAGTCTATGTTGCTTTCATAACTTGATTTTCTATGTAATAATTATTTTGTGGGGGTAAGATACTATTGAACAATTGCAGAGTAGTAAGTATGAACCTGTAGCCTGTCATGGATCAAACTGAAAAAGGAGTTGAGAGTACTGCTATTCTGCAAAATTTTTGGTCCCAACATGGGGCTCAAGGAATTCCAGATAAGGGCAGTAATTGGGAGAGGTAACAGGCAAAACTTGGACTGGACATTGCAGTAAGAGGAACAACTGGGGAATTTTTGTTGTAATGTGGTGAAGGGACAAGGGGTGGAGTGTGTGTAAATTGTCCACCTTTGCTGGTGGATGATGACTTTGTAGTGGGGAATTGTTTTGGGGTTTTTTTTGTAAGTGAAGATTGTGTGATGAATGTATATTTTAATGATATTTCTTAAATATGTGTTTCACAGAGGCAAGGGGTAAAATGTGTTTGGTTTACATGTCAAGATTTTGGTAGCAGGGGAGGCTGCAGGGCTGGCTTCTGTGAGGATATCAGAGCAAGTTCCAGCCAGCTCCAAGACAAAACCACTGCTGGCCAAAGTTAAGCCAATCACCAATGCTGGTGGCACCTCCATAACAACATATTTAAGAAAGGGTAAAAAAATACTGTGCAGCAGCTGTGAGAGAGTGAGAACATGTGATAGAAACAACCCTGCAGACACCAAGGTCAGTGAAGAAGGAGGGGAAGGAGGTGCTCCAGGCACCGGAGCAGAGATTCCCTTGCAGCCTGTGGAGAAGTCCATGAAGATGCAGGTTGTCCCCCTGCAGCCCATGGAGGACCCCATTCTGGAGCAAGTGAATATGCCCTGAAGGAAGCTTGTACTGGTTTTGGCTGGGATAGAGTTTATTTTTGTAATAGTAGCTTGTATGGGGCTGTGTTTTGGATTTGTGCTGAAAACAGTGTTGATAATACAAGGATGTTTTTGTTATTGCTGAGCAGTGCTTACTTTCAGCAAGGGTCAAGGCCTTTTCTGTTTCTCACCCTCCCCCACCAGTGAGTAGGCTGGGGTTGCACAAGAAGTTGGGAGGGGACACAGCTGGGACAGCTGACCCCAAATGACCAAAGGGATATCCCATATGACATCATGGTCAGCATATAAAGCTGGGGGAAGAAGAAGGAAGGGGAAACATTTGAAGTTATTGTGTTTGTCTTCCCAAGTAACTGTTATGTGTGACAGAGCCCTGCTTTCCTGGTGAGGGCTGACGGGAAATAGTGAATGAATTCCTTATTTTGCTTTACCTATTAAACTCTCTTTATCTCAACCCATGAGTTTTCTCACTTTTACCCTTCCAATTGTCTCCCCCATCCCACTGGGGGAAATGTGGTGCTTAGCTGTTTACCAGGGTTGACCCACAAGAAAGGACCGTGGTGGGTTGACCTTGGCTGGCTGCCAGGTACCCACCAAGCAGCTCACTCAGTCCCCCTCCTCAGCAGGGCAGGGGGAGAAAATAAGATGAAAAAGCTCATGGGTTGAGATAAGGACAGGAAGGTCACTCACCAAATACCATCAAGGGCAATACAGACTCGACTTGGGAAATATGGCTTTAATTTATTGCCAATTGAAAAATCGAGTAGTGTAGTTAGAAACAAAAAAACAAACCTAAAAACACCTTCCCCTCACCCTCCCCTTCTTCCCAGGCTCAGCTTCACTCCTGCCTCTTCTACCTCCTCTGCTGAGCAGCTCAGTGGGGGATGGGGAATGGGGGTTAAGGTCAATTCATGACACTTTGTCTCCAGCGCTCCTTGCTCCTTACACTTTTCCCCTGCTCCAGCGTGGGGTCCCTCCCACAGGATACAGTCCTTCATGAACTTCTCCAATGGGGGCGCTTCCCATGCAGTTCTTCAAGAACTGCTCCAGCATGGGTCCATTCCATGGGCCACAATTCCTGCTAGGAGCCTGCTCCAGTGTGGGCTCTCCACAGGCTGCAGCTTTTTTGTGGGTTAATCTCCGTAGGCAGTGAAGTCCCATACAACTGCTCGCTCACTCTCAGCTCAGTTGTCATGGTTCTGTTCCCTCCCAACTTCTTGTGCGCCTGTCAGTCCAATACTCTCTGACCAGGTTCTTTTAGACATTCCATGCATAGAGGGTGTAATTTTTAATTTGCAGCTCACGATCATCCTATCTGTAGCATGATCAGAATGTGTTGTCAAGACCCTAGCAATTTTTTAAACTTTCCCTTTTAAACGCTAATGAAAAAATGGAAAGAAATAAGAATGGCAAAAGGTTTGCAAAATAAGATCAGAGAAAAGAAAGTTCTGAATTCTAGGTGTGTGCTGTCTTGAAAAAATACTCTGAATAGAGACTTAAGTATCTGTAACTAGATATCAATGCCATTGGCCTGGATATTTAGAGGAAGCTGAATAATTATAAAAAATGAAAGCAATAACAGGGAAATTATGCAAAATATTGGAGAGAACCATATGATTGGTGAAGTAACGGGACAAGCTAACACAATAAGTTGTTAAATCTCACCTTTATAGAGTTATTCATGGAGACCATACATCAGCTTATGGGATATGAGTTTACAATAATGAAATTAATCCTGACATTACATAGGAGTACATACTAGAAGAACCCCTAGAGGACCATTTCTTCTCACATATTTCTGTGAAAATTCACCAAGATTTATTTCATTTGGTAAAACATAAACAATTTCCTGCTTTCTTTTTTCTATTATTATTTGATAAATTACATGATGTTATAGGTACCACAGATAAAAACTGAACTGGTATGTATTGGAAGCAAGACAATTTCCTTTTGATGTCATCACTCTTCATGATGCTTTTCAGGAGCTTAAAAAGCCAGGAAGTTGCATTTTTATAACTATAGCAAAAATGTAAATATAAGACTGATCCTAATAGGATTATGATGAGCTAAAATCTTAGTAACATCAGTGAGATTGGGGGTCTGCTGAAGACAATATGCCATGGTGGTCCTGTTAGGAAAAATCTCATTCCCTAACTATTGTATCAATTAGTCTTTATAGTATGAAATTCTATGAACTTTCTTAAGAGAGAGTGTCCTGGTTTGAGCAACACAGGACTAATTTCTATTCTAATACGTGGGAAAACTGCACTTTTAGAAGACTCCAGTGTCTGAATTTGTGAAAATATTTACTTTACAGCCAGCTATGGTGTGTGGGTCTTTGGTCTCTGTTTTTGAGCTAGCCAGGTGTGGGGATGAAGAGGAGCGAGACCCAGGCACTTGACCCAAGCTGTCCAACAGGATTATTTCATACCATCACCATCACATTCACTATAAATTATAAAGTTTGCTGCGAAGTTCTCTCTCTCCCTTGATGGCTGCCATCCTGAGAACTTCGTGCCCTGGTGCTGGACTCCTGAGGCCTTCCCCTCCTCCTGAAGCTGTAGCGCTCACAGTGTCTGACATTTGCTGTCCACTGCTGGGAGTGCAGAGCTTCCTACTGTTATATTTGGCTGAGTATAATCTTTGCATATTCTGTATTGGTGTCAGGATCAATATAGGTTATTTAGTGCTGTTAATGTTAATTATCTAATCTTATTGTATTAAATCTGTTTATACTTCAGCTCCTGGGTTTCCTTTTTTTTCCTGATTCCCCTTCCCGAGTGGGGAGGGGTCATCGGGTGATAGAATGATTGTCTAAACGACAAGAAATTGTTATGGGTCTCTCAAACCATAACAAATTTGGCACCCAACGTGGTATGGTAACAAATTTAGCATTCAACGTGGTATTGTAACAAAATTTGGCACCCAAAGTGGTATTGTAACGAGTTTGGCACTCAATGTGATATTTTGCACTTAATTTAAATAGTGCAGGGAGAACCGTAGGTTTTAATTTGAGAGTTCTGAAGGGTTGAAGTTTTAAACAGATTTGATTGGATTTGTCGAAAAGTCACTATGACTGTGTTGGAATGGTTTCAAAGGAATCTAGTTAGAGTTCTCCACTATCTTTGTATAAACTTAGGTCAGGAGCTATGGGAGCTGTGGGGGAGTTCATTGGCGTTTCTCTCTCCTTTAGGGCAGATTATCGTTTCTCAATGTGGACTCAAAAACATTGCCTTCTTATTTTGTGTGGTGGTATTTTGCTATGTTATCAGGTCATTTGCAATCTTTCCGTTGTTTGTCACTTATGTAATGGCATCTTGAGAATTGCAGCAGTCAGACCCGCCTCGGGACGGTGGGAGTCCTTTGCTGACCATTCTGCATAATTATACCTTGGGTTATGTTACGGGCCATTTAGTAAAGGAGGGTATGTCTCTTGAGAATTTGTATGTACTGGTGGCATCAATAGTAACATCTTTTGAAAGCTTGGAATACCCTTGGAATCTTTTGATTGTTGTGCTTGGGTTGTTAAGTTTTGAGGGTTTGATCTTTTTCATTGTCTGGATCTGTGGTAGAGAAAAACATCCAGCAGTGACCCCGCTGGCTCCTACCACGCACAGATGCCACTGGCC
>NW_009648708.1:0-258 GCF_000708025.1 Charadrius vociferus | reverse complement strand
TTTCCCTTTTCCCCTTTCCTTTCTCTTTTCCCTTTTCCCCCTTCTTTTCTCTTTTCCCTTCTCCCCCTTCCTTTACTTTTTTCCCTTTCCACCCTTCATTTCTCTTTTCCCTTTCCATTGTCTTTTCCCTTTTTCCCTTTCCCTTCCCCTTTCCTTTTTCCATTTTTCCCTTTCCCTTTCCTTCATTTTTCCTTTCATTTTTTCCCATCCCCTTCCTTTCTCCTTCCCCTTCCCTTCCCTTTCTTCCTTTCCTCTTTC
>NW_009648707.1:0-512 GCF_000708025.1 Charadrius vociferus | reverse complement strand
GACTTGTAGGCTCTCTCCTGGCTCCCCAGATTCCGCCTTTTTCGATCAGCTGAGCGTCACCACAGCTGCTCTGTTCCGCAGTAATCGCCCCGTCGGGGTCACTATTTGTGGCGATTGAAAGACACGGACTCCGATATGCAGGATCGAAATCAGCTTTATTAAGCAAGCGTGTTCTTTATATATTTTTCTACCAAGGCCAGTAATTTTCTACTTTACTTGTTTACACCATCGTGGACTCTAAAAGATCATGTTCCCATCGAAAAGGGAATCTTTCTTCCCTGTGAGCAGCACCTCCTTATCTAGGGAGTAGCTTCACACAATTTCATCATCTGCCAGAACAGTGCTGCAACTGCTTATTCCTCCCTATTAGTTCTACCACACTTAACCCTTCTTTTGCCTCAGTCCCCACAGGGTGGTTCACATTTTTGAGAAAATATAGAAGGAACGAGGGTTAGTCTCTTCTAAGGGAAAAGAATTAGTACGTGAATGTCGTGGTTTAGGCCAAATTGGCT
>NW_009648706.1:0-324 GCF_000708025.1 Charadrius vociferus | reverse complement strand
CTGTTGGACATTTGTTCCCTCTGCACACAGGTGCCTGTTTAAAAAAGGAAATGAAGGTGAGGACTTAGGACAACCACCTCTGAGCAAAAGATGATGCATTTGTCACACTAGAGCACCCACAAATGTCCTTTGTCATTCCGGGACGAGGTTTGCGCAAGCAGAAAAAAACAGGAGTGACTGCAGGTAAAATAAAACCACTCATATAGAAGAGCTTTTGACCATTGTCTCTCCCAATTTCCCGGGCAGCTTCTGGGGAAGGTTTGGGCTGGGTTTTTTTGTTTGCTTATTTTGCCCCTTTTACCCCTGTCCCACCTGAGGAGTCAT
>NW_009648705.1:0-424 GCF_000708025.1 Charadrius vociferus | reverse complement strand
CAGAAAGAAAAAGATGAATTAAAAAAATAGATGGAACAGAAACTTCCAAAGGCATTTAGTTACTCCCGGATGGGAGACAAATGCTGAATAAAGCTTTAGCTAGAGAAGTAATGACACAGCTGCATCAGAGCACCCATTGGGGAACCCAAACTTTATGTGACCAATTTTTGAGGAATTATGGGTGTATAAGAATATATACAGTAGCTAAACAGTTGGTAGATCAGTGCTTGATCTGGCAGAAAGTAAACAAAAAAGTAATGAGAAAACAGATGAGTGGAGGGAGAGAACAAGCTCTGAGATCCTTCCAAGCAATACAGGTAAATTTCAGAGTTACCACCTGGTCAAGGATGGAAATATTCACTAGTAAATAGTAAAAAGACCATCTAACTCACTGGATTTGAAGCATACCCTGTTCTAAAAGCTA
>NW_009648704.1:15537-19652 GCF_000708025.1 Charadrius vociferus | reverse complement strand
CATCCCTGCCAGAACCAGGACACATAGTTAAACAACTAAAAGTAGATCTTAACACCTAGTTGTCTACATGTGAGTTTGATACCAAAGATCATGCTCTAGTCAATGCAGAGAGCCTGTATAGTCCTTAGAGTCTCAAGAGCTATTTAGCAGACCAGATTACATTTGTCTGCCTTCAGGTGGGCAGAGTGTATTGACCAAGTTTCTGGTGACTGTGACAGGGGTCTAGACACTGATGTTCAGGTGTGCAAGTCTGCAGCTGAATTCCACCATTGATGTCCAGGCTCTAAGCCCAGTTATCCCTGGCAGTTAGCTAGCACAGAGCACTGACACCTTATCAGCTTTCTCCCAGCTAGCATCATAGAATCATTTAGGTTGGAAAAGACCCTTAAGATCATCGAGTCCAATGGTGAAACAAACAGGCAGAGCCCATCACAAAGACAAAGATATCTGGAAAACGGAAGAACACCAGCCTCTTCCAGGTCTGAAAACAAATTTGTTTGAAGACAATCCTGGTTTGCTGTCTGTGTGTATTTTGTCTTCTTGAATAATCAGTGGAAGAGAAGTTTTCTACGGCACTTTATGTCAGCTGCAAAACAATAGGAAGCTGTTTCACCTAAGTGATGACTCGTTGTAACACACATAATGTTGATCGCTATTTGGAAATAACAATTATCATTGCTATGCAACAGTTTACACTAAGCCTTCTGCAAGCTTCAGCACAGAGTTGATAAACCAGCTGAGTGATGAGTCCATTTCCCTTTGAGATATTGCTGAACCAAGGCTAATAAATAGAGCCCAAAGAGAATCTTACATCTGATCCTTTTTTATTCCAGGGAGGCTGTATCTTATAATGCTGTGTGTAGCAGTAGTTCAGTTGTAATTAAACAGGAACTGACATATCCTTTCCTTCAGTGAAGTACAGAACCACTTCTTACTAGTACTGCTAATTAGGCAATAAGGAAGGTATCATGAAAAAATAATGACCACTTCACTAGTCCCTAGAGTTTCCTGGGGTGGGGAGGGGGGGTCAGAAGATTGCAAACACAGTGAAGGTGTTTCGCTCATTCTTTATGGCCATTTTGAAACCAGGGCAAGAGAAATGCTGTTTGGGTGTAACGGCTCACATTTTCAAAAGTATAGCATACCACTCACATGCATTTCACTTGAAGTAGAGGGTTTCTGGATTTTAAAATAACTTTAGAAATCTACTTGATAATGTTTGCTTTTAAATCTGGCAAAGCGACTGATGATGAGTTTCCTAAAAGGAAGGTGCTGTGGTATCTAGACAAAACCTGTGAAAAATCTATTTATACTGATTAAACTACTATTACCTTCATAATCCTTATAGAAAGTTCATGCCATGTAGCAGAGTCTTGGCTCAGAATATGAATGTACCCCATCAGCTCTTCTGTCCTGCACCATACTTTGAACAGGTTTTTTCTGATTAATGGGTTAAGAGAGCGTTGCTGGGTGAAATGACTGCATGCTTCCCCTGCTGACTCTCCTGAGGTGGGATTATCCCTGCTGGAGCAGCACAAAGGACAGCTGGAGGCAGTGACATTTTAAACTGGCACCACAAAATTTACTGAGGTTACCTGTCAGGGCCCTATGTTTCAGCACATCTTCATCAGGACATGCCTGTGGATCTCCATCAGGTTTGGGAGCAAGCTCTGTGTTGTGGTTATCTCCAGCCAGCAACTAAACACCATGCAGCTGCTCGCTCACCCTCCCCTGGTGGGATAGGGGAGAGAATCAGAAGAGTAAAAGTGAGAAAACTCATGGGTTGAGATAAAGACCGTTTAATAAGTAAACCAAATGCCGCACACGCAAGCAAAGCAAAACAAGAAATTCATTCGTTACTTCCCATCAACTGGCAGGTGTTCAGCCATCTCCAGGAAAGCAGGGGTCCATCACACATAACGATTACTTGGGAAGACAAAATGCCATAACTCTGAATGTCCCTCCCATTCCTTCTTCTTCTCACAGCTTTATATACTGAGCATGATGTGATATGGTGTGGGATATCCCTTTAGTCAGTTAGGGTCAGCTGTCCCGGCTGTGTCCCCCCCCAACTCCTTGTGCACCCCCAGCCTACTCACTGGTGGAGTGGTGTGAGGAGCAGAAAAGGCCTTGATGCTGCGTAAGCACTGCTCAGCAGTAACTAAAACATCCATGTATTATCAACAGTGTTTCCAGCACAAATCCAAAACGTAGCCCCATACTAGCTACTATGAAGAAAATTAACTCTACCCCAGCCAAAACCAGAATACTCTGGAACCAGAAGCCCAGTCATGGCAGCTAAACACACAAAGGCCATGAAAGCCACCAAGGAGGATGTGGTCTCAACTAAGAAATTGGAGTGTGGGCTATGTGTTCTGAAACTTTGGTCTACACAGCTGCTCTAAACTCTCTTGCTTAGCCCAATATTTCCCAGGTCTCTTTGTAAAATACATCATACACCCACCCAGCAAAGGGAAGCCCCAGTGGAACAAAGTATGGCAGCTATTTTAACATCGCTGCTGTACTGATAGAGAGTGAAAGGGGGGAAGAAGCGAACGACAGTGTCATTTTCTCCCCTGAAAAATTCTGGGGCAATTTAGCTTTGCAAGTACACTTCCTTACCCTACCTACTTCTGCCAAAGCCACCTAGAGAATACATGCGTTCCTGTGAAAAAGGACAGATCTTCCATGGTGACAAGTAGTTGAGACCCTAGTTTTGTGCTCCAGCTGCAAAAATGTTTCTAACTAATAATAAATGCTTTCCTTTTTCTTCTTCTTTTGCCTGTTTGCTTGCAATTTTCCTTCCTCTGTGCCCTTGTATTCCCTTGAGGTTCCCACATGCTATGAATCATTGTCCCTCATCAAATGAATGTTTTATTACCTTACTCCTTAGTCTTTTCTTTTGACAACTTTACTTTTCTTTTCTTTTTTCCTTTTCTTTTTCTTTTCCTTGCTTTGTTTGGTCTGTTTCTATAAATAAATCTATACTAACTGGGCTCCTTCCAACAGAAGTCCACAACTGGGGCCGCAAAGCACTAAGAAGAGCTATTAAAGCTTTTCAGCTATTGGGAATTTTCCCTTTCATGCTTTCTGTTTTTAAATATACAATGATGAGGTTATTTATTATTTACAGTATGATTTGTTTTATTATCCTTTATTACTTCCAACAACGGTAGATGAAGGCTGCGATGCTGGGAAGCCCCAGCATCTTCCTGGAGTTCCCATTCTTTTCCTATGCATTATAAATCAGATATTGAATTACTAAAGGACCGATTTGTATTTTTTTGAACAAGTTAGACACTGGCTACTCTGCTAATACTCCTAATGTTTTCTTTAAAGACCAAAATGCTGATAAGGCCAGGAAAGCTTTTCACTAACTGCAGCGTGCAAACTATGCAAAGAGTGACCTCCGGGTCTTAGATAAGCGCAGTGTGGCTACTGACGAGTCAGACAGAAGACAAAACCTTTTTGGCTCATCTGCCTTCAAAAACCACAAGATTCCCATTTTAATAGTTATGTTTTATTTATAGAGCAGTGCCTGCAGGGCTAACCCTGAGTATACTGGACACTTGGTATAAGAATCTCTTCTCTAGGAAGGATGAAATTTCTTCTGTAGGAAGGATGAGCCTGCTTCCCAGGGATCATTTCTGAGTACTCACAATTGACCAAAATACCTCCCTCAGCCAACTGGGGAGAACTTCACTTCCCATTGCTAGTTTAACAAAACAGCAAAAGCAAGAGAAAGCAATAACAATAACACCGGCAAAGGAATATACGAACGCGATTACAGTGCCGCCGCTCCCCGACCGGACCCGGACCGCCGCCGCCCCCTCCAAGCCGAGACTTCCTGCCCCTCCCCCGGCTAGCTCCCCCCTCCACCTGGGCATGGGTCACATGGCATGGAATACCTGTGTCCCCTGCTGGCTCCTTGGGAAGATTAACCCCATCCCTGCTGCAACCAGGACATTATCCACCCCTTATTCCATACCATCTACCCCATGCCCAGATGTTACAGTTCCCAATGAATTACAACCACTTTCCCCTGTCTATATACATATGTACATATATACACATACAGATTTAATTCCCATAGTCTATGGGCATCCCTCTAAAAT
>NW_009648704.1:0-10178 GCF_000708025.1 Charadrius vociferus | reverse complement strand
GTATGGACAGGACAGCAGTACTGCGTAAAGTCCCCAACGTAGCCATCTGAACAGTGATGTTATCATACCATAAGCTGATATTGCACAGGACAGCAAAATGATAACCCTGATCCCTCTCCCCGAGGTAACAAACAGCATCACAGGGAGTATATAGGACATGTAAGAATTTACATAACACAGCCACGCAAACAAACGGAGCAACATTGTAACCGGCGACTATCTAACTAATATGAGAAGATGCATATAACAAATTCGTTTTAACAAGCTCTAGTCGGAGCTATTGTTATCTCAACCCTCCGAGCCCCACGTTGGGCGCCAAAAAGGACTGTCGTGGTTTGGCCCCAGCCGGGAACAAAGAACCACGCGGCCGCTCGCGCAACTCCCACAGCCGTGGGCAGAATCAGAAGGAATAAGGCAGAAACTCGTGGGTTGAGATAAAAGTAGTTTAACAAAACAGCAAAAGCAAGAGAAAACAGTAACACCGGCAAAGGAATATACGAACGCGATTACAGTGCCGCCGCTCCCCGACCGGACCCGGACCGCCGCAGCCCCCTCCAAGCCTCGACTTCCTCCCCCTCCCCCGGCTAGCTCCCCCCTCAACCTGGGCATGGGTCACATGGCATGGAATACCTGTGTCCCCTGCTGGCTCCTTGGGAAGATTAACCCCATCCCTGCTGCAACCAGGACAACTGTCCAGGAAACAGATACACTACGGCTTTTCTTTTGCATCTGGTAGCTAACAGCAACAGAAAGCAGCAAGAGAAAAAATATGTCCTGCTATATTTAGCTATTTTTGTTCCAAAGTATTATTATTCATAAGACTTTCTTAAATGGAAAATTAATAAGAAAATAATACATTACATTCCTGTCACGGAGATGTGTGAAGGGCTTGGTGAAACACCTCCAGCATTCGCCTGAAAACCTCACTATTTAATGCACTTAATTTTAGCACCAATTCTCTCAAGAAATTCTTGCTGCAATTAATTCAAGCCATCTAAATTTAAAGCATACTAATTAGGCAGCCATCAAAAGACAAAATCTATCCTTCCAGGAAATTGGAGCCTTAAATATAACTTTCATAATTTAACTGTTTGGATTTTTAAAGAGAAGAAAGGTATTTTGAGGCAGAAGCTTCCTGGACTATATAGATATGAGCTCAGACACTCACCAGCAAACAGGATAAAGCTCTGTAGTGATCTGGGTGAACAATGTGACTCCTGCTACATCTTTACCTTGTTGCAGCTTAAAAGTTTAGGTAGCATTGCAGAAGGTGAAGAACCAACAGAACAAACTGCCTTTCCTTGTACAGAGGTCAGGAACTGTATAGCATTGAGTTGGACTGTATGCCTTGAGTTAAAAAAATAAGGATTAAAGGACACATGCAGTCTCTGTCAAGGACTCCCAGGAGTCATGATCTGTTACCGAACTAGCTAATAGTTGTTTGCAGCACTTCATGTGTCCCACAAGCTGCAAGAAGTGAATTTCAGAAGACTGTGCTTTTTGACCAAAAGAAGCTCATTAAACTCAATTGAATTGCAAGTTTCCTCAAAAAAATTCTAGTTGCTGTTCTGATTATTTATTTTTATCCACTGATGGCCTAAAATAAAACCTGTGAGGATTTAAACTGGAATCAATGGGGTTGCAGGCTTTCCCCTACCCTGTAACACTACCTGATGAGGCTATCCGCCAGCTGGATGCCTTGCCCTGTGAACGCTTTTGAAACTGGAACTTTTTAAAACTGCTTGTCCAACAACTAAGTGAAAAGTATTCTCTTTTCTCCTCCTCTTTGAGCCATTCATAGAAATGGACCTAGGAAAAGGAATTTACATGAGAATTTATTATTTTTGACCTGTTCTGTCTCCAGCTCCCAAACACAATCTTTTCTTCACAAACATCTGAAAAGCTCCAAGATGCCCTAATGATGATGAATAAGGCTAACTGGGTTAATTTAAAACTTGAATTGGAGGATGATGTATTCCCTCTTTCCCCTCCCCCAATACCATAATCACGTTACAATGAGATGAGTGAATATGGACAACAGGACACAAGGAAAACAACATCTGAAGATTCTTTCATTCAAATGAAGTTTGAATTAGCAGACAGATCAGATAACATACAGTTATAAAGATACAGTTGACCTGCACCCTAACAAGGGAATATCAAGTTGAATGAATGCTATATGTGATTTATGACCTCAAGTATTTTTCTCTTCCTACCATCCCCATTAATCCTACATCAATCCATTCCAGTGTTAGTGAATCTAATATGTACTGTAATATGCATTGAGTTTGAGGGGGCAGGTATGAGATCTAATTACTCTACTTGCCTGATGGAGGATAACGGAGCTATCAGATTAATGTCAATCTAAAAGAAATACAAGCAATGACTATTTTTAATGGTTTATTTTCTTCTACTCATCCCACTTTGTAACACTTGAAACTTGTAGATCTTTATTCTTACTGTTATTATCAATAATAACTATTTAGAGCTTTTTAATGTGGGGAAATATGTACGCATTTTTTCAACTTTCCTTAACAATTTTCAATGACAGATCTGAACAGTTGTTGCATTGGCTCTTTAACTGGATATACACAGCATTAAGAGTATATTTTTTTAATATTCCAACTGAATGATGAAACTATGTGTTGGTGCTTGTCAAACACGCAGTCTTATTGTACATACACACTGCAGGTAAGCACCTCTTCTAAAACAGTCTTCGGTCTCAATAGGTAAGAAAAAAAAAGAATGGCCATATTAAGACTTCACATCACAAAACCTATCAGAAGCACAAGTAGGGCTGACATCTCTGGGCTTCTGTTTTGAAGAACTGTATGCATAAAGTGATGTTGGTGTTTGTGTCACTAAATTATTTTGAAACACAGCAAAAGAGAAGAGTCATGTTAGTTGTAAACAACATATGTGTCTGAAATATTTCTTGAGCCTAACCATCTTGTCATTAGGGAAGACTTAGCCAGAGCCCTTTCCATATGACTTTGCAAAGACCTTGATTTGTGCTGAGTTGCCCTAAAATTCATATATAATAAGAACGCTGTCAACCAGAAGTTTAGAGCAAAATGACCACCAAACACCTAATTTGCAAACTTGAGGTTCTCTTTTAGTCTTTCCTCTATTCCTTAAAGCGATCAAACAATATGAAAACTATCAGAAGTACTGTGAAGGAAAAACAAACACCATTTTTGCCTCAGGAAGCAACTATTTTATACAGTTATACCATGTGTAAAGAGGCAATTTTGATAGCAAACTTCTCAGTAAGCTTAAGTACTATAAGGAACTGTATTTTTACAGTCTGTGTATGTTATTTAATGTCTGTTTCATGTCTAATCATTACACTGTTAAAAACAGCTACTGCTTTGCTATAGAATTTCCTTTTATGCAATGTCTATGACTTAGAAAGATATCCAGTGAAGCAGAGCTATAGCAAACTTTCGATTGCAACAGATTATTAGAAAACAAAGCTAAAGGAGATGAGGTGATTGCAATAAGCTATCCAGTGACAAAGTCGTGATTCAATGGCTTAAAATAATTAATAAAATTTATATTAAAATGAGTTTTCATTCATGCAAACAACCTAATAGATGATGATGGTAAATATGAGTTAATATCTCATATGAGGAAATTTTAAGTATATCCCATCACAGCTGTCAGAACAGAAATTTGGAATCTAATGATGCCATTGCATTTTTACTTATATTTCTTTTTTCACCATTATTTTGGCATTGCCTGCAGTTAATCTCTGTTGGATCACCTGTTGTTCTTTTCAGTGATACAACTGCTTTACTCCTCAGCAAAGGAACCCATATGCTGTGTAATCTGCTATTTCCTGCTATGGTTCTATGTTCTTCTCTTAAAGAATCAGGAGGTTTATACCCAGATCCCTATTAGGCAAGATGATCTCAATGTAAATTTTGGGAGAGTATGAGCTAGTTTTGGGAGTTGTAGGTTTGATTCCCAAGATGCCCATCTTGACTGACAAGTTTAAAATGCCAAAAAAAATCAACAGAAGACTTGTTTTTAAATGTTTATGCAACTTCAGAACAAGAAACAAATAACAACAATCTCGCAATCTGCTTCATACATTTAAAAAAAATATGTTTAGAAAAGTAAGGGAAAAATTATCAAGGAAAAAGATGGAAAAATGTAACCCTTGAGGATTAAAATTCATTCTCTGATACCTACAGACTAAATCTAGTGTGACATAGTTGATCCTTAGTTTTATATTCCTAGGGGTTTAAGCACAATATTAATCAAGTACTTACCACAGATACTCCAGGAGTGCCAAGTTTCATGTAATATAGCTACAGGAAAGTTTAGATAAGACTATGAGATTGGGACATATAATCAGTTTAAGGACTTGCTCACTCCCTCTGTTTATTCTCACCAAAATGTTTAAATTATCTAAACCTTTTTAAGGAATATAAACACTTATTTGCTATCAAAATAAAAAAATCTACTTTCTTCTTATTAACAAAATATGAAGAAATAATGCTACACTACATTTGTTTGAAAAGAAGAACCAACAACTGCTTCATTCAAGAAAAAAAAGTTTTAGAATGTCATTCTGGTAAACAAACTATTATTGCTTAATGTAATGATTACTGACTGTATTTATGACAAGAGTTTCCAGAATCTTTAAAGAAACCCAGA
Organism: Charadrius vociferus; assembly: GCF_000708025.1. Taxonomy (NCBI): domain Eukaryota; kingdom Metazoa; phylum Chordata; class Aves; order Charadriiformes; family Charadriidae; genus Charadrius; species Charadrius vociferus. The sequence continues at coordinate 5,513 of NW_009648704.1, read as the reverse complement.
AAATTAATATTTCAAAGATTAGTGCTATCCATTTGAACAACAAAATCAAAACCAGCTGACTGGAAAAGGATAGAAGTAAATTCAAAGGAAATACTTTTAAGCTGTTACAGATTTTTCTTTAAATTTTTGTAAATGTTTCAATGAAAAGATATATCATAGAATCTTAGGATCGTAGAATGGTTTAGGTTGGAAGGGACCTTAAAGATCATCTAGTTCCAAACCCCCTGCCATGGGCAGGGACATCTCCCACTAGACCAGGTTGCTCAAAGCCCCATCCAACCTGGCCTTGAACACCTCCTGGGATGGGGCCTCCACAACTTCCCTGGGCAATTTGTTCCAGTGCCTCACCACCCTCACAGTGAAAAAATTCTTCCTAATATCTATTCCAAATCTACCCTCTTCCATTTTGAAGCCTCTCGCCCTCATCCTATCACTACACGCCCTTCTAAAAAGCCCCTCTCCAGCCTCCTTGTAGGCCCCCTTCAGATACTGGAAAGCTGCTATAAGGTCTCCCCGGAGCCTTCTCTTCTCCAGGCTGAACAACCCCAACTCTCTCATAAGAGAGAACTTATGAACTATCTTCATAAGAGAGGTGCTCCAGCCCTCGGATCATCTTTGTGGCCCTCCTCTGGACCCACTCCAGCAGGTCCATATGATTCATTTCAGCATATAAATTGTCTTTAAGAGTTTCTCAAAACACGTTGTTTCTCTAACCTTAATCAACATATCAATTTAAAAGCATATTAACAAACAGCATTTGATTTTCAAGTAATTGATGAACTTTTGAAAAAAAATCCTTCAAAAATCATATTCTTTGAAAGAAAGAATGAACGATAGTCCATCTACTAAAGGAGGGATAACAATTAAAGAAATAATATTAGAATTTGAAGGGTTTTTTTCTTTTGACAAGCCAGAAGAAAGACATCTGCATGTCCCTTATGGAATATTATAGTTCAACCTTTTTCCTTAGATCGATAAAGTCAACACCGCTGCTGCACAGCAAAGCTCACCTCTGCACACTCTTCACTCTGGGCATCAGAAGACCTAGTGTACTTCCAGCCTCCCTTTTCTTTACAAGAAATGTACATAGCCTCTTAACTAGAATATTTCATTACCTGTAAACCATCAAAAATTCACTGGGGGCACTTTTTTGTCTATTAAATTCAGGTTCCAAAAAAAAAATTTATGAGTTTTCTGTTGGAAGCTAAATCCAGCCACAGAAGCTTTATAATTTATAGCAAAACTGTGTTTCAGCATGGTTCTGATGGAAGATTTGCAACAAGCTGTATTACTGAAGTCCCAATGGGGGACATGTGGCCAGGACCGTACTACAGAGAAATGTGAACTGAGCATGATATGCCTTCTGAAAATGAACACAAAGGCGTTATTGAAGCATTTGATCTACTACATGCATATGTTTGTGAAGGATTAAAGAAGTACTAATGGAGAAAAAAGCACATGGATGTTTCAGGAGCAAATGACATGGAATGAGATAGAATTGTGAAAATACTTGAAGAGTATTCAGCAAGTTTGGTAAGATTTACTTTTGGAAAAAGCCAGTGTTTTAAATTGGATTTAAAAGAAAAGAAAAAAAAAAAAGGTGATATTATTCCACAGTTTCTGCTTACATTTGACAATTTGATGACAGCTAAGACCTGCCTTGTATTTACTGCTACTTACACAAGACATGGCACTGAGTAATAGTGATCACTAGGAAGCCTATAGCTTCCTAAGCCTCCTTGCAATGGAAGCTGGTCCTGGGAGCAGCAGAAGGTATTTTAATCTCATAATCCATATGACTTTGCCCTGAAAAGGATCAAGTGTGTTCCCATTAGCAATTCCTGGTCTCTGTTGAGATTGTCATAAGAACAATGGTAGGAAGCAGGTTCCTCCGACATGGTTTGGTGTCCCTGACATTGAGCACCATCAGCTTCTGTTCACTGTGAAGTTAAAACCACTTTCACCAATTACGAATTGTAGTTCTAAGGAGCTGCTGCTTCCCACCACCCTGAACTTCATAGGGACTGATTCCCTGTTGAGAAACATACAGTCATTGAGTTCCAGAGTAAATCTCTCACCACTTCCCCACTTCCCCTCGTGCCTGCATAAAATAAGCATACATTAACAAGGTATTGCTTTCCCCCTAATTCATAACATTATTTATACATACCAAAGTTCATCCATCTTGCCCATCACAGGTTGATTCATGGTTGCAAGGCATATTAAGAGGTTAGCAAAGGCTTGATTCTGTGGTAAGTTAAATGATCAGGAGGTTCTCCAAGACTACAGAAATAAAAAAAAACAGAAATGTACTTAGGAAAAATTATCTAAGTCAATTACTAACTATTTATGTTTGTCTCACCTGCATAATTACACATATGATAGCCTGGAGAGGCCAGATTTGCTTTTCAGAGTCATGATAGTTTGTCTCTAATCAAATTATGTTCAGAAATATCCTTTCTAATTTGATTTTTAATGAGCAACCCAAGGATGAGCACAGAAATTCCTGCTTTTGTAAACCTAGTTAGAGCAGTTCATGAATTTTTTGTCTAGTTTGTTCATTATTGCTGTAAAGCTGTTTGTTAACATTCGCAGAGCTGAACTGTGGTAACATAATATACAAATATTCTTATTCTGCTGCAGTGGAATGTCAGATAGACTGGTTTAAATCACCAGCCTCTCTGATTGAAAGGTCTATTAAGCTGACTGACCACACTGAAATTGATTAGAAGCAATCATTTGATCTGTTACTGTGACTCAGCTAAGAAGATGGTAATAAACTTATGGTGGGCAACAGCAGTCTTAAATCTCAGCAGTTGTTTTTGCAGAGATCATGTATTTATGCCCTAATTTCCTGGTGTTTAATACATTTTTAATGTACCTCATGATAAGTTTATCTTTGTCTTTACAATCTATTATTTGTTATTATAAACATCACATCAATTAATATTTATGTGTGTCTTTATACACAATGTTTTATAAAGACTCATAGTTTGGCCAAAATGACACACTCCCACTTCTAGATTACTAGGATATGTTCCCTGTCTGCATAGCTTATAAAAAATAAACAACTTAAAATATATTAGTAAGTATTCAGTAATTCTTCTATCAAAGGGCAGAACACTTCATTTTTAAATTTCTCACTATGAGCCAAAATTCAACTTTATCACTGTAAAACTCACAGTATATCCACTATCTTCAGATTAAAGCTAAAAGCTTTTGATATGACAAGCAGGCAATTCATCCTGTTTATCATCTGACAGCTAATTCCCTTCTCCTCATGCTGCAGTAGTGGAGTACAAGTGTTCATTTTGTCACACTAGCTTTACCCTGCCTGAATTTCTTTCCTTAATGCATGTTTGTATTAATCTCCAGATTGTCTTCAAAGTGAGAAGGTGGATTATGTCCCTGCCAAAATTTTAGCACTTCTAAATAATTGATATAATCTCACTGGAGCTCAGTGAGAATTCTTAACCATTCTATCAATCTATTTTAAACAGTGAGTACAGACTGGGGGAAGTGGAGGAAACAGATGGAAAGTAATTACTCTTAGCAATAAAATGTCTAGCTAGAATATCCATCCTGTAATTTTATAAATTTTCATTTGCCTCTACCTGCATTTGTAGATGAATATACCAGTTGTCTGAATGCTACATTTACCGGTTACCATATTTCTACCTCCTCCCCTTCAAATCTGGCCAGACATCATGCAGAAATGGTAAAAGGCAGATGTATGTTGGGCTTTGCAGCTGTAAACTCATTAGCTGAACAATGATTTTGCTTGTGGATTACAAGACTTCTCATTTAAAGTAAATATGCATCTACTGGCCTTCTATTAAAGCTGGGGCTAAACAGTGAAAGAACTGGAATTTTATTTTATTTTATTTTATGGAAAGATGAAAACAGAGTCCTCAAAGAAACAGGTATGTTTTTCTTACTGAAATTAATTTCAGGTGGTAAAGGATTCTTGTTACTTTGACAAGTTAATTACCTGTGGCTCAGCTACTTAGTAAGCTTCACAGTAGTCAGGTTAAATTCACAGATTTTGGTACAACACTAATTGGAGAACTACTGTCGTAGTCAAATGCACAGGGAAAGTTTAAGGTGTGGGGGACAACAGTGTTTGTTCTTGAAAGTCCACTTGAAAGACCCTCCTTGAAAGTCACTGGGGATGCCCTCCATACTGTTACTGTGGATCACCTCATCCCTAGAAAAAAAATGATCCTGATAGAGGTATTAGAACTTTGAAAGGAAAGAAAAGTAGGATGCTTTCCCCCTAGATAAGGACTTGAAAGCAGAGACAATGACCAAGAATCTAGCATGCCCCAAAAGCATATGAGTCATGAGCTCCCCAACTTTTCTGTGACACCTTTAAATGTCTGAGTGCAGAACCCAGAAACCAGCCTTTCAAACAGCATGCTCGTTTTTGGAACATCCCAAATATTCTTATAAACATAGAACCTGAATGACTCAGGAAAGAAAGTTCCAGTTGAGATGAAAAGGATCTTTTTGCAGGGAAATATCTCAGCTGTTTCCACTCACCATGCTTAGGTAGCCACCTCTCATTTGGTTACAACTTCACTGGGCAGTCTTTTGGAGTATGTGAACTGGGTTTCTTTCAAGTGAAATCATGTTGAAGATGGCCTCTAGAAAATGTTCTCCAGAAGCACACTGGTGCACACCAATACACTGATGATGGGTGTAAGACACAGGACCAGGTCATAGTTTGAAGTAAAACCCTTTCAATGTTAAAGCACAGATGTCAGGTCCTCAACACCAGCTGTTTTGGTCTATAGATCTGCTCTTACTGGCATGCACTACTTGCTAAAGTAGTCACCACGGTCCCCTGAAATTGCATCAAGTGCAACTGATTTCTATGAGAGGTGTTCTAATTAAGAGAAGATCTAATTAAGGGCATGCTAGAGAAAAACATTTGCCATACATATGCCCCTTGCACCTATTTATCCAGTGAGGTGTGCTGAATAAGGATCAGCTCTCAAATCAGAGCAGACAACAATCAGTACTGAAAGATTAAAATGATATTTAACATCAGAAGTTCTCAACTTCAAAATGTCATTATGTGCCTGATAATTCTGAGGTTGAGATACTTCAGGAATCTTTCAAAATAAACAGACAACCCTGCTGTTTTCCAGCATTAACACATAGGACAGAACCTGTACTAGTGACCTGTTGAGTAAGTACATACCCTTCTTCACATCAGGACTTGCTGCAAGGAATAGCAAAACGAAAACAAGTCCCATAATCAATTACCCTACTCTAATGCATGATGGAACAGGGGGTTGGGATGGATGTGGTCGATATCTCTGATACTTACAGTTACTCATCCTGAGGCTTGGCCTTGCTGGAGTAAGCTGCTTTGGCTGCAGGAATTCCTGAGGTGGCTGTAAGAGTTCCAACAATCCAAGGATGTAGTCTGTGTACCTCTCACAAAATCCTTTGAGTCATTTCCATCTTAAAGGACATCTTCGCCGAGGAGACCAGCTCCAGTGTAG
>NW_009648703.1:0-512 GCF_000708025.1 Charadrius vociferus | reverse complement strand
AAACAAAGGAAAGAGGAATCTCCAACGAAATGGTTGAAGAGGTTCCAAAAAAAAATATTCAGCAGTTTTATGGAGTTGACCCAGAGACTGTGGCTGGCCAGGAAACATTAAAAGTAAATTTGGTCACCCATACCTGGCCAGATATTAGGAAAAAAAGCTGGAAAAGATGGAAAACTGGCATGAGAGAAGAATCAATGAGTTGTTACAAGAAGCACAAAAAGTATATGTGAGGCGCGATGAGGAGAAGCAGAGGGCAAAAGCGAAACTAATGGTAGCGACTGTAAAAGGAGTAACAAAGACTAAAGATAAGGCGTCCCAGAATCCAAGGCCAGAGATAAGACCATACATGATACAAGGAGCCCATCTGCCACCGCTCGAAAAGCCCATATGAATGAAACCAGGAGCCCCAGATGGCGAAAAGTGTTACTATTGTGGTCAGGAAGAACATTTTAAGAGGGTGTAACCCAGGCAAAAGAGAGATCAAGGAGTGTTTAAAATACATCAACAGGAAG
>NW_009648702.1:5059-5805 GCF_000708025.1 Charadrius vociferus | reverse complement strand
GAGAAGGAGGGATGGAGGGAGAGGGGTTGGAGGGGATGAAGGTCTGGAGGAAGAAGGGATGCAGGGGTTTGGGGTGGCAAAGGAGGGAGGGAGAGATGGAGGAGGGACGGAAAAGGGGGATGGAGGGAAGAGGGAGGGAGGAAGGAGGAACAGGGGGAGAGAAGGAGGGATGGAGGGAGAGGGGTCAGAAGGGATGAAGGTCTGGAGGAAGTAGAGACTGGTGTGGAGGAAGGAGGGGTGAAGGGGTTAAGGATGGTGGAAGGGTGCAGGAGGGAGGGAGAGGGTGGGAGGAAGAGGGGATGGAGGGATGGAGTAAGGAGGACCAGGGGTAGAGAAGGAGAGATGGAGGAAGAGGTGTCAAAGGGGATGAAGGTCTGGAGGAACCAGGGAGGGAGGGGTTAAGGATGGCGAGGGAGGGAGGGAAGGAGAGATGGAGGAGGGAGGGAGAGAGAGATGGAGTGAGGAGGGGGGGGGGGTTGGAGAAGGGGGATGGAAGGCTGGAGAGGGAGGGATGGAGGAAGAGGGGTTGGAGGGGATGAAGGTGTGGGGAAAGGAGGGACAGAGGTGGGGAGGAAGGAGGGATGCAGGGGTTGAGGGTGGCGATGGAGGGGTGCAGGAGGGAGGGACGGAGAGGTGCAGGAGGGATGATGGAGGGGTGCAGGGGGGTGCAGGGCTCTCCCCCCGCCACTGCCCTTGCTCTGCTCTCCCACACTTGCCAAGTCATCCTGCTCCCGCCATGCCGGCAG
>NW_009648702.1:0-438 GCF_000708025.1 Charadrius vociferus | reverse complement strand
TAACTGCGTGACGCTGGCCTGGAGGATGCCCGACGAAGACAGCAAGATCGACCATTACGTGCTGGAGTACCGCAGGACCAACTTCGAGGGACCGCCCCGCGCCAAGGAGGACCAGCCCTGGATGGTGGTCGAGGGCATCAAAAGCACCGAATACACCCTCTCCGGTGAGGGCACGGGGGCAAAAATAGCCCCAAACGTGCCAGGCTGGGAGCGGGCACTGCGAGCGGCAGTGGTCTGGGGCTGTCCCATGGGGCTGGGTGGCAGTGCCAGGCTTTGTAGGGGACACGGGGGTCACGGTGTGCCCGCCTGTGCCCTGATTTGGGACCCTGCTGTGCCCGCAGGGCTGAAGTTTGACATGAAGTACATGAATTTTCGGGTACGGGCATGTAACAAGGCTGTGGCGGGCGAGTTCTCTGAGCCGGTGACTTTGGAAACGAA
>NW_009648701.1:0-794 GCF_000708025.1 Charadrius vociferus | reverse complement strand
TTTTTCCCCGATTCCCCTTCCTGGGTGTGGATGGGTCATTGGGTGATTGTCTAAACGACAATAAATTGTTATGGGTTTCTCAAACCATAACAGCTGTACATATGTATTCTGCTTCTAAAGAAGTGTGTGGAATCAATGATCCAGACAGTCTTTTCCATCTAGGATATGCAAGCCTTATAACAAGTTAAGAGATTATTGTGGTGGACGGAAAGACACGGACTCTGACATGCAGGATCAAATTTTTTCTTTATTAAGCAAGTGTGTTCTTTATATACTTTTCTACCAAGGCCAGTAATTTTCTAATTTACTTGTTTACACCACCACATATTCTAAAAGATCATGTTCCCACCGAGAAGGGAATCTCTCTTCCTTGTGAACAGCACCTCCTTATCTAGGGAGTAGCTTCACACAACTTCATCGTCTGCCAGAACAGTGCTGCAGCTGCTTATTCCTCCCTATTAGTTCTACCACACTTAACCCTTCTTTTGCCTCAGTCCCCAGAGATTATAATAACAGAGTAATTGTTATTTCTGTGATCAAAGAAAACAGCAGGGGTGTTTAATTCATCATGCACAACGGCTCAGCCAGGATGACGGAAGATTAAATATCGTATTAATCAAAGGAAGATGTCTAGGAACAAGAGAACCACAACTTCTAAAGAGGTCTGAACCAAATCCAAGATCAAAAGAAAGAGAAATTCTGTCTTAAAAGCCTGAATGTTATATTAAAAGTATCCTGTGGGTAAACTGAAGACCATGTTTAAGATATATCATAGAACGGTTTAGGTTGGAAAG
>NW_009648700.1:39715-40021 GCF_000708025.1 Charadrius vociferus | reverse complement strand
GATGGCCGGAGCGGAGCGGCAGCGGGATGAACCCAAGCATGCCATAGATTAGGTGAAAGATTTATTTCTATTATTATTTTTTGACACATCCCAGGGTTTGTGTCAGCTGATTAAAAGCAAACAAGTAAAGCCCTTCTTCTCCATGACGGATCAAGGATTTGGGAACTTTTAGAGCTTTATTTAGTTTTTCTTTCCGTTTGGTTTTTTTTTTTTTTTAAATCATGTTTGCAAACTGGCTGAGCAGCTCCAGAGAGAGTCAGAGTGTAAACGTGGGGGGAAAGAAAAAAACTGGGTTGTGTTTGGGAT
>NW_009648700.1:24505-25015 GCF_000708025.1 Charadrius vociferus | reverse complement strand
CCATTATTTCCAAAGGAAGCCTCCTCCCACTGCTCCCCACCGCGGGGGTGTTAAGACTCAGCTCCTTGGCGGTGCTGAGCAGCACTGGGGTACGGGGATGCAGGGATGGATGCAGGGATGCAGGGATGGAGGGATGGAGGGATGCAGGATGGAGGGATGGATGCAGGGATGGGAGGATGGAGGGATGGGAGGAAGGAGGGATGCAGGGATGGAAGGAGGGATCAGGGATGGATGCAGGGATGGATGGAGGGATGCAGGGATGGAAGGAGGGATCAGGGATGGATGCAGGGATGGATGGAGGGATGCAGCGATGGAGGGATGTGCGGACGCGGGAAGGCGGGGATGCCGGGAAGCGGGAAGGCAGGGATGCCGGGAAGCAAGGCTGCCGGGAAGCGGGAAGCGGCAGGGATGCAGGGAGAGAGGATGCGGAGACGGGGCTGCGGTGCACCGGGACCCTCCCAGGCAGCATCACCGCCTGGCTCGGCCGTGCCACCCCACGGCCCGACGCCG
>NW_009648700.1:21904-22580 GCF_000708025.1 Charadrius vociferus | reverse complement strand
CAGCACCCCGTCCCCAGCCAGGACACCTTCCCGGGGTGCAGACCCGGCCCAGCCTGCGGGAAGGGATCCGTCCCCGGCACTGGGGAGCTGCCCCGGGAACCGGCCCGTCCTCCCGACCGCGCGGTGGGAAGATGGGGCTGGAGGAAAGCCTCCAGCCTTTTGTCTGCGGGAGAGGAATTAATTATTTTGTTCTCTCATTACACTGGAATAAAATCCATTTTAGAGCAGCATAAATTTAGGTGCCTGAAGTCACTTTTTTTTTAACATCCCGGGAAACATTTCTCTCCCTCTCTCGCCCTTTTCCAAATCGTTTCTGTCTCCACGCGCAGCCATCGATGTTCTGGATGAAGCACAAGATGGAGGGGCATTAACCAGAGTACGGCGAAGGGGCTGTGTGGGGCACGGATCCGTCCCCGGGCGGAGGACGGGAAGGTGAGGCCGGAGAGCAGGGCCCCCCAGGGTCCCCCCAAACCCCCCCAGCCGCCAGCGCGGGGCTGGGGGTCACCAGCAAAGCGCAGCCCGGGCAGAGCTGGGAACGGTACCCAGAGAGGCGCCGGCTGCCACCTCCTGCCGCCGAGCGATGCTCAATTGTTTGGAACATAAAATGGAAATTAATACATACGGTTAAACTCCCCCCCGGCATTCCCCCCCCCCCCCGCCCCGCCCGCCCCGCTAA
>NW_009648700.1:19335-20590 GCF_000708025.1 Charadrius vociferus | reverse complement strand
CCGAGGCCTCGCTCAGGCAGGAGCACGTTGTCCCGCCGCATCGGGGCTTCGGCCGCCCCATCCTTCCCCCGCGAGCGCCGGGTGCCGGGGCAGAGCCCACCCGGCATCTCCCCTCTCCCGGAGGAGGCTCAGGCATCCCACATTTCCCTCTTCCAACAAAGGCAGCATCTCCCTGCGCCGCTCCTCCTCCGCTTCCTCTTTCTCCGCTTTCTCCCTCTTTTCCTTTTTTTTTTTTAAAAAAAAAAACCAACAAGAAATGAGTTGTCTTCCCGCAGATGTGACTAAAAGCACTCTGGAAATGTCAGCCACTGCTGGAAAGGGACCCAGATAACATTTAGCTTTAGGTAAGAGAGTAGATTTTCTCTGCACTAATTCATATTTATAAGCTCTCCTGTTCCCGGGGAGAGCGCGGCACTGATAGCACTTGCTGATTGCTAGCGAGCGGAGCAGGGAATTGTTTTCATATCTGAGATTAAAGAGTGGTTTCTGCTCCCAGTGGCACCTGTGTATTTACGCTGGTCATTCTCAATTCATTCTTATAAGATTAAGACTGGAAATGGGAAATGGTTATATAGTGCCGAGCCCAGGAGAGGCCGGGGACTGGGAGGGGATGGGGCTCGGTGGTCCCGGCACACGAAAGCCTGAACGGGGACAGCCCGGCCCTTCGCCAGGGACGGGAGCTCTGCTGCCCGTGGGGGACTCCCGGTGGAAACGCTTCACCGGGGATGGAAATTCCTCAGCCGATCCTGCGGGAGGGTCCGTCCGCACCGCCCCAGCGGGGATGGACGGGGATGGACGGGGATGGTGGGAATAGTGGGGATGGACAGGGATGGTGGGGATGGTGGGGATGGACAGGGATGGTGGGGATGGTGGGGATGGACAGGGATGATCAGGGATGGTCAAGAATGGATGGCCGGAGCGGAGCGGCAGCGGGATGAACCCAAGCATGCCATAGATTAGGTGAAAGATTTATTTCTATTATTATTTTTTGACACATCCCAGGGTTTGTGTCAGCTGATTAAAAGCAAACAAGTAAAGCCCTTCTTCTCCATGACGGATCAAGGATTTGGGAACTTTTAGAGCTTTATTTAGTTTTTCTTTCCGTTTGGTTTTTTTTTTTTTTTAAATCATGTTTGCAAACTGGCTGAGCAGCTCCAGAGAGAGTCAGAGTGTAAACGTGGGGGGAAAGAAAAAAACTGGGTTGTGTTTGGGATTGTAGGGCCTGGAATTAGGGGGAGGAATGGGGGGAAAAAAA
>NW_009648700.1:17417-17976 GCF_000708025.1 Charadrius vociferus | reverse complement strand
CCTGGGATCCCTCTGCCTCCCTTTGGGGGGATCCGCGTCCCCCACTCTACCCCCAAGCCAGCACAGAGGCCCCACTGGGCAGTGGTGGGACCACCAAGGCCCCATCGATGTCCGTCCCACCCCAGGAGCCATCCCGGCCCCCGCTCCAAATCTCTCCCTCCTCCCTGCACCCCACACCAGCCCGGGGAACCCCCCTGCCCCCTCCTGTCCCCACCTGGGGACTGTTGCCACTTTCCCCTGCCTCGTTAGGTAAACGGCGTGTGTTATTAATAATCATATCAAGGATAAAAAGTTCTTTTGTCACCTCTGGATCCTGCTCCTGTTCGGGCTCCCCTGTTCCGGTTCCACACGCCTGCTCGGGGAGGCGAGAGGTATAAAGGAAACTAATTAAAAATTGCCAGTGTCTTATGTTGGAGCGTTTGGGTGCGTTCAGCAGTGAAAGACGAGCGTCTTGTTGCAAGAAAATCAATTTTACAGTTACAGGAGCAGAATAAATAGAGGTGGTGCGTTAAAGCCAGAGGATGCGCAGGGGGCTCCGGGGGTGCCGGCCCTCTGCCCG
>NW_009648700.1:17080-17376 GCF_000708025.1 Charadrius vociferus | reverse complement strand
CTCGGGGTCCCCCCTGCGCCCCCCCAGCACGTCCCGGGGCGCCCGCTCGGCCCCGGCGGTGCGTTTTCCTCAGATCGGGGGGTTTTCACCCAAAGCGGCTCCGGCCGAGCGCCGCAGCCCCCGCGGGGCGGTTTGCAGAAAAGCCCCAATTGGTCCCCAAAAAGCCACCCCGAGCATCCCCGCGGGGCGGGGGTGCGCTTGTCAGGGACCAGCAAGTGTGGAAATCCCAAATCAGAGCTTGTCTACACAAGTGAAAAAATGGAACTAGAATAATTAAAGGGGATGCAATTCAGTGG
>NW_009648700.1:14966-15923 GCF_000708025.1 Charadrius vociferus | reverse complement strand
GGGCCGGCTTCTCCCTGCGGCGTTGCGGACCCAAACCCCGCGGTACGCGGTGGCCGTGGCGGGGCCGCGGTGTCACAGCGGTGCCACAGTGCCGGCACACGCGTGTGTGTGTGTGTTTGTGTGTGTGTGTGTATACACACCAGTGCACACTGCAACGCCGGTGTGTGGCTGAGGGTGGCGCGCTGCGGGGGCACCGCCGGGACGGGGCGGCCCCGCTGCTGCATCGCCAAACAAAGTTAATTAAGTTGCGGCGACGGTTTCTCGGAGTTTGCTCGGCCGGGATTTTCTTTCTTTCTTTCTTTTTTTTGGGTGGGGGGGAGAGAAGTTGCCTGAAAGCGCAGCTCTCTGCGGTCTGGGTCCCTCGGAAGGTCTCCGGGTGAATTAGCATTTATATAGCTGTGCCTTGCATTTCAAAACCCCCTTTATCTCTATTAGCACCTAATAAAGACAGAGCTTTGTTCTAATTCATAATTATAGCACTGGATGGAAATATTTGTGTTTCTATTCCCTGGGAGTTTGCCTCCAAACCCCTCAGCCAATTTGGAGTGAAAGATGGCCGGGTTCCCTCCGGCCCCGCGCAGGGGGTCACCCAGAACCTGGGACAAGAGCCGAGGGTCACCCAGAACCCATGATAAGAGCCAAGGGTCACCCAGAACGCAGGACAAGAGTCAAGAGTCACCCAGAACCCGGGGCAGAGCTGAGGGTCACCCAGAACTGGGGACAAGAGCCAAGGGTCACCTAGAACCCAGGACAAGAGCCAAGGGTCACCTAGAACCCAGGACAAGAGCCAAGGGTCACCCAAAACCCGGGGCAAAGCTGAGGGTCACCCAAAACATGGGGGCCACAAGTGTTCACAGGAGGGCTCCACTGCACGGGGGCTGCTTGCACAAGGGCCTGGTGGCCCGGAGCAGGGCCAGTAGTGGCCCCAAGAGAGGCAGCGTGGGCAGCTGCTGCCTG
>NW_009648700.1:9182-13089 GCF_000708025.1 Charadrius vociferus | reverse complement strand
GGGGAGGGGGGATGCCGCCCCCGAGGTGAAAACGGGGCGACCGCCGCGGGCCCGATCCTGACTCCGCCGGTGCCCGTGGAAACCCCATCCCTGACGGCTGCTCTCGGTTTGGCCCCGCCGTGGAGGGGAGCGGGGGCACGGCCTCCATGTGCACCAACCCACTGCACATCGGTGCAGCCCTGGGTGTCCTGGAGGGGTTTGCACCCCATGCCCACCCTCCCGGGGTCCCGCCAGGGGATGAGCATTGCTGCACCCCGAGCGTCGCTGCATCCCAAGCATCGCTACACCCCCAGCATCGCTGCACCCCGAGCATCACTGCATCCTGAGCATCTCTGAACCCTGAGCATCGCTGCATCCTGAGCATCACCGCACCCTGAGCATCACCGCACCCCAAGCATTGCTGCACCCCAAGCATCGCTGCATCCCGAGCATCGTTGCACCCCAAGCATCACTGCACCCTGAGCATCTCTGAACCCAGAGCATCAATCGCTGCGCACTGAGTATCGCTGCACCCCAAGCATCGCCGTTTGAGATGGGGACACTGGGGTCCCTCGAGTCCGGCACCCCCTGCCCTGCCATAGACAGAAATCGCCACTTAATTTCCATCTTCCTTTCCCCTTCCCACCCCCGCCGTGATTTACCTCTCCCCAGAGGAGCCCCAAAGCTGTAAACACACTTTTATTTGTCAGTTGTATCCCTGCAGCCGGCGAGGCTGTTGAAAAGGTAATATATGATTTCAGTCCTCTTTGCTTGATGATGTCGGGATTAGGAGCCCTACATATTTTATAGAAACCTCTACATGATCTTCCTTTATAAATCATTTAAATAGGAGTGTCTTTTCTTGGTGTGTGATATAAAATATTTACTGGAGTGGATGAAGGCTATTCATCCGTGTTTACCCTCCCGCGTTCCAGCCAGGCTGCATTTACAAACAGCCCAGCCCGGCGCAGGTCTCCACCGGTTCGGTGGTGGCTGGGCTGCGGCACGGGGAGGGCGAGAGCCGGGATGGGGCCCTTGGGGATGGGACACCCCTTTGAGGGCAATTTTGGGTGCGACGCCGTTCCCCAGCTGCATTTTGCTGCAAAAAAAAAAAAAGGATTTCAGTACAGCATCCCAGCGTGTCCTCCCCGTAGCACCCACCAGCCCTGTGCCATATGCCGCTCCAGCATGCGGAACCGGGGTCCCCCGGCACCTCCTGCCTTCCCGGGACCGGACCCCCCCATTCCCGCTCACCCCAGCCCCGGCTCCAGCCCCGGCAGCCTCCGCAGCATCCCGCTGCCCTCCCCATTAGCATTCATTGCAATTCTTTTCATTTGTTACCTGGCAGGGGAATGAAAACACGTTGTTCCCCCCAGCAGCGTGTTTCCTACGGCGAGCCCCAACTTTTCAATCATTTCTTGGCACCGCCGTGGCAGAGAGCGGCCCCCCCGCCCCCCGGGCAGGAGCCATTGCTATTAAAAGGCTCACCCAGGGGCATGTATTTTACATAAGACGCCGTGTACATGCTGTGCAACATTCAGGAGGATCATGCTGGAGCAATTGGTCCGGATATAATGCCGGTTACCTTGCCGGGAGAGGAGCTCGCCGAGGGGGATGGATGCTCACTCGGTGCCTGGGGGAGAAAGCGCTCCCCGGCAAAGCTCTTGGGGCCAGCAGGGCTGGGGATGCTCGGGGCCAGGGATGGGGCCACTCAGGGGCAGGGCTGGGCATGCTCCTCGGGGCCAGGGATGCGGATGCTCGAGGCCAGGGATAGGGATGATTGGGTCTGGGGATGCTTGGGGTCAGGGCTGGGGATGCTCGGGGCTGCAGATGCGGATGCTTGGGGCCAGGGATGCTCGGGGTCAGGGATGGGGACACTCAGGGGCGCGGCTGGGGATGCTCGGGGCCAGGGATGCAGATGCTCGGGGTCAGGGATGTGGATGATTGGGTCCAGGGATGCTGGGGGCCAGGGATGCGGATGCTTGGGGCCAGGGATGCTCGGGGTCAGGGATGGGGATGCTCGGGGCCGGGGATGCGGACCCTCAGGGCCTGCTTCTCCTCTCCCACCAGCCAAGCCAGGCACAGGCTGGGGGTGAAGGGGCAGGGAAGATGTCCTGGGTGCAGGTGAGGTGCTCTGACCTCCCGAGGTGCTCTCACCCGTCGCTCCCACAGCGGCAGCAGCCCCCCAGCCCCCTTCTCCATCACCCACCCTGCGCGGCCCCTCTCCTCCACCCTGGGGCGGGGAATGAACGGTTGAAGAAAAACTAAATGTCTAGTGGCCCGAAAAGTTCCATTTCCTGCGAGCAGGGCCCCGCCAGACGGCATGTAAAGGAGCTGCCATCGCTGCGTGCAATTACACACCCGGCTGCCTTATTTCGTGGCAATCGATGGCCGCAGAGGGACAGCGCGGGGGCTCCACACACACCTCCCCGGCCAGGCACAGCCCCGCATCCCGGTGGGCCAGGAGCGAATGTGCCGGTGATGCTTCGGGAGCGGTGATGGGCACCGATATCCCGCAGCCCCGGCTCGGCAAAACTCCCCGCTCTCCTCTCTCCGGCCGCTCTCATAAATCATCCCCCGGTTTGGCACTGCCCGGGCTGCTCGGCAGCCGGCAGCTCGCGGCACGAGCGCTTCGGGCTGTATCACTTGTACCCATCAGGAGATAGTGCTGGGGAGAGGGATGGCGGGGGGAACGGAGCGCGGGGGTGACAGCCGGGTAGCAGAAACCACACAGCAGGGACGGCTGGTGTCTCCCCCCCCGCGCTGCTTTCCCACCGCTGAAGGAGCCGGTTGGCACCGCGCAACCTTGGTGGCCACCGCGCAAACCTCGGTGGCCGCTCTGCACACCGGGGCACCCAGGAGCCTGAGCTCTGCAGCATCCACTAGCCACGTGCAGCGGCACGACGCCAGGGGGACGCGGGGCGGCGAGGGGGCAGCCCGGCCACGGGGAATTCATCCAAATAGGGCGAATCGAAGGCAGATGGTGAGGAGGGGCCGTGGGGCAGCTCGCAGGGAGGGACCCCGCAGCATTTCGGTGGGTGGGATGGCCGGAGCGGGGCTCAGAGCACCGGGAAGGTTGGGGAATGCAGCAGCTTTTGCAGAAAGGATTATTTTTTGCTCCGGGTGCTCCCACACCCCTGCTCTGTCTCAAACAGCCCCGGGGAGAGCACGGCTCGGCACGGCCTCATGGTGAACATTTCCCTCGGCACACAGGCTCCGGGGGAGCCGGGGCGGCATCACGGCACTAGCAGGCAGCAGGCTGGTCCCTCCGCGGCAGAAATTGGGAAAAACCCACTGCAAAGCACAGCAGCGGTCGGACCTGCCCGGCTGAGCATCCCTCCTCCGGCTGCGTTTCACCTGGAGGCTTCCGAAACTGGAGCGAGCCCAAGAGGAGGGAAGCCAGAGAGGTGCCAGAGGGGAACTGGTGAGCCGCTGGTCGGACCCTGAGCCCCACCGGGGTGTAAACCTGCACGATTTCACCCAGCTGGGGAGGGGGGGGAGGTGGCTGCAGCATCCCGGGCAAGCTGCGGATCGGACTGCTGCACCGTCTGCGGCTGCAGCTTTGTGCCAGGCGGGATATTCCTCGGGCCAGTGGAGCACGGTGCGCCCGCTGCCTCCGCGGGATTAAAAGAAAAAAAAACACCTATTAATGGCAAAATGCTGAAAGGGAGCAAGGAGCAGCGTGCCAGCGAAGAGGCGCAGGAGCTGCTCTCCTCCGAAAGGTGCACGCGGTGCACAGGCAGCTGCCGCCGTGGGGGCTCGGGACCCCCGAGCTGTCCCGGGACTGGTCCCAGTGCCTTTGCACTGGAGTGGATCGGGAGGACCAACGCAGGATGCTGCAGGGTGGGAGGCCCGGGGCTGTCACCTCCCAAACCTGCCCTTGGAGGTGACACAACCGTGCCCGTGGCCACCAGCACCCTGTCGGCTC
>NW_009648700.1:7673-8095 GCF_000708025.1 Charadrius vociferus | reverse complement strand
GAATGCCCCGGCCCCGGGTGCGATATCCCAAAGGAGCGAAGGGCGGCGATGCCCGGGGGTGTCCGGAGCGGGGCCGGCCCCCGCGGGAGCATCCAGGGCTGGACCAGCGCTCCATCATCACCACCACTCCTTCAATCAAACCGCGCCGCCTCCGCCAGCGACGGGCTGCCTGATCTAAATGATCCCTTTCGGGCCTTAAAAATCCATGACTCTATTAATTAATTACTAACGATGATCCGTCTCAGCCTTGCGCCTGCCAGTTTGCTATTTTTAACTCCGTATTTCCAACACCCGGTGTTAAAAAAATCATGAGTCAGGCCTCAAAAAACTTTATTGAGTGGGTCTAAAAAATCACCTTTTTTTTTTTTTTGGCACGTCCCTGCCGGGCTCTCTCCCCAGCACTTTTCGCTGCCGGAGCCCAT
>NW_009648700.1:6963-7647 GCF_000708025.1 Charadrius vociferus | reverse complement strand
TGTTTCCCCCCCCTGCTCCTGGCACACAGATGGTCCTTATTAAAAAGCAGAATTAGTCTTTCACCCTCTCGTGGCAAACTTCAGAGCCTCAGATCAGCTGTACGAGCCCGAATTAATTAACAGCGGATTGTTCCTATTCCCCTAATTACGTTGAAATGCGCATTAAACGCTGGGAAGGAACATGGGCCGCACAAAAAAGTTATTTAGTACTTAAAGAAAAAACGAGCAGAGGGGGAGGGTGCACACACCCCCCCCCTCCTCTGCTCTCTCAGGGGTGGGAGTCGCGGTGGGGTTGGCAAAGGGCGCTCGCGATGCCCGTCCCGGCTTTGGTGACCTCCCGGGATGTCACCTCTGGGTGGCCCAACACCGTCCCAGCACTGGGGAAACTGAGGCAGAGGCGGGCGAGCGGCTGGGGGAGACCCGGAGCATCCCAGCCCCGCGCGCCCACCCGCCGGGCTGCATCGCCTCCGATAATTAAGTACTATCAACAATTGCATATTAATTAATTTAATATCCATTATTATTCATTAACGCGGTAATTAAATCCTTCCCGTAATTAACACGCCACCCAGCAGAGCGGTCTGGCTTCACAGCCCCGCTGCACCGGGGGAGAGGGCTGCACGGGGAGCGGGGACGGTGCCCGGCACGGTCCCCCCCGGTGCCGCCGTCGGCCCCCTCAGCTCA
>NW_009648700.1:3126-3523 GCF_000708025.1 Charadrius vociferus | reverse complement strand
GATGCTCGGCACAGGGGGGCTTGGGGCCCGATCCTGCCCCGGCACAGCGGAGCGATGCTCGGCACAGCGGGGCTTGGGGTCTGGATGCTGCAGCATCCCCCGCGGTGAGGAGCCGGGTACCAATCCCCCCCAAATCCCTCCAGTTGGTCCCACGTCCAAACCCCGACCGGCGGCAGCGCCAGGGAACACGTCAAAGGATGGCTAAAGCTGTTAACGGGCTCCCCGGGCTTGGCCGGCTCACGTTTGTCAGTGGATTAAGGATTTTTGTGTTTTTGTGAAGCCGGAGCCAGGAGAAGCAGAGCCTGGGCCATCCCCCCACGCACCCCGTCACCTCGTCCCCCCTCCTGGAGGGTCCCTGTGTGGGGTCACCCGAGAGCGGGGTCCCCCAGTGCCGGGC
>NW_009648700.1:2583-3092 GCF_000708025.1 Charadrius vociferus | reverse complement strand
GGACCCGACCGAGGGGTGCCGAGCGCGGGATGGCCCTCGGGGACCCCCCGCAGCTCCCACGGCAAAGCCCCTCACCCCTCGCCTTCCTCTCTGACAGGCAGCGGCATAAAAAAAATCCCAATATTATTAAAGTACCGAAAAATAATATCGGGAGAGATTTTTTTCCCCCCCTATTATGCCCGAGTCCTGAACAAAACAGAATGATTTTTTACAGATGGTTTCATTATATTGGGTTTTATTTTAAAGCCGTGCAAATAAAAAAAAAAAGAAAGACATCCTTTTAAATGGTGACATTTCGCAGGCACTCAGCCCTTCCCCAGGGAGAGCTGCTGCCATTTGCTAATTACACGTTAACAGGAGAAGAAAATTATTAATTTGTTTTTTTAAATGGCTGAGTTATTTGATTCTGAAAATTAGCCACTGTGCAGAGATTATTATTATTTTTTTTTTTCCCCCCCCTCTATCTGAAACTCAGCAGTAAGTGTCCACCACGCAGGCGATGCGCCCGC
>NW_009648700.1:0-626 GCF_000708025.1 Charadrius vociferus | reverse complement strand
GCATCCCGCAGCAGCTCCGTCCGCCGGCTCCGTCCCCAGGGCCAGCCCGTGCCCTTGACCCGGCACCGGGAGCACGAGCGCGTCCCCGTGCCTGCGAGGTTAATGGCATTCCAATTTGCGAGCTCGAGGAGGAGGTAATTTCTTTTCTTTCATGTCTGCTAAATACGGTTCCTCAAAGAGGCATAATTTCTAATGTTCCGCATGACATGAATTCTAACCGGTTTAGCAATGATCAGCTTCACCATTTACTTCTGTGTAATCTCTCCCTAACGACATTAAAAATAAAAAAAAAAAAAATAAAAAAAATAAAACAGGGGAGGAAAAGAGAGAGTTGTAGATGCAGTTATTTCGCCAGTGACATTTTACAGGGGAAGAGGGAGAGGGGGGAAAAAATGGTAATTTAATATAGATAAAAGGAACAAATTAAGTGGGCTGAAAACAGATGCTTTAGGAAAAAGGGGGAGAAATAATAAGGGAGATAAGCACGCCGGCTGGCTCCTGCGCGAGAAGAGAGGCGTCCCTGTCTCCCTGTGACACCGTCGAGTGCTTGGGGGTCACCGTTTCTCATTTACTTTTATTATTTTTTTTTACCCTTTATCGATTGCCAGACTCCCAGTGCCGGATCC
>NW_009648699.1:0-648 GCF_000708025.1 Charadrius vociferus | reverse complement strand
CGATGATTAAATCCAAACAGAGTAAACATGTCATTGGAGAGCAAGGGAACTAATAGAGGCACAGCTCGAGGGAAGAGATGGAAGGACTGGGCTGGGTCTTGAAGAACGGTCTGGGAACGCCTGCCAATTAAACCTCAGGAATTAAACAACTGGGACAGGGAGCCAGGCAGAGACAGAACGATAAAGGCCAAAACGGGCTGCGGGACACATCTTCTTATATTGTAAAATCCTTTATGTAATAGAGGAGGTTTTTTTAGAGGAGGTTTTTATTTTGAACTCCTTTGCTATACACAAACAAACAGTCATGTATCAATACATAGTGAAATGAGAGGGTTTTCTCTATGTCACTGCCTCCCGCCCATGTTTACAGATTGGAGTTTTCTGCTCTCCCCCACGAATGTCCCTCCTCTGTCACATCATCGCCCCCCGCTGGGGACCTTGGGCTGCCCTAAATGGCAACATCCTATTTCAGCATCTTACCAAAAAGGAGTGAAGAAAGAGGAATGATTGAGGGGGAGATGCAGCACGTCCTTTAAAGAGGAGAAGTATTTGAAGAGTTGAAATGAGTGTTGAGCCCGATTGCTGCAATTTTGAATCAATTCTTGGCGTAAGAGTAAAGCGGCTGTGTGGTGTGGGGAAAGGCCTGTT
>NW_009648698.1:15259-21658 GCF_000708025.1 Charadrius vociferus | reverse complement strand
AGTCTAGTTTAAAGACCTTTC
Organism: Charadrius vociferus; assembly: GCF_000708025.1. Lineage (NCBI taxonomy): Eukaryota > Metazoa > Chordata > Aves > Charadriiformes > Charadriidae > Charadrius > Charadrius vociferus. The sequence continues at coordinate 21,637 of NW_009648698.1, read as the reverse complement.
AATGAGGATAACTACATCCACAATTCCTGTCTCTGCTCCTCCATGCTATTGCAGATACAATACATATGTGGTACTGTAGAGCCAGTGTAAAATCCAACAATTAAGTCAGGACAAACAAGACTTTCAAAATACCTTTAAACAGTTCCTAAAGTAGATAAAAGAAACTTTTTAAATAAAAAGCTTTTGAAAAATCACCATTGCCTACTATGTAAGACTATGCATGCTTATTAGGCATTCCGCTTCTTAATCCATTATTTCCTACCAGTTTTTCCTCCACAGTATTTCCTGAGCATGTCCAATCTGCTCCTACTAGCGTCCCTTGTCCAGCAAAAATTAGCCCTCATCTCAACTGTTATAGTACCCTGTCCTGGTTTGAGGTAAAACAGAACCAATTTTCTGTTCAGTAATTTTATTTTGCAGCTAAGCCTCTTCTAACTAACTGAACTCTCTGAAATTAACAGTATATTGTCCAGACACTGTTTGCTCTCAGAGTGATAAGACCTATGTTTATAGTTGATGCCAAGGAATGGTATGCAGAGAGGCTCTTGCTTATACTTATTGCTATAACACCTAAGGTCAGCTAACTTTGTTATTTGCCCCCTTTGAGGGTCAGAAGTGGAAAAGCATAGAGGGGTGGCACCTGTGGGGAGGACCGGACAGGACAGGTGATCCAAAACTTACCAACAAGGTATTGCATTCCATCTGCTTCATGCTCAGTATAAAAGCTGAGGGATCAAAGGGTCAGCTCTTTCTTCAATGGCCGGCGTCTGAGGAGGACTCTATCTGTTCCTCTGCCTTTCATCCCGATCCGTGCATTCTGGAATCCAGTTCTCGTCCGTTGCTGAATCTGGTCTGGGACTTTCCCAGTGCCTGTCAGTGACGTGATCATCATCCTGGGAGCTTGATACGGGTTTGTATATATTGTATATATTTAATTTCATTTTCTTTTTATTATTTTACTAATATTTCATTACAGAATCACAGAATGGTAGGGGTTAGAAGGGACCTTCAGAGATCATCTAGTCCAACCCCCCTGCCAAAGCAGGCCCACCAAGAGGAGGTTGGACAGGAATGCATCCAAGCGGGTTTTGAATATCTCCAGAGAAGGAGACTCCACAACCTCTCTGGGCAGCCTGTTCCAGTGCTCTGTTACTCCCAAAGTAAAGAAGTTTTTCCTTATGTTCAGACAGAATTTCCTGTGTTCCAGCTTGTGCCCATTGCCCCTTGTCCTGTTGCCAGGCATCTCTGAAAAGTCTCACCCCATCCTCTTGGCACCCGCCCTTTAGATATTTATAAGCATAGATAAGATCCCCTCTCAGTCTTCTCTTCTCCAGGGTAAACAGACCCAGGTCTCTCAGCCTTTCCTCATAAGAGAGATGCTCCAATCCCTTGATCATCTTTGTAGCCCTCTGCTGGACTCTCTCCAGTAGTTCCCTGTCCTTCTTGAACTGGGGGCCCCAGTAGTTTAATAGTAAACTATTAAAGTAGTTTAGGGTTTTTTTCTAAACTCATAAGTCTCCCTCTCTCTCTCCTCTCCTTGGAGAGAGAGGTGCGGGAAAGCATCTGTCATTCGCCTCAGTGACCAGTCCGGCCTAAACCACAACAGATTTATTGGCACCCAAAGGGGGGCTCAAGGGGGCTCGACTAAGGCTCTGATAGATTGCCTGAATAGTTAGAATTCCAGTTTTCTCAGAGATTAAAACAGACGGCTCACATCATGTCATTCTTAAGCAAAATGAATTGAATGAATTTCCTGAATGTGTTGCAGGGGTGGTTTTTTATTAAACATCAGTGCAGGAGTGGGTATTGTGTAACATATGCTGCTGCTACTCAAATCCCATGAGCCACTCCACAGCCCGCACTGGTACAAGCCACCCTGCCGCCTGCACCAGCATGAGCTATTCCAGCCTTGAAAACGAGAACCATCACTACTCCAGCCGCTCTGACAGCGAGTAATGCTGCTACTCAAATTCCATCAGAACTGGTACAAGTTGCCCTGGTGACGAGGAAGCAGAAAAGGACGTCAGCTCATTCCCCTGTCCCTTAAGATAAAGACCAGATCAAGCCAGATAGCTTGGGAGAGAATTCTTCTGACAAAGATCAAGGAGAGGGTCCTTCTCGGGCAGCGTCAATGCAGGAGGAGAAATCAGATGCAGAGATAATCGTTATATCCTCCTCTATGAAGGACTTGCAAAATATGAGAAATGATTTTAGCTGTCGTGAAGGTGAGACACTTATCTCCTGGTTGCTCTGATGCTGGCACAAAGGGGCTGATACCATAAACTTAGAAGGTAGAGAAGCTAGGCAATTGGGAAACCTGGCCAGAGATGGATGTATAGATAAAGCGATTGGGAGAAAGACAAACACTCAGTCTCTGAGGCGACTGGTGTCAGCCATAAAGCGCAGGTATCCCTTTAAGGATGATATCAAATGCTATCCAACCAAATGGACCAGCATGGAAAGAGGTATTAAATACCTGAGAGAATTGGCTGTTCAAGAGGTGATTTATGAGGGTGGTGAGGCACTGGAACAGATTGCCCAGAGAAGTTGTGGAGGCCCCCTGCAAGTGTTCAAGGCCAGGTTGGATGGGGCTTTGAGCAACCTGGTCTAGTGGGAGGTCTCCCTACCCATGGAAGGGGGGTTGGAACGAGATGATCTTTAAGGTCCCTTCCAACCTAAAACATTCTATGATTATGGTGACTGGCGAGTGAATGTAGATGCTGATGAAATGCCATGCAAACGACCTATGCTGCAGAAGTTTGTGCAGAGTGCACCATCAACGCATTCCCACGCATTGTAAAAATGGTCTGGGGAAGATCTGATGCTGACACACCAACTGTAAATGAAGTGGCTAAAAGAGTACAACAGTATGAAGACAGTCTCTCGTCTCCTCACTGTGGCAGCCGTGGAAAAACTGACTGAGAAAACTGAGAAGATTGAGAAAATGACCAAGATAATGGTGAACAAAATGAGAAAATGACTGAGAAAACAACTAAGAAAAATGAGAAACTGTTTGATAAACTGTCCAGGATGGAGGAAGAATCCCACTATTCCCCTGAACGAACCCATGTCACAGCTGTTAGGAAAAGACGCCCTCCTACCAGACCGACTCAAGAGAAACACAACCCACTCCGAGATTTCCTGTGGTTTTGTCTCTGTGACTATGGAGAGGACATGAGGAAGTGGGATGGAGAACCCATCTCAGCCCTACAGGCATGAGTAAGTGAGTTGCAAGGTAAAACAGACAGAAGAAAGAATTTTTCTAGGAGGATGGCTGCTCTGACCTATGGTGAACGATCCTACGGTCCAGGTAGGAACCCATCTGCTATTCCTAGGTACTATGCTCAAGATTAGAGGGGCCCTGCTGCACAGTCCCATGTTGCAGCTGCTAAGAAAAACCACCCTCCTGCTCAGGAGAAAAACCATCCTCCAACTCAAGACCAATCAAACCCATTCCGAGATTTCCTGTGTCTTTGCCTCCGCAAATATGGAGAGGACATGAGGAAATGGGATGGAGAACCCATCTTAGCCCTACAGGCACGGGTGCTTGAGTTGCTAAGTAAAGCAGAGAGAAGAAAGGATTCTTACAGGAGGAAGGCTGCTCCGACCTATGGTAGGCGATCCTACGGACCAGGTAGGAATCGATCTACTAATCGTAGGTACTACGGTCAACACTAGAGGTGCCCTGCCTCTAGCCAGGAGGAGGAGAGGGACAACCGAATTTATTGGACTGTGTGGATTCGATGGCCTGGCACATTAGAGCCACAAAAGTATAAAGCCCTGGTGGACACTGGTGCACAGTGTACCCTATTGCCATCGAATCATAAAGGGGCAGAAACTGTCACTATTTCTGGAGTGACAGGCGGGTCTCAAGAACTGACTGTATTAGAGGCCGCAGTGAGCCTAACTGGGAACAAATGGGAGAAACACCCCATTGTTACTGGTCCAGATGCTCCGTGCATCCTTGGCATAGACTATCTCAAGAGAGGGTATTTTGAAGACCCAAAAGGGTATCGGTGGGCTTTTGGTATAGCAGCTGTAGAGACTGAGGACATTACACAGCTGTCTACCTTACCCGGTCTTTCAGATGACCCTTCTGTTGTAGGACTGCTGAGGGTTGAAGATCAGCAGGTGCCAATTGCTACTGCCACGGTGCATCGACGACAGTATCGTACCAACCGAGACTCCCTGATTCCCATCCATAACCTGATTCGACGGCTAGAAAGCCAAGGAGTGATCAGCAAAACTCGCTCACCCTTTAACAGCCCTATATGGCCAGTGCGAAAGTCTGATGGGGACTGGAGACTAACAGTAGACTACCGTGGCCTGAATGAAGTCACACCACCACTGAGTGCTGCTGTGCCAGACATGCTACAACTTCAGTATGAACTGGAGTCAAAGGCAGCCAAATGGTATGCTACAATTGACATTGCTAATGCCTTTTTCTCTATTCCTTTAGCAGCAGAGTGCAGGCCACAGTTTGCTTTCACCTGGAGGGGTGTCCAGTACACCTGGAATCGACTGCCCCAGGGGTGGAAACACAGCCCTACTGTTTGTCACGGACTGATCCAGACTGCACTGGAGAAGGGTGGAGCTCCAGAACACCTACAATACATCGATGACATCATTGTGTGGGGTAATACAGCAGAAGAAGTTTTCAACAAAGGTAGGAAAATAATTAAGATTCTTCTGAAAGCAGGTTTTGCCATTAAAAGAGGTAAGGTCAAGGGACCTGCACAAGACATCCAATTTTTGGGAATTAAGTGGCAAGATGGCCGTCGCCAGATCCCAATGGATGTGATTAACAAAATAACATCTATGTCCCCACCTACTAACAAAAAGGAAACACAAGCCTTTTTAGGTGTTGTGGGTTTCTGGAGAATGCATATTCCAGGTTATAGTCAGATTGTGAAACCTCTCTATGAAGTGACTCGAAAGAAAAATGAGTTTATGTGGAGGTCTCAGCAATGACAAGCCTTTGAACCAATTAAATAAGAGATTGTGCATGCAGTAGCCCTTGGACCACTCTGAACAGGACGGGACATTAAAAATGTGCTCTACACCACAGCCAGGGACAATAGGCCTACCTGGAGCCTCTGGCAGAAAGCACCAGGGGAGACTGGAGGTTGACCCCTAGGATTTTGGAGTTGGGGATACAAAGGCTCCAAGGCCAACTATACTCCAACTGAGAAAGAAATCTTGGCAGCATATGAAGGAGTTAGAGCTGCTTCAGAAGTAATTGGTACTGAAGCACAGCTCCTCCAGGACTGGGCTGGATGTTCAAAGGTAAAGTTCCTTCTACTCATCATGCCACTGATGCTACCTGGAGTAAATGGGTTTCCTTAATCACACAGTGGGATCAAATAGGAAACCCAAATCATCCAGGAATTGTAGAAGTGATCACAAATTGGCCCAAAGGCAAAGACTTTGGAATGCCACCAGAGGAGGTGGTGACACATGCTGAGGAAGCTCCACTATATAATGAACTCTCAGATAATGAGAAAGAGTATGCTCTGTTCACTGATGGATCTTTTTGTATTGTACTTTCCACATTGAAGGTGGAAAGCTGCAGTGTGGAGTCCTACACAACAAGTTGCAGAAGCTGCTGAAGGTGAATCGAGTCAATTTGCAGAGGTAAAAGCAATCCAGCTGGCTTTAGACATTGCTGAACAAGAAAAGTGGCCAGTACTCTATCTCTATACTCATGGATGGTGGCAAATGCTCTGTGGGGGTGGTTAAAGCAGTGGAAGCAGAGCAACTGGCAGTGCAGAGGTAAATCCATGCTGAATTCTGGCAAGATATTGCTGACCAGCTAGGGAACTTAGTCATAAAGGTACGTCATGTAGATGCTCACATACCTATGAGCCGGGACACTGAGGAACATCAAAACAATCATCAAGTGGATCAGGCTGCTATGATTTTCTAGACAGACTTGGACTGGGAATATAAAGGAGAACTGTTCTTAGCTCGGTGTGCCCATGACACTTCAGGTCATCAAGGAAGGGATGCAACATATAAATGGGCCCGTGACCGAGGGGTGGATTTAACCATGGACGCTATTGCGCAGGTTATCCACGACTGTGAAACATGCGCCGAAATCAAGCAAGCTAAACGGTTAAAACCTTTGTGGTATGGGGGACGATGGCTGAAATATAAGTACGGGGAAGCTTGGCAAATTGATTACATCACACTCCCTCAAACTCGCCATGGTAAGCGCTATGTGCTTACAATGGTGGAAGCAAGCACCGGATGGTTAGAAACCTATGCCGTACCTCATGCCACTGCCCGGAATACCATCCTGGGCCTTGAAAAGCAAGTCTTGTGGCGACATGGCACTCCAGAGAGAATTGAGTCAGACAATGGGACTCATTTTAAAAA
>NW_009648698.1:0-10912 GCF_000708025.1 Charadrius vociferus | reverse complement strand
CAAGGTTTTCTGTGACCTACCGGTTCGGCCGCTCCCAGTGTGGTGCCGCAGTAACGCCCACTGGCTGCCCTCATTCTGGGACCACCCGTTTAGAACTGCCGCGTGGTGTTGTCTCCACCCCTGCCGCCTCAGCAGCCTGCCCCCAAGCTGCCGGTTCTGGCACGAGCTAGCCGCTTTTCCCGTCTTCGAAACCCCTCAAAAAGAGCCCTTCGCTGGCTTTTTCCGCCGCGATCCCCTTCCCCAGTGCGGCCTTACCTGCACTGCAGCTGGTGTCCTTGGCGACTGGTTGGAGACCTATGCCGTGCCCCATGCCACTGCCTGGAATACCATCCTGGGCCTTGAAAAGCAAGTCTAGTGGCGACATGGCACTCCAGAAAGAATTGAGTTGGATAATTTGGCTTATTTTAAAAACAATCTTATAAGTAACTGGGCCAAAGAACATGGCATTGAGTTGATATATCATAGCCTCTGTCATGCACCAGCTGCCAGGAAAATTGAACAAAACAATGGACTATTGAAAACTACCCTGAAAGCAATGGGGGGTGGAACCTTTAAAAATTGGGAGAAGCATTTAGAGCAAGCTACCTGGTTAGTTAACACCAGGGGATCCATCAATTGAGCTGGTCCTGCTCAATCAGACCTTTTAAATACTGTAGAAGGGGATAAAGTCCCCATAGTGCATGGAAGGAATTTGTTAGGGAAAACTGTTTGGGTTTTTCCTGCTTCAGGCAAAGGCAAACCCATTTGTGGGACTGTTTTTGCTCAAGGACTTGGATATACTTGGTGGGTGATGCTGAAGAATGGAGAAGTTCAATGTGTACCTCAAGAAAATTTAACCTTGGGTGAGAATACTCAATTTTGAGCTGTATGATGTTAATTGCTATTTAATAGTAATAGTGTTCAATAAGTGTTTTTCAGGATAACATAATGGTGATGAAACCAGAACTAGCTTCATCAAGTGGCGTCCAGCAAACTCTTCGAGGTGGACATGCTACCTGTGGGCATGAACCATGATGAATTTCATACCATCTTTCGTGCTCTGAAAGACTGCCATGATAGATGAAATCCTGCAATCATGGACTAAATTAACTTAACAAACTTTTGTTTATAAAGATAAATCATAAATGAGTGACCTCTCTCTATATATGTGTGTGTATAGATTTGATAGATAAAAAGTAATAGTGACCTGAGCATGAGGCAAATGGTATGGAATAAGTGGTGGAATGTCCTGGTTTGAGGTAAAACAGAACCAATTTTCTGTTCAGTAATTTTACTTTGCAGCTAAGCCTCTTCTAACTAACTGAACTCACTGAAACAAACAGTATATTGTCCAGACACTGTTCCCTCTCAGAGTGATAGAATCATAGAATCATAGAATGGTTTAGGTCGGAAAGGACCTTGAAGATCATTGAGTTCCAACCTTCCTGCCATGGGCAGGGACACCTCCCACTAGACCGGGTTGCCCAAGGCCACGTCCAGCCCGGCCTTGAACACCTCCAGGGATGGGGCCTCAACAACCTCTCTGGGCAACCTGTTCCTGTGCCTTACCACACTCATAGTGAAAAACTTCTTCCTAATGTTTAATCTAAACCTGCCCTCTTCCAGTTTATAGCCATTCCCCCTCGTCCTGTCACTACATGCCCTAGTAAAAAGTCCTTCCCCAGCTCTCCTGTAGGCCCCCTTTAGGTACTGGAAGGCTGCAATAAGATCTCCCCGGAGCCTTCTCTTCTCCAGGCTGAACAGCCCCAACTCTCTCAGCCTCTCCTCAGAGGAGAGAATCACCTCCCTTGACCTGCTGGCCACAGTTCTTTTGATGCAGCCCAGGATACGGTTGGCCTTCTGGGCTGCGATTGCACATTGCTGGCTCATGCTGAGCTTCTGGTCAATCAGCACCCCCAGGTCCTTCTCCTCAGAGATAAGACCTATGTTTATAGCTGATGCCAAGGCATGGTATGCAAAGATGCTCTTGCTTATACTTATTGCTGTAACAACCAAGGTCAGCTAACTTTGTTATGTACCAAGTTGGAGGGTCAGAAGAGGAAAAGCATAGAGGGGTAGCACCTGCAGGGGGGAGCAGACAGGACAGGTGACCCAAAGCTTACCAACAGGGTATTCCATCCCATCTGCCTCATGCTCAGTATAGAAGCTGAGGGATCAAAGAGTCAGCTCTTTCTTCATGCATTCTGGAATCCAGATCTGGAATCCAGTCCCTGTCTGTCGCTGAGTACGGTCTGGCACTTTCCCAGTGCCTGCTGAAGATCTGATCGTCATCCTGAGAGCTTGATATGGGTTTGTATATATTGTATATATTTAATGTCATTTTTTTTATTATTTTACTAATATTTCATTAAAGTAGTTTAGTTTTTTTCTGAACTCTTAAGTCTTTTTCTCTCTCTCCCTCATCTCCTTGGAGAGAGAGGTGGGGGAGAGCATCTGTCATTCATTTCAGTGGCCAGTCTGGCCTAAACCATGACATACCCTTTGGACAGTCAGCTTTACCTTCAGTTCCCAGCATTCAAATCACTCCCTCAAATCCACATTTCTCCTTGACCAAATCACATGCTAACCACTACGGTGCTTTTTTCTTACAATTTAGTGTCATTTAATTAAACTCTACTATAGGCTAGTACTGTAATCTTTGTTATGCCATTGCCTGCAAGATCCCCAGGACACAACTGAAGCAACATGCAAACTATGTACAAAGAAATCCAACATAAGGAACATGCATTAACATTTAACAGAACAGTTTCCTTAAAATTTCTTTTATGCTATCATGAATCTTCCACAGAAAATATCAAACTATTTACATAATTTTCTATTATCTTCTTAAGGATTCAAGAAATAACTTTCCTACAGAATCTTCACATGTTTTGATTTAATGGTATTTATTTCATTCTTGCTCAATTTCAGTTAACATTTCTTGAAGAAACAATGCCATAAACACCTCTTCCATATGTAACATTTCCAAACTCTACAAAAGTAGCAAAATGTTTATGTACACAATGCATATTAAAATTATAGAAATTTTTACTTACTTTTGAAAATCTGTGTGAACATGAGGAAAACTGTCTTATCTCCAAATTAAAATCTTCATAATTTGTATCATCTTCTTCCTCAGTTTCCATATGGTGGTACTTCTCAGAACGAGCTACAGACAAGGGAAATAAATTATTTGAATTTATCAGGAAGACCGGGTACCAAGCTTTAATAGTAACTAAAAGCATAATTTTATTCTTAAGATTATTTCTCCTGAAACATCAAACCACCAGTGAAATTGCACAGCTGTCAGTGGTTCTGATAAAGGAGATTTTCAAAGCAGTAAGCAAATACAAAAGTCAAAGACAGTGATTATTTAAACAAGGCGTTCGTCACATTTTTTTAATACTATTGAATACCAGCTGTCAAAATAACTTGTGTCATCTTCAGACTCCAATTGTGGAATAAATTTTGCTTTCTGCCTCAGCAGACTATTCCAGTTGAGGCTCCTGAAGAACTGATGCTGCTTTACTTCATATGCATCACCTGGGGGAGACAGAGAAAAACACTGAGCAAATGATACCAAATCCTCTGACATTGATTCAACTAAATCCCTGGTCAAAAAATGCAAATTAGCATGGAAACGCATAGTCATCGCTGCAGGCAGGAAAATCTACTACCTATTCCCACTAGAATCTCCCCTAAACCTGTCAGAGCACCTCCCTATCACTGTTTTGTTGCTGCCAATGGTGAGATTGCTTTATCTTCTTCCCCCTTTTAACATTTCTATTTTTCTGGCTAGGCTAATTATTGTCTATCAGCTACACATTAGTCAGAAGCATCAGATGTAGAAATAGTAGTCATCAAAATGCAAATATGTTCATTAGATGAGTAAGTACAAATTAGAAAGCAATGAAGAATGATTCTTCATAGTTGCTCAATGTAAATACCATTGCTGATCAGAAGCTCCTTTTGATGTTTTATGTCAACAATACACAATTCTATAGGAAATATCATATAATTTAGCTTCTTATGGATTACTGCCTTGGATTGCAACTTGTCATAATGTGTGTTAAACAACTACACTAGTTTCAAGTTAAGAAACAACTATAAGAACACAATGAAGTACTGTAATATTTGTCCTGGAGAGGTGGGAGGGGATGTTATTAATAACATAAATGTAATTCTAAAAACTGAACAGATAACCTACAGCGGCAAGACTTACTGCCAACTTGATACTGTGTGTAAACTTCCCTATGTCAAGGCTAAGTCAGGAGAGAGCCACAGAAAAAGTGTGAAGTCTCCAGGATTGGTCTCCAAGTCAGTGTCAAGATTTCTAGGTTGGGTTCTTTGCTTTTCTGACCGTACCAGGGGAAAATTCATAAAAGCCAAATCTTCCCAAAGGAACCAAAATCACGTCTAATTGTAAGTCACTAACCAAGGAGTGAATGTTTTTATGAACACAGTAATGGAATATTACAGCAGAATTGTATAATTCTTGACTAGGTATCAGACACTTCAAAAACCCAGAGATATCTTTTTTCTGTCATTTTCTTTCTTCAAAAGAAGTGTAGTATGTATGTATGTATGTATCTATCTTCTTTCAACTTGACTACACCACTCAGGTATCCTGAGCCAATACACAATTACAATTTTCATGGACTGTTGTGCAGCTAGCTAATATGTATTAGACAGAACTGTCATTTGAAATGCATGGTGGAGCCTGGGATAAATCATGCTATTTTCCAGTGCCCCTGTGGGACCTGTCATGTTGCAGCCTCTGTTTCTGTGAGTTGCTTCTGACACTTATAAAACTTTGTTGTGGTTTCTAAACACCTCTCTGTGCTTCAAAGAAATGTCTGTCCAATTGCCTTCTTCAAACTGCCAGCTTTTGAGAAACCACAAACAGTCAAAAGAAATAAGCCTGTAAACAAACTGCATAGATGCTACGTGTGGCAGCGCTGATCATTACAGGACTTAAGCCAGCCTCATTCTAGCCAATTCACTTTCTCAACCAGCTGTAGCAAAACAGAGTCAGAATTTGCAGTCTATTTGTGATCCAGCCTTTCACAGGGTGACAATCTTGCATTAACGCTACGTTTACCAGGAAAAAGCATCCTGGCAATGAAACAACAATGCCTGAAAAGAGTATACTTAAAACAAGGGAATGTATCTAGTTGTGGCTCTTCATTTTACCTTTGGCAGTAGTGCCCTTTGCAGCAGATGAAGCAGGCAGCAAGTGGAGAAGCTAACTGGGGCATGATATCTCCCTCACTCTTACTTTGTTCAACGTGAGGCAAGAGAGAACAACAAACTTTGCTGGATGCCACTTACTCCAGGACCATCAGCTACAGTGAAGTCTAAGTCTACAGAGATCCCAGATGCTCAGGGAGCAAGGGACATGCAATTCACCCATCTGTCATGTCATCACGTCCCAAAGGAAGACCTGTTGTTTGGGACCACGTCAATAGTCCTTGGGGTCTGGGTTATACTCACATTCCTCCTGAGTGGCTGTGGTAAGGCCAGTTATGAACTCATTCCTAAAGCTCCTTTTTATATTAGCTCTAAAAATATGCAGCACAAGCTGACTGCTGGGCTCAGTTTTGCCAGCAATTTTCCAAATATTATCATGTTGACTCAACCTGCCACTTGGTTTCCTTAGCATCCCCAATAAATTTATATTCATGACATACAGTATTCACTATAAATAAAAATATGGCTTTATATTCAGTTTCTTTTATGTAGGAGGACTTTTTTGCTGTGTTTACACAGTGCTTTGCCCAGTGGGATGGCAGTCAGTGACTAGGGCTCCCATAATTTAACACTTTAAAAATCATGTGCAATATTCTTCATTACTGCCTCTCATCCAAATTCCCAAATAAATCCTGCTCCATCAACTAACAAATAAACTCTATTACATGAATGCACAGTGCTTTCATTAGACTATGCAGGCTCACCGCTCCTAATACCATATGCCAGGTTCTTCACTTGAAATGGAATGAGCAAAGCACTGAATAACTACAGTGGAATGAGCTGGCAGCTTGCATTCTCACCGATATCTATTTACTTCCTTAACAGTCACACTTTTGGTTTTATTCTTTTTCATGCAAGGCAGTAGTGGTGAATGAGAACGACAAGACCTTTCACAAGAAAACCTCAGACAATAATTTTTGAATAATTAGTTTGAGTACTCATTAACCACCCTAAAGCCTGGAGGAACTAATTTGCCAGGTTAAGATACTTCTGGAAAAAGAAGCATCAGTTGTGTATTAATTCCCCTTCTGTATTTCTGTGTTTAGTTATTTAATACTGTATTCATGAAGGAACCCCATACAATGGCTAACTGGGTCTTTGAGAGGTTTCTGTTTTACTTGTCAGAGAAGAATAAATGCAAACCACCACATGTAAACTCCACAAAAGGACAGTCATCATCTTGTTAAGCTCATATTACTGGTCTGAATCTATACCCTCTGCTATAATGACATATTGTCATGCTTCTTGTCCTGACAGATGTTTCCTGGGCAAAACAAATAGGTGAACAGAAGCTCCCAATGCCAAATGTAGAAGCTATTTCTAGCACACTAACAATTTAAAATAGTGCCTCCTAACCTGTTCCCAGTCTTTCCAAAGGATTCTGCCTGAGCAGCAGCGTAATCAGATCCTGGGCATCTGGAGGTGGTGCTTCATCCTTTTCAGGCCAGTTGATTTCATCTAGCAAAACAGAAAGTTGTTTGGCTCATGGAAAACTATTTCAAAACACTAGCATACTCGTATGCTGTCCCTTCCTCCCCTACTCCCCCCCCAAGTCATCATGGTTTAAATTTTAGTTCTGTTCCACAGAAACTACTGATAAGATGGACACAGCTGACATGACTGACCAAATAGTCACTGTTCACATCTGTAATCCTTCTCTAATGCTAGTAGATTCATTGAAGTCATTACTCCCATGACTAAGGGCTGAAGCTCTGGTGAGATACATGCCAATGTAGCTTTTTTCTAGGTCTCTCATACTTCAGAGGAAAATAACCTCACTTTACTGATTCTTATACTACTAAGGCTTTTGCACTTCATAGCAAGTTGCACCTAAATCTTGCAGTCAAGATATTAAGCCCTGCAGCATCCAGGTAAGGCTGAATAAAAATTCTGCCAAACCTTAATTTAAAATAAACAATGGAAAATTGTGCCATTTTCAATAAGAACATGAAGTTTATAAAACCTTACACAGCAAGTTTTGTCTGTTTTTTAACAGAATCTGCCTCTACAAATGTAATATATTGCAGGTTGAGACAAAACTCTGCAGTAGTTTCTTGGGAGGTATAAGGATTTTGGCATCAGAGAAACAGAATGCTAGAAGCTCAGGAAATACAGAAGACTGTTAAGGATTTTGTTGTAATTATATGATCTAGATTTTTTCTTCAAAATTATCATCATTGGAGAAATAATGATCAGAAGCTACACGAGATTAATCTTTGCATTTCAGAGTTTAAAGAAAGGTATTGAAATAAACAGGCATGAAACGTAACCAGTTTCTGGAGGGTTATTTTTAACCATGATCATTTTAGGCATCTAAGTTTACACTGAGGTCTCTCACGGTTGTACTCATAAAACTTGGGTGAAGGAAAGACAACGTACAACAAAGAAGAAAGGAGCTAAAATGAGGAGGCAAGATTTTAAAGTAGATTTTCAAGTAGAATGTAGTTTTCACCCACAGAAACTGGAATAAAAGTCTATGCTATATAGTTTGGATTCTGTAATATGGCTTTTACAGTTGAATACAAAGGGGCTATATATGTTAGCACAGGAATCTTATCCAACAGAAGTTCTGCAGATATTGACAGTAAGAATGATTTCAGTGAGGATATTAAAAAAAAAAAAAAGGAAAGAAAAAAGCCTGACAAGTCAACATCAAAACAAGAAACAGTTGACCAACAGTCTTGGAGAGTGAGTGGGAATGGATCAGGTTTACAAACATACACTTCTACAGATAATTTCTGGAAGATAAATGGACACATTAAAACAGATAAAGTTATTTACATAAGTGTTGTAAAATCACCAAATTTTATTATAGTAGAAATAGAATGTTAGAATGTTGTGTGTTTTGAAACTCGTAACCATAGGACCCTCATCAGGTTGTTACTGTTTTGTATCAAGAAACTAATAGGAATGCGACGAAATAATGAAGAATTGAATAGAGAAGTTTTGTTTGAGTCCTGTAACTATAGAAACTTGTTATGCACCAGTGATGCTGCTTGGAAACCCCCTTACCCTTCCCATCTTGATTTGAATATCAAGAACCAATCAATAGATATTAATAGAAACAACCATTGATCATTTTGAGTATGGATATTGATAGAATTGTATAATCAAGAGACCAAACAATGAAAATCAAAACCATGATATGTATTTTGTGATAAATAATTTGTGTAATGGTAACTAAGTATGATCTATTTATGATTTAATTATAAATTAACTGTTAAACAACGTAGCTTTGATATACCTGTCAAGAAAGTGATAAGTTGTAGTTAGTAAACCGAGAAAATCTTCTGGAGGTTCCAAGATTAAAGGGGGAATGGAATTTTGCAACCAAGCTGAGCATGCACAAAGATCGGGTTCAACTAGTGGACACAATGAGGAAGACTATGGATGACCACCAGAGGGTCTTGGACAACCACCAGTGTACCTGAAAGCACATGCATCAAAGACATTTACACATGTTAATGAGTTCTCAAAAATCGTATGAATATGTTTATTGTTTCTCAGAAATATGATGAATTTGTATATTTTGATTGTATATAATTTTTGTAGCGGAGCAACTCAGCACGCACACTAGGTGGAGTGATCCCCTGTGCATCCAGCGCTGCAATAAAGAAGTGCCTGCTTTCTAAATTTCAAATTAAGTCTTAGAAAGTTTTGTTTCTGCCGTCTTCCAGTAACATAAGTATCAGCTAGACTGTAACACATGACAATTTGGTTTACAAAATGTAAAATTAATGCAACATGAAATAAAGTGTAAAGTACAAATTTTGTCATTAATTTTAGACTATTCCCTCCCCTCCTCCCAGTCAGAGAGCATAAAGATAAAAACACATGTGCATGTGTCTGGAAATGCAATAAAAACATGAGTTATTTCCATGTTTGCTTGTTTACAGCTTCCACTGGAGTTTAAACCTGATTTGAAAAATAAAGCATGAATATGCATCGCAGCCATGAGGCATCCAGAACAAAACCAGCATTTGCTGCTTGTGTTAATTAAACAGTTGATTCTCCTTGCCACTCAGGCCTCGGTGTATCACATCAGAAAACAACATGGTTATAAATCCATGAACAGCTAGGATGTTGTATAAAGAGGTCATATACTAGAGGAAACTCACTAATCTATTTCATTACCTTTTACAAACATGCCTGGATTTCAACTTCAGAAACGGAGGAAAGCAAGATGATGACAGAGTGTCTCCTTATGTACAAAAGGGAATTTGTCGCATTCTCAGAGAACAAGGAAACGGAGGTGTGGTTAGTTTTGTTTCTATTGGGTTTTTTGTTTGTTTGTTTGGGCTTTTTGGTCTTAGCTAATGGACCTTTTAAGCAGACCATAAAACAGACATGGAAATATTCAGTAACAGAGGTGCCATTCTGTTAAACTTTTGGCATAAATAGAGGCCTTCTACATCTATGCATCTGGGAAATTTATGGAAACAACAGGCAGGATAGTAAACGATTCTGTTTAATTATAATACAGTTTTGCCGCAAGCCACATAACAATACTTAGGGTCAGCTTGCAGGTTAAGATCTGAAAGGTTATTGAATTTTAAATGAAAAAAGAACAGCTATTACAGGAATAACATTACACTAGAACAGTTACTAATGAAATCATTAACAATCTGTGAACTGAATTTGATTCTTTCTCATTATTTATTATTCAGGAGTCATTTGTTTTAGGGTTTTATTACATCTTTGTTAATTTCTTCATTGTGCCATGGAATTTTCCCATTTATGCAAATTTATGTTAACCATTTATTCTCTGGTGCAATTTCTCTACTAAAGACTGAAAACACTGTGCCATGGTGGCATGACTTTTCTAATAATACTGCTTTTCTTTTGATGCCGTGAAAAGCTGAAATCAGGACTCAATAGTCTTGGTGATTATTAAGCAGGTATTCTTTATGTAGCGCTAGGCGCACAGGGGATCGCTCCTCCTAATGTGCATGCCGTAAAGGGTTAGTTATACAGCTTATATACATGCCATATATACATATTCACAAGGTTTCCAAGAAATTATTAACATGTTCATTACTTTTCCGGGAATCCATTACCATAGGTTACTACCCACTCCCGTATGCCCATTATAGTCTCTCGGTGGTCCTTCAGAATCCTCTGGTAGTCGTTTACTTCATTTACTCCTCTTTATCACAGTATTCTTTTGGTGAACTGTAGTTCTTTGTTCCTTATCTGATTGCTAAAGCCACTGAGCTGGTTTTGGCCATCGTGTCTCAATGGTCTCAAGATCTCTTTTTCTCTTTGTTGGGTGATAGTTGTAATAGTTTCACACCCTGGTCTTTAAAGATAAAGCTAGCCCTGTTCCTCAAAGATCAGGTTAGTTAATAAGTTCCTCTCTTCAATCCCCCCCTTTTCTTTGTTATTGCAAATTCTTTTGCAATCTATAATATACTTTCTGCACCTAAACTTCGTCTAAAATATTTTCCTGTCACTTCTGCATGTTTAATTTTATTTCTTTTCCAATTTGCATAGTCATCTATGGTCTTTCTATAACACCAAGAGGCACATTAAGTTAACAAGCATATTGATATACAAGTTACCAGAAGGATAATAATAAGAAGGACCACTGCTATAAAGATTTGTTTAACCCAGGTTAAATTTGGTAACCAATCTGTTAGCCATGACCAATCCAATCTGTGATAAATGACTTAGTCCCCAATCG
>NW_009648697.1:0-567 GCF_000708025.1 Charadrius vociferus | reverse complement strand
CTTGATGAACAGTGTGTTCATGGACTACCTCGACAAGTTCGTAGTGGTGTTCATTGATGATATTCTTATATATTCCCAGAATGAGCAAGAGCATGAGGAGCATTTGAGGAAAGTACTTCAGAGGCTACGAGATTGTCAGTTGTATGCCAAGCTTAGCAAGTGCGAGTTCTGGATCAGTGAAGTCCTGTTCTTGGGTCATATCATAAACCAAGATGGACTAGCTATGGATCCAAAGAAGGTAGCAGCGATTCTGGACTGGAAAGCACCAAAAGATGTCCGAGGAATCAAGAGTTTCATTGGAATGGCCGGTTATTATCGGTGTTTCATTGAAGGTTTTTCTAAGATTGCCAGGCCAATGACAGCCTTGTTGGCAAAGAAGGTTGAGTTCAAGTGGACCCCAGCGTGCCAAGAATCATTTGAGATGTTGAAGCAGAAGTTGACAACAACACCAGTGTTGGTTCTGCTAGATGTTCACAAGCCATTCTCAGTATATTGTGATGCTTCGTACACCGGACTGGGATGTGTGTTAATGCAGGAAGGGAAAGTAGTGGCATACTCGTCCCGACA
>NW_009648696.1:5345-7724 GCF_000708025.1 Charadrius vociferus | reverse complement strand
GGGGCGGGGCGGCGGTTCGCCCCGTGACTCACCCACCTTCTCCTTCCCGCTGACTCAAGGGCTTCGGGTTGCCCCGCGGCATTTCGGCGTTTGCCCGCTTCTGCCTGGTTTTGCCCAGTTTTGGCCCACTTCTGCCTGGTTTTGCCCATTTTGCCCTGGTTTTGCCCACTTCTGCCTGGTTTTGCCCATTTTGCCCTGTTTTTTACTCATTTCCACCTGGTTTTTCCCACTTTCACCTGCCTTCGCCCGGTTCTGCTCCATCTGACCCACTTTGACCCAGTATCACCCAATTCTGCCTGATTTTGCCCACTTCTGCCTGGTTTTGCCCATTTTTGGCCCACTTCTGCCTGGTTTTGCCCATTTCCCCCTGGTTTTGCCCATTTCTGCCTGGTTTTGCCCGTTTTTTGGCTCACTTCTGCCTGGTTTTGCCCACTTGCACCTGTTTTTCACTCTCTTCTGCCCGATTTTGCCCATTTTCCCCTAGTTTTGCCCAGTTCTGCCCAGTTTAACCCACTTTGGCCCAATATCACCCAATTCTGCCTGATTTTGCCTCACTTCTGGCCCGATTTTGCCCACTTTTACCCAATTTTGCCCCCTTCTGCCTGATTTTGCCCATTTTTGGATCACATTTACCCGATTTTGCCCACTTTTACCCAATTTTGCCCACTTCTGCCTGATTTTGCCCATTTTTGCATCACATTTACCCGATTTTGCCCACTTTTACCCGATTTCGCCCACTTCTGCCTGATTTTGCCCATTTTTGGATCACTTTTACCCGATTTTGTCCACTTTTACCCGATTTTGCCCACTTCTGTCTGATTTTGCCCATTTTTGGATCACATTTACCCGCTTTTGCCCAGTTCTGCCCAGTTTGACCCAGTTCCCCCCCACCCCCACCCCAAGGTGGCCCTCAAGAGGTCAAGAGACGCCATGAAGATGCGGGGGAGGGGTTTATTGGGGTGGGAGGTGGGTCTGGGGTGGGGTCAGTCCATCCATGGTGGGGTCCGTGGTGGGCTTGGTCCATCCATGGTTGGGTTGGTCCACCCATGGAGAAGTCGGTCCATCCATGGTGGGAGCTGTGGTGGGCGTGGTCCATCCGTGGTGGGCTTGGTCCATCCATGGTTGGGTTGGTCCATCCATGGTTGGGTTGGTTCATCCATGGTGGGGTCCATGGTGGGCTTGGTCCATCCATGGTGGGCCTGGTCCATCCATGGAGAAGTCGGTCCATCCATGGTGGGAGCTGTGGTGGGCGCGGTCCCTCCGTGGTGGGCTTGGTCCATCCATGGTTGGCTTGGTCCACCCATGGAGAAGTCGGTCCATCCATGGTGGGAGCTGTGGTGGGCGCGGTCCCTCCGTGGTGGGCTTGGTCCATCCATGGGCGGCCTGGTCCATCCATGGAGAAGTCAGTCCATCCATGGTGCGGTCTGTGGTGGGGTCAGTCCATCCGTGGTGGGCTTGGTCCACCCATGGTGGTCTTGGTCCATCCATGGTGGGATCTGTGGTGGGGTCAGTCCATCCGTGGTGGGCTTGGTCCACCCATGGTGGGGTCAGTCCATCCATGGTGGGCTTGGTCCATCCATGGAGAAGTCGGTCCATCCATGGTGGGTTTTGTGGTGGGTCACTCTGGTCATTGTGGGGTTGGTGGTAGGTTCAGTCCATTCGTGGTGGCATCAGTCTATCCATGGTGAGATCCGTGGTGGGTTGGAGTGTCCATGGGTCAATCCAGCCATGGTGGGGTCAGTCCATCCGTGGTGGGGTCAGTCTGTCCATGATGGGGTCAATCTGTCCATGATGGGGTCAATGCAGTCCATGGTGGGCTTGGAGTGTCCGTGGTGAGCTCAGGCCATCCATGGTGGAGTCTATGGTGGGGAAGGTCAGTCCATGGTGGCCTTCATTGGTCCTTGATGGGGTCAGCCCAACCATGACAAGGTCCATGGTGGGGAAGGTCAGACCATGGTGGGCTTCACCAGTCCTTGATGAGGTCAACCCAACCATGACGAGGTCCATGGTGGGGAAATCAGTCCATAGTGGCCTTCATTGGTCCTTGATGGAGTCAACCCAACCACGATGGGGTCCATCATGGGGTGGTCAGTCCATGGTGGGCTTCATCGGTCCTTGATGGGGTCAACCCAACCATGATGAGGTCCATGGTGGGGGACATCAGTCCATCTGGGATGGTGTTGGTGGATCTGCTGTAGGGTTGATCCCTTCTTGGTGGCTTCAGCTTGTCCATGGTGGGGGGTCAGATGGTGCCTGGTGGGGTCTGTGGTGGGGTTGGTGGGTCTGTGGTGGGGTCAGTAGGTCTTTGGTGGGGTTGGTAGGTCTTTGGTGGGGTCGGTGGGTCTTTGGGGGGGTTGGTGGTTCTTTGGTGGGGGTGGT
>NW_009648696.1:1056-4715 GCF_000708025.1 Charadrius vociferus | reverse complement strand
CTGTGGTGGGGTTGGTAGGTCTTTGGTGGGGTCGGTGGGTCTTTGGTGGGGTTGGTGGTTCTTTGGTGGGGTTGGTGGTTCTTTGGTGAGGTCGGTGAGACTGTGGTGGGGTCGGTGGATCTGTGGTGGGGTCGGTAGGTCCATGGTGGGACGAAGAGGACTCAGTCCTCCCCTATCGTCTCCAGGATCCACGGTAGGTAGTTGTAGACCTGGCTGTAGACCCCTGGTTTCCCCACTTGCCCACAGGGGTGGTCACCCCACGAGACGATGCCCTGCAGGACCCCGTTGCAGACGAGGGGTCCCCCAGAGTCACCCTGGGGACAAAAGGGACCGTGACAGGACCTCGGCCACACTCCCCCAACCAGGGAGGACACTGGGGCAGAGGTGACCACCAGTGGGAACATCTGCTCTTGGGACCTAGAGATGCGGGACCACGCAGAGCGAGGTGGCCAGGGAGGGGTGGGGTGGGAGGGACTGAAGAGATGTGGCCGTGGGACATGAGGACGGGGACATCTTGAAGCTCGGGGGACAAGGGGACAAAAGGGACGTGGTTATGGGTGGTGGCAATGAGACCATGGGGACACAGTCACGTCTCAAAGCTGAGGGGACCAAAAGGACGTGGCTATGGGAGGTGGGTACGTAGGGATGGGACACGGAGATGTGTCCAAGCCCAAGGGACAAGGGGGACCAGAGGGAAGTGGCTGTGGGACATGGGGATGAGGTGGTGGGACACGGGGATGAGGTGGTGGGACATGGGGACAAGGTGATGGGACATGGGGACGTGGTGATGGGACATGGGGACAAGGTGATGGGACATAGGGACGTGGTGATGGGACAGGGACGTGGTGATGGGACGTGGTGATGGGACATGGGGACGTGGTGATGGGACGTGGCAATGGGACACTGGGACGAGGTGATGGGACATGGAGACATGGTGGTGGGACATGGGGATGTGGTGATGGGACGTGGGGATGAGGTGGTGGGACACGGGGACGTGGTGATGGGACACGGGGATGAGGTGGTGGGACATGGGGACAAGGTGATGGGACATAGGGACGTGGTGATGGGACAGGGACGTGGTGATGGGACGTGGTGATGGGACATGGGGACGTGGTGATGGGACGTGGCAATGGGACACTGGGACGAGGTGATGGGACATGGAGACATGGTGGTGGGACATGGGGATGTGGTGATGGGACGTGGGGATGAGGTGGTGGGACACGGGGACGTGGTGATGGGACACGGGGATGAGGTGGTGGGACATGAGGACAAGGTGATGGGACACGGGGACGTGGTGATGGGACACGGGGACGTGGTGACGGGACGTGGTGATGGGACATGGGGACGGGGTGATGGGACACGGGGATGAGGTGGTGGGACATGAGGACAAGGTGATGGGACACGGGGACGTGGTGATGGGACACGGGGACGTGGTGACGGGACGTGGTGATGGGACATGGGGACGGGGTGATGGGACATGGGGATGAGGTGGTGGGACACAGGGACTTGGTGGTGGGACATGGGGACGTGGGGATGGGACGTGGGGATGGGACGTGGGGATGAGGTGGTGGGACACGGGGACGTGGTGATGGGACACGGGGATGAAGTGGTGGGACATGAGGACAAGGTGATGGGACATGGGGACGTGGTGATGGGACACGGGGATGAAGTGGTGGGATACGAGGACAAGGTGATGGGACACGGGGACATGGTGGTGGGACGTGGGGACATGGTGATGGGACGTTGTGATGGGACACAGGGATGTGGTGGTGGGATGTGGGGAGGTGGTGATGGGACACAGGGGTGAGGTGGTGGGACACGGGGACCTGGAGGTACCTGGCAGGAGTCCTTGCCCCCCGCAGCCACGCCGGCGCACAACATGTCCTCGGTGACTTTGTTGCCGTAGACCGTCCGGCAGTCGTTGTCACCCACCACGGTGACGTTCACGCACTGGGGGGTGTCGGGGTAGGACTCTGGGAAGGGCAGGGGACACGTGTCCACCCCGGGTCAGGGCTCCAAGCCCCGGACACTTGGGTGCCTTCTCTTGGCCCCACCCAACCCCAATGGAGGTGGAGATGTCCATCCCGTGGCATTCTGGTCTCATCTGCAGAGATGCCACCACCCAACCCCAGTGGAGGTGGAGATGTCCATCCCTTGGCCATCTGGGTGCCTTCTCTGCAGAGATGCCACCACCCAACCCCAATGGAGGTGGAGATGTCCATCCCTTGGACACCTAGGTTCCTCCTCTGCAGAGATGCCACCACCCAACCCAGTGGAGGTTGAGATGTCCATCCCTTGGACACCTAGGTTCCTCCTCTGCCAAGATGCCACCACCCAACCCAGTGGAGGTGGAGATGTCCATCCCGTGGCCATCTGGGTGCCTTCTCTGCAGAGATGCCACCACCCAACCCCAACGGAGGTGGAGATGTCCATCCCTTGGCCATCTGGGTGCCTTCTCTGCAGAGATGCCACCACCCAACCCCAATGGAGGTGGAGATGTCCATCCCGTGGCCATCTGGTCTCATCTGCAGAGATGCCACCACCCAACCCCAGTGGAGGTGGAGATGTCCATCCCTTGGCCATCTGGGTGCCTTCTCTGCAGAGATGCCACCACCCAACCCCAATGGAGGTGGAGATGTCCATCCCTTGGACACCTAGGTTCCTCCTCTGCAGAGATGCCACCACCCAACCCCAATGGAGGTGGAGATGTCCATCCCTTGGACACCTAGGTTCCTCCTCTGCCAAGATGCCACCACCCAACCCAGTGGAGGTTGAGATGTCCATCCCTTGGCCATCTGGGTGCCTTCTCTGCAGAGATGCCACCACCCAACCCCAATGGAGGTGGAGATGTCCATCCCTTGGACACCTAGGTTCCTCCTCTGCAGAGATGCCACCACCCAACCCCAATGGAGGTGGAGATGTCCATCCCTTGGCCATCTGGGTGTCTTCTCTGCACCTACCCTCGGGGCTGGTGATGGTGCCCCATCCCATGACGGTGCAGTTGGTGCCGGCGGCCGGGGGACTTCTGGGCAGGTCCAGTGGACGCACGTAGGGGGTGATTTGGAAGGGGGGTTCCACACGCAGCAGCATGAGGTCATGGGCGTAGGAGCCGTCCCCGTCGGCGGAGTCGAAGCCGGGGTGGACCACCACCTCCACGGCCACGGCGTACTGCTCCTGTCCCGTCACCGTGGCCAGGCTGTGCTCCCCGGCCCGTACCTGGATGTGGCTGGGGGACAGGGGACACGTGAGGGGACGTGGCACCACGCTGGGGACGTGGGAGGGGCGTGGTCATGGTGGGAGGTGGGGACGGAGGGAGGTGGGCGTGGTGGGAGGTGGCCATGGAGGGATACGGGCGTGGTGGGACATGGCCGTGGTGGGAGGTGGTCATGGTGGGACGTGGGCCATAGAGGAAAGGGGTGGTGGTGGGACGTGGCCATGGAGGGACATGGCCGTGGTGGGACATGGCTTCCAGACCATGGATGGAGATGGTCGTGGTGGGAAGGGGCTGTGGTGGGACGTGGCCATGGAGGGAGATGGTCATGGTGGGACGTGGCCGTGGTGGGACGTGGCCATGGATGGAGACAGTCGTGGTGGGACGGGGCTGTGGTGGGACGGGGCCATGGATGGAGATGGTCATGGTGGGGCGGGGGCATGGGGGG
>NW_009648696.1:0-382 GCF_000708025.1 Charadrius vociferus | reverse complement strand
ATGGTCATGGGGGGGCGTGGCCATGGATGGAGATGGTCATGGTGGAACGTGGCCATGGAGGGATACGGTCATGGTGGGACGTGGCCATGGATGGAGATGGTCATGGTGGGACGTGGCCATGGTGGGACGGGGTGATGGATGGAGATGGTCATGGTGGGACGTGGCCATGGTGGAACGGGGCCATGAGGGACACGGGTGACGGGGACGTGAGGGACGTGACCATGGAGGGATGTGGCCCAGGTCACGATGACCCAGTTCCCCTCCCAGTTCCTCCCAGTTCCCCTCCCAGTTCCTCCCAGCTTTCTTCCCAGTTCCCCTCCCAGTTCCCCTCCCAGTGCTTCCTACTTCCTCTCCCAGTTCCTCCCAGTGCTGCCTGGAGCCT
>NW_009648695.1:0-210 GCF_000708025.1 Charadrius vociferus | reverse complement strand
AGAAATCAGTTTGATTAATAAGGGATGGTGATGAACCAGGGAAATCACCAGAATGGGAGGAAGAGGCAGAAACAGAGATAATCACCGGATCCCTATCCCTGAGTGAGCTGCAAGATATGTGACAAGATATCAGTCGACTTCCGGGCGAGCACATTGTCACTTGACTGCTCTGATGCTGGGATAAACGGGCCAGTAGCTTGGAATTAGAGG
>NW_009648694.1:0-486 GCF_000708025.1 Charadrius vociferus | reverse complement strand
TTGCTGGCTGAGGCCAAACCAGGACAAGATGTAATTTTTTTTCTTTATGAAATCTGAGCTGGAAAGAACACTTCTTATTTTTAGGACTAGCACTGTGTGCAGGCTCATAAAACAAACAAGACTTTTACACTCACAGGGTTTCAAAACCAGTTATTGCTGCCATCATGTCAAATTGGTTCCATAATTATTATTATTATTGTTGGGTTTGGTGTTTTTATGATTTTTATTAATGCTTGAGCTTTGCTTTTTCTATGCATAAGACATCATGAGCAAAAGAATAACTTACACAATGTGCATATCTGTATGGAAAATGGAGGAAAGCTTATAGAAATATATCCATCAGCACAGGGATTTGTTTTTAATATAGTCATTATAAGGTGTTGTGATTTTTTGTTGGTGGTTTTTTTTTGTGCAGGAGCAGTTTCAGTTAGGTAGACCTAAATAACAGAGCTTGTATGTTGTAAACTTGCATCAGTTTATTGAAGC
>NW_009648693.1:0-256 GCF_000708025.1 Charadrius vociferus | reverse complement strand
ACCCTAACCCTAACCCGAACCCCTAATCCTAAATCCTAACCCTAATTGCTCCCCTAACCCTAACCCCTAACCCTAAACCTAACCCTAACCCGAACCCCTATCCCTGACCCTCACCCTAACCCTGACCCTGACCATAACCCCTAACCCAAAACTTAATCCTAATCCTAACCCTAACCCCTAACCCTAACCCAACCCTAACCCTAACCCCTAACTCTAACCCTAACCCAAACCTTACCCCAACCCTAACCCTAACCCT
>NW_009648692.1:0-437 GCF_000708025.1 Charadrius vociferus | reverse complement strand
AGTATAAGGCTCTAGTGCACACTGGTGTGCAGTGTACCCTAGTACCACCCCTGGTGCCATCAAGCTATGGGCATTTGTATTTCTGGAGTGACGGGGGATCTGAACAGTTGACTGTACTGGAATCTGAAGTGAGCCTAACTGGGAATGAGTGGCAAAAGCACCCCATTGTGACTGGCCCAGAGGCTCCATGCATCCTTGGCATAGACTACCTCAGGAGAGGGTACTTCAAGGACCCAAGAGGGTACCAATGAGCTTTTGGCACAGCTGCCTTAAAGAAGAAGGAAATTAAACAGCTGCCTACCTTGCCTGGTCTCTCAGAGGACCCTTCTGTTGTGGGGTTGTTGAGGGTTGAAGAGCAACAGGTGTTGTGTTAGGAATAAAATGGCCAAATGGATGCCGGATGCCATCAAATCCCAATGGATGTGATCAACAAAATA
>NW_009648691.1:1357-2053 GCF_000708025.1 Charadrius vociferus | reverse complement strand
TTTTCCCCTTCTTCCTCCTCCTCTTCTTCCCCCTCCTCCTCCTCTTCTACCCCCTCCTCCTTTTCTTCCTCTTCTTCTTCCTCCCCCTCTTCTTCTTCCTTCTCTTCTTCTCCTCCTCCTCTTCTTTTTCCTTTTCCCCTTCTTCCTCCTCCTTTTCTTCCTCCTCCTCCTCCTCCTTTTCCTCCTCCTCCTTCTCTTCTTCTTTTCCCCCTTCTTCTTCCTCCTTCTCTTCTTCTTCCTCCTCCTGCTCCCATTTCTCCCTCTTCTTCCTCCTCCTCTTCTCCTCCTCCTCCTCTTCTTCTTCTTTTTCCCCTTCTTCCTCCTCCTCCTCTCCTTCCTCCTCCTCTCCTTCCTCCTCCTCCTCCTCCTCCTCCCGCCAGAGCCGCCATTCGCCCGCCGAGCCCCAGACCCAGGACAGACCTCACGGACAACCCCCGACCGATCCGGGGCTCACCCCACTCCACGGGGACACGAAGCCGAAGGGCTTCTCCCGCGGGACCGTCCGCGTCCAACCCCCGGTGATGCCGAACCCTTTCCTGCCCCAAATCCGCATTTTTTCCCCCGGCTGCTTCCCTGGAAAACAGCCCTTCGTTAAACCAGACGCCATCCAACGGACTAATTAACCGGGACTGCTTTGATCCAGGTGGAAACTTCTCCGTTTCTCGGGAGGACGGCGATCCCCGGTGCCGGCGGCCC
>NW_009648691.1:0-1298 GCF_000708025.1 Charadrius vociferus | reverse complement strand
CGGAAGGGGGTGAGGCGGTGGTTTCTTCGCGGTGGGGACGCGGCAGAGCCTCTCGGGGACTTTCCTCTTCGGTTTTACCTTTCTTCCCGCATTTCATTCCAGATTTCGGGAATCCGGCAGCGCCTGAAGCCACCGGCCGGCCGCCTCCAACTGAACTCGAATCGCAATCCGATGAGAAACCCCCCGAACCGATCCGGCGTCTGCCGAATCCGGGAGCGCTTGAGGATGCAGAGCCGCTGTCGTTAACCCCATTTTGGAGGTAACCAGAAGAACTCGACAGCGTTTCTCAGCCCCCATCAGGGTGAAGGGACACCGGGACGGTGGCCGTCACCCCCGGGAAGCTGCGAGAAGAAGGACGGCCGCGGCACCGGCACCCGCGTTGTGTTCCAGCGCCACCGTAACCAGGTGGGTAACCAAAAACCGGATTCCTTCGGCGATCCACACGCCTGGAGCACGTATGGGTGAAGGAACATGGTTAGAGAAGAGCCAACATCTCCACATCATCTCAATATCATCTTGACATCATCTCACATCATCTAGACGTCATCTTGACATCATCTCGACATTAGCATCTCAATACCAAGAATCCTCAGAGACGCCAACGGCTTTTCCTAACGTAGGAACGTGGTTAGAGAAGAGCCAACATCTCCACATCATCTCAATATCATCCTGACATCATCTTGACATCATCTCGATGTCATCTCGACATCGGCATCTCAATACCGAGAATCCTCGGAGATGCCGATGGCTTTTCCTGGAGTAGGAACGTGGTTAGAGAAGAGCCAACATCTCCACATCATCTCAATATCATCCTGACATCATCTTGACATCATCTCGATGTCCATCTCAATATCATCCCAACATCATCTTGACATCATCTTGATGTCATCTCGACATCGGCATCTCAATACCGGGAATCCTCGGAGACGCCAACAGCTTTTCCTAATGTAGGAATGTGGTTAGAGAAGAGCCAACATCTCCACACCATCTCAATATCATCCCAACATCATCTTGACATCATCTTGATGTCATCTCGACATCGGCATCTCAATACCGGGAATCCTCGGAGACGCCAACAGCTTTTCCTAATGTAGGAATGTGGTTAGAGAAGAGCCAACATCTCCACATCATCTCAATATCATCCCGACATCATCTTGACATCATCTCGACATCGTCATCTCAATACCGGGAATCCTCAGAGACGCCGACGGCTTTTCCTGGACTTTCTTCCTTTCCCGTATTTCCCAAGGAACAACCGGCCCCACCTCAAGTCACCGGCACAGATCCAAACCCACCAT
>NW_009648690.1:457954-458205 GCF_000708025.1 Charadrius vociferus | reverse complement strand
CTGGCTTCGGGGTGTCTGCTCCCCGTGCCGCTCCTGCCGGAGGAGCTGCTGAAAGTGCTGCAACTGGGGATTCATCCTGCAGTCGCGAGCACCTTTAATTCCACAGGATCCCGAGTCTCCGGTCCCCACCGATGCGACCAGACCCACTACATTGGCCGTCGCCTGTCCGAGCCCATGGGATTCCTTCCTCCTGTGAAAACGGCCACAGCGCTGGTTCTGAAGTGAGAAAGCGGTGCAGCCGCTGGTCGCCG
>NW_009648690.1:450006-457849 GCF_000708025.1 Charadrius vociferus | reverse complement strand
CGATATCAAGCAGCCGGTCGGGTGTCAGGGTCCCCTTTGAGCTGCGGCAGCACGGTGTGGCCCTGTGGCCGCCCGTGGGCCCCCTGCTCCTGTCCCCTCGCCCCTGCGGAGCTGGGGTCCCGGTGACCCCCAGGGATGGGGTGCCCCAGTTTGGGGCTGTGCCACTGGTTTTCCCATGTGCTGCTGCTGTCCGAGCTGGTGTTGTCTCTCAAGGCTGTGTTTTTTGGGGTGAATCCTGCCCGGGATGCGTCACCGCTGGGTGCGGGCAGGCGAAGGGGTCGGGCGGCTGCCCTCATGGGGTGCTTGCGGGAGCCGGGGGGTGACAAAGGGGCCACGTGCCATTGGCCACCGCCGCCTCCCTCTGCTGTCCCCTCCTGGGAGGGCTTTCACATCTCGGTGGAGGAGCTGCTGGCGCTGCTGCGGGTCGCTGCTCGTTTAGATTTACTAATGAGAAGCAGGGAAAGGAGGGAAGGAACCTGCTCAGGGATGTATTTAGCAACCTGTCCTACCAGCCCGGGGAAGAGACGCGGTGCCCTCGCTGGCAGCCTGCCGCTGCCCCCGGAGCCCAGCACAGTGCTGGCGGACATCTGGTGGGACTTTGCATAGGGCCAGGAGGCCACCAGGAGGGTGGACTTTCAGACCAGCACGTAGGGAGACAGGTCTGGCTGTCCCATATGATGTGCGTCACGTATGACTTGAGCGATGCTCTGCTTAAAGGAAGGAGGAAAAAAAAACCCCAAAACCCAAAAATCCCAGACCGAAACAAGCGACCTCTCGCTGTTGGAGCTAATGGGGGATTCCCATCTGCTGCTCCCGCAGGAAATAGCTCAGATTTTTTTCGGCAATTATCAATGCCCTGTACTTCCTTTGGGAATTTCATCGGCTGCGCCCCGCCAGCCAGGCTGGAGGAATGCGGCGCGGTCGGTCCTGTTTGCTCATGGAAACCTCTGGCTTCGCTATCGAACGCAGAACTGAACACATTTTCAAGACTCTTGCCGACCCTCCACGCCCATCCTGCAGTGCAGGAGGCCAATAATTATTTACCCAGCAATATATTAAATAAAGAGACTCAAAAAAAATAAAAATGCTATTGGGACAAGTAGAACTACTTATCATTTCCTTCAATCTAGGGTTGGGTTTTTGAGAGTCATTCGCCTACAGGTGATTGACAGCAGTGTTTTATGATGAAATACTGTTTGCAAAAACATCTTGCCTAAAAATGGTTCCACCAGAGCTAATAAATTCCATCAGCTAATCTGGCATTGCCACCCACAAAACACATTGCTCATGGATACAGATGTACAAGCCCCAAGACGCAGCATCAGCGGAGGCGGGAGGGGGGGTTGGGGGAGCTGATTCAACTGATATTCTCCAAAATTCTGCATCTTTGCAACGAGGAAAACCAAACACCGATTTTAATGCAATCTGCCCCGGGAGAGTCGGGGATCTCACCGTGAGTTGCAAGGCAGAAGTAAGCACTGTTTGGCCCGTTCTCTGGCTCAAGCACCTTCGCCAGCGCTGGCCACAAGCCCCCGGGGTGCCCGGTGGCACTGGGTACGCTCTGTTCCACGAGCGGGTTGCAGCGAGCGAATGCCACGCACGAGACAAGACCCAGCACGTTGTTTCCTCTTTGCCATGCGTGAGGACACCGAAAAGCACTTCTTCGGAGAATGTCTTTATCGAAACTGCCCAAGACAACAATAACGCAAATGCACAGATGGGTTTACTCATTTCCCAAGCGGAGAAGTAACATTAAATATATTTTGCAACCTGTGCTGGCAGGAGGAAAGCAATATTCCTGTTCCACATGAGGGGAAACAGGGATACAAAGAGATTAAGTGATCAGCCCAGGGTTTCTGAAGACCAGCGGTAGCAAAGCGAAAAATGAGGAGTCTCTGCATTCCAGTGCACTGCTAGAGTCTATCATGGCACCATATTTTTCAGACAGAAGCCCGTGGATGTTTCAAAACTTAGATTCGCTTCAGAAAGCGGCACAGAAGGATATCCCTGAAGTTAATGATCCCACCGGCACATTCAGATTAAAGTTTAAGGAGATTATCTGTGAATTCTCAAACAACAACAGGTCAGTAAAACACCCTCTGTAGCCCAGGTGAAGTGGCCCATAAGCTCAGTCATACTATGCCCAACATTTACTAGGTCTGATACCGTCCTCTTTGCTCTTTAAAAAGCCCCCTGAATATTCAGAAAGCCCTCATCAAACTCTCCCAAACACTGTCAGCTCCTTGGAGAGGAGCATCTCGCCAGGCAGGGGCATCGCCCCCTCCAGCTACGGCTTTGCTTCCCTTGGGAGGCAAAGGAGAGAGCCTACATCCCATCCTAAAATAAAGGTCCGAGGCTGGGGAGGGTTGACTTAGCCAGTTAGATCAGCCTCTTCACTTCCCTGTGGGGGTGGTGATCCCCTGGGGCAGGTTGCCCCGAGAAGCTGTGGCTGCCCCATCCCTGGAGGTGTTCAAGGCCAGGTTGGACGGGGCTTGGAGCAACCTGGGCTGGGGGGAGGTGGCCCTGCCCAGGGCAGGGGGTGGCACTGGATGGTCCTCAAGGGCCCTTCCAACCCAAACCATTCTATGATTCATTTCTAGATAACTAAATTAGTTGTGACAAGTTTGGTCCAAGTTACATTCAAGCAGCCTCCCGCAGAAGGCTCTCCAGATGTTGCTGCACCGACCTCAGCGATATGCTCAGTAAGCCCAAGGGCCACCCTTTCTCCCTACAAAGCCCTTGGGCCATTTGCGGCCACCGGTCCGAGCCTTGCCTGCGCCCTGCCTTGGGGTCAGCTCGCACGTCCTGCGCTCGAGCCCTGCGAGACCCTCGGGCACAGACCCGCAGCGGGGTTTGGAACAGATGTAAATCTGAAAAAGGAAGGGGAAAAGAAGAAAAAAAAAAAGAGAAGAAAAGAAAAAAAAAAGAAGAAAAAAAAAAAGAAGAAAAAAAGAATCAGCCCAGGGATTAAACGAAAAGAAAAAAAGAAAAAAAAAAAGAAGAAAAAAAAAAGAGGAAAAAAAAAAGCCACACAAGGTAGAGACTTTCAAAAGCACGAGGCAGGGAAGGTAATTAAAGCAGCTCGGGTGTTCCCTGCACCTCGGGCTAGTGTCGGCAAAAATCCCCACATGCGCACAAGCAGAGAAAAGTGACAGCCCATAATATGCACCCCCAGTGCTTCACGGAGGCTTTTACCTAAACGTTGCCAGGGTGATGTGTACATAAGTCTGTCCTTGCTCTGAACCGCAATCACCAACTTGACAGAAAACACCCGACCGGGATCCATGGACGGGTAACTGTCGGAGGAGCAGAACAGGGCGTTGTGTTGGGGCTGTGACCTGAGAGACCCCACGGCCACGGGGGACCCTCGGAGCGCCCTGAGCACCCCACGGCTCCCACTGCCCCCGTCCTGCCGGGGAGGCTGCAAACCACAGGAGAAAAGAGCCTGTGGGACAGAGGGCTGACACCCCCCGGCTTTGCACAGACCCAAACCATCCGCGGTTGGGAGGAGGAGGAGGAGGAAACCGGCACTGGGAGCGCATGGGAATATGCGAGGGCAGGGAAGAAATTTGTTTTTTAAAAGGAAACTTTCTTAAAACATGATTCACAACCTCAAACTCTTTTAGGAGGTGAGGAATCTCCCCACGAGCTCCCTCAGAGCGTTACCGGCAGGGTCCCCAACCCCGGCACGGTGGGACTCTGAGCCCTCCGCTAGAAGGGAAATTTGTGGGGTGGAATTACACCCACGAAGAACAAGCCCCCACCAGCTGCTCAAGGAGCAACGGACCCTTTGACGTGAACGGGATGAATTTGGGGCAATGCTCCAAAGAGAGCCTCGAGGACCACAGCCAGGCATGGAAGATGCTCAAGTTAGCGGCACTAACCCAGCCGGCGCGCTCCACCGCGCTGAGCTCCCCGCACTGTTGCACGCCCCTCCTCACACCTCGGCACCCCGGCAAGGACAAGCAGTCTAAAGCCACGGGCTTGGAAAGCCGAGACAGAACCAGAGCAGTGCTACGCTCAATGCAAAAACCTCCTGAATAGCTTTCTTGCGGAAAATTACACTTCCAGGATTCAGCTCCCGTAGCCCTTTACAGAAGACCTGTGGGTAACCCCCTCCTCGGCGCTCTGCACCCCTCCAGGGAAACCTGAAAAGGTGCAGAAAACCAGCGAGGCCACTGGAAACTGCTGCTCGTTTTGCAGGCGAGTCCCAGCGGTGGTGACCGCGGGTCCGGCTGCTGCTTTGGCCGAGTACGGGAGAGAAAGCGCCGTCTCCGCCACCTGCGGTTTCGCCTCCTGCGCTGGTTCAGCCCGTCAGCCCCCGAGGAGGAGGGCTCCAGCAGCACCCCGAGGGCAGGGAGCTCACAGTGCTCAGCTCCCCAACACAAACCCAGACCCTCGAGGGATTCGCATCTCTTCGAGAAACCTGGAAAACACCAGAAGACATTATCAGACTGAACCCAGCCCGAGATAGCGACTCGCGATGAACCTCTGAGCTGCGCCCCACCACCCAACCAGAGCAGACACTTTTTAAATATCATCTTTGACGACCTCCCCCGGTTTTGGCCATGATACCGGCTGGAGGAGGCAGATGGAGGGACGCAGCAAGGGCTGCTTCACGACTCCAGGATTTTCTGAAGCACTTCTGTTGGAACTGGCAACTTAATTAGAAAAAAAAAAAAAAATAAAATAAAATCCTCCGGTATAATTTAGGAAGAAACATTATTTCCAAGTTAATGAGAAAAATATTTTAATTACAGTATTTAACAAGTTATGACTATGCCAAAATGTTCTCTTGGGAAGGCTGCACATATTTTCCCCAAACTTCAAGCAAGGGAGAGCGGAAGAGGGAAGGGGAGAAAGCACAGGCGGAAAACCACAGGAAGGAAGACAAGCAGCAAGGAAAGGCTTTTGTAAAAGCAACAGCAAACTTTCCAAGCCCCCGGTCAGCCATTAGGTGATGTAAAATGACGATAGACCAAGTGACAGCGTTCCAGCGGCTCTCTACCAGTCCTGGCTAAGGAATCCGAATCCCTCGATCTGGATAACCCGCAGCCCAAGGGATGCAGGGATGCTGGCGCAGGGCGGCTCTGCCCGCGGGTGCTGCCACGTGTTGGACATCACTGTCCTCCTCCAGGTCCCTCCTGGGGACCAGTGCACAGAACGCGTTCTCTGCGGGCTCTCCCCACGCCGTCACAGCCCGTGGGCACGTGGGTGCCACGTTGACCGCTCAGCCCTTGGCACAACCGAGGGGTAGGAAGCTTTTCCTTTGAAGGCAGCTGATGGGGGTGGTATTTGTTGTCTCTGCACGGCTCAACAGAAATATAAATTTCCTCATCAAAGCCGCAGACCGCAGTAAGCGGTGGTTCCCGTCGACTCAAGTTTCTTTCCTGGTAAAGTTCCTCTAATGCAGCCAGATCCCTCTCCCTTTTGGGGACACTCTGGACCTGCTCAGTGACCGTAAGTCCCACTGCCACCAGACAACACCATAAAAACAGCATCAGTTTCAGGTATGTCGCTTGATAGGCAAAATTGCCCTATCTGGCAGATGATTCATTGATCCACATGATCTTATGACAGGTTCTCAGGTCTTTATTATTCCTGAATCACATCTGCTCATAAATACCAGAGGGTTTTTCACACCTAGTATTATTACAGTGAACAGCCAAAGGAGGACTCATTTCAGCTGCCTTAGAAAAATATTTCCTCCTCTTTTCGGCTTTTACAGGATTACAGGAAGGGACCGGCAGCAGAGGCTCCCCAACAAACGAATCCTTACATCTGCTGGGACTTCAGGTTCCAGCTACTCTTGAAGTAAGTAAAAGGTTAAATAATGGGAGAAAGGAAAAGAGGACTAAAATAAGAGTCATTGTTTACTTCCCTGTGTTGGTTTTTAGATGATATCAAGCTCCTAACCAGGAACTCAAACAGCAGGGACTCACTTTGATAAAACATATCCTTCCTCCCCACTGTAGGCATTTGGGTAGTAGCTCCGGCGAGCTTGTGAGCCCCGTTCCCCTAGAATAAGAGAGAATGGGATTTTCCAGTCACGCAGAGATGCCGAACACCCCCTTGAGCTGGCAGATCCCAGGACCGACCGACAGGGCTTGGAAAACTGCGGGCTGTTGGCTTGCTCACCGAGCTGAGACAATTCCCTTTTCTCCTCGTGAACCCAAAACCGTCACAACTTGAATAAAAGAGAAGCCGGGGTCAGAACGAGGGTGGACGGCCACAGGACTGCCTCCAGAGGGGCATCCAGAGCCCCGCGTTTTCAATACATTCGATCGGAATAGTTGCCGAAAACGTGCAAGTCAACTGTTCAGCAAATAAAGTATTCCCTCGGCCCTTACTTAATGGTAAAGACCCAGCAACAGCTTATAAAAATTTCTACCTCCATTTCTTTGCAGGAAGCAATAGAGCGATTTCCCCACCGCCTGGGGAAATAACAACAGCGAGCCACGCTAGGAAACAGAGTCCCGTGGGTCACGTCCATCCAACGCGGCCAGTTCATCCCCGAGCAGGGCCGGCTGCTCAGGCGAACCTCCTCCCCGAGCTGACCCCCTGACCTCCCAACCGGGAGACCCACCTTGAGCAATTTGCCACACCGCAACCTGTCGAGATGATTAATGCCATCGCCACGCAGGGTTAGCGTTGGCTGCGCGCTAAGCCACCTGTGTCATCTGTCAGTCCTCAAGAAGACACTGTTAACCACAGCTTCAAATTTCCTGAAACTGGAGATAATTGTTGGTTTTGGCCCAGCTCTGAAACGTGCCCGGTGCGCCAGGCTCAAAGGCTCCTTGGGAACGCGTGATTTAATAGGAGACAAAAAAACCTTGACTCCAGCAAAACTCCAGGCTGGAAGGAGGCTTCAATATGCTTCAACAAGCTGCATTATTGCTTTTTAATATTCCTCCTAAACCACCTCTCCCTCACGCTTCAAATGCCTACTGCCATTAGACCACAGCGCTCGTTAAGAACTCGGAGCTGCGAGGAAAGGCGAAGCCATTGCTGCTGCGAGCGAAGTCACGCGTGGCCCTGCGCGCGTAGAGCCCTGCCTGCCTTCTTCCAGCTCTCACCCGTCCCAGGCAAGCTCGGAGTTTTGGAAAGCAGCACGTGCGTGCAGGGAAAACCTCGGGAACGGGAGCCGGGCGCAGCTTCAACACCGCCGAACACCCGTTTGGCACAACCTCCCTAGAAAACCTCCCAGATGCCCAAAGGATGGGGACTGGGTTGCTTGACTTTGGGGTTATTTTTTTCCCTCCGAGCAGAAATGGAAAAAGTTTTTGCTTTTTTAAGAAACCCCAAGGCCTCCAGTGATTGTGGGGTCAGCTCCACGCTGGACATACATAGCGATAAGATGCCTCATGGAGGTGGTGCACAAGAGGGGGTACTCAAGAGAGCTCAAAGCTGTGATGTAAAACACGTCTCAGAGCTGGCAGGAGCCGGGTCTGCTTGGAGCAGGGCGGATTGAAGCACAGCTCTGGCCTCTTTTTTTCTTTATTTTGTATTTACCAGGGAGCGTGGCCCCCTTTCGCAGGCTCCCTGGGAAGCCGGACCCTGGCGGGCCGGGACGAAGCACTCCCGGCATTTCCCAGCAGAAAGAAGGTCATCCCATCGCGTTGCACAGAGCTTTCCCCATGGGAGAGTGTCCTCTTCCACCCCTTCTTGCCAAAACGGTGACGCTGAGCCTCCCTCTTAGCGCCAGCCGCGCAGCCGCAGCCCGGGAGATGTTCCTCCTTTCATTATCATAGAATTGTCTCGGTTGGAAGAGACCCTCGGGATCATCGAGTCCAACCATCTACCCTACTCTACAAAGTTCTCCCCTACACCATATCCCCCAACA
>NW_009648690.1:448848-449825 GCF_000708025.1 Charadrius vociferus | reverse complement strand
ACCTCTCTACAGTGTCCTTTCAAATAGTTGTAGAGAGTGATGAGGTCTCCCCTCAGCCTCCTCCTCCTCAAACTAAACAGTCCCAGCAACGCGCCGCATCCAAAGCAAATATTTAGATGGCACTTTCCCCGGACAGGTTGCGCACACCCAGCGAGGTCCGGAGCACACCTCCACCCCGGCACCGGGGGATGGAGGCACCATCTGTGCCACCGCTACCCACACCGTCCGCCGAGCCAGTCCCCGGGAAGGTGGCCACGGGGACACCAGCACGTCCCTTTGCCCGGACCGGGCTGCAGGACGAGCTCGGGGCTCTGTGCAAAAGCCCCAGAGCGCGAAGGAGTTAAAGCAGCCTCATTGCTGAGGGATTTCTCCGTAATCTGTACACATGTCATGGGGATCAGGACTGTGGGTGGTAGTGCTAGTCTGTGGCAGTCGTTCAGGCCCATGGCCCAGCACCTGACTCGCTCAGAAAGCCCTCTTATCCGAGCGGTTTTCAAATTTAATTAAGAGGGACCTATGACGGGCTTAACGCCGCTGCTGTGCCAGCCCGAAAGCGCTCTCAGGAGTTTCGCACAAAGGCAGGAGAGAGCGGTGACACAGCCGAGGGATCGCTTGGCCGGCGCGGGGAGCCTCGGAAGGGTTTTGCAGAGTTTCACCCAAACCACAAAGCAACAGCGGGGGGGGGGGGGAAGAAAAAAAAAAAAAAAGAGGGAAAAAAAAGTAAAAAAAAAAGTGAAGGTGATGCTGAGAGCAAGGGGTCAGATTCTTTTCTGCAGAGGTAATAGTGGAGCCAGAAGGAAACGCAGGTTAATAAAAAACGGGCCCTGTTAGTTAAAGTTTGCCAGCCCGAGAGCGCGGAGTATCAGCCGTGGGATGCAGCCGGAGCGGGAGAGCGCTGCGGAGCAGAGCAAGGCAAAGCTGCCGGCAGCGCCCGCGCCGGGGGCAGAGAGACCGGGCAGGGGACGAGGGAGCAGACA
>NW_009648690.1:447261-448817 GCF_000708025.1 Charadrius vociferus | reverse complement strand
AGTTCAGGGGCGTGAGTCCTCACGGATTGCGTTCACCCCTCCTCACCCTGGAAATACCCCCACCCCGGGTGCCAGTCGGGTAAGAGGCAACCACGGGGCATGTCAACGGGAACTAATTTTAATGTCTCCTTCGGACAATTTGTCCCCAGAAAGTTAGCTCCATTCAGGGCAGGGACCACCAGTTTGACAGCATCATGGTGAGAACATCAGAAACACCGGGCCAGGAGGAAGATCCCCAGCTAATACAAACAGGCTAAATAGAGACTCATTTCCTAAAATTAGTCCTAGGCTGAGATCCCAGGTGGAAGTTATGTCATTAACTGCTAATACAATTACCTGGATGACAGTAGCTATATGCCCTGACTTGAAATTTGAAGTCTTGGTTTGAGGTTGGGGTTGAGGGGTTTGGGTGTCCGTCTTCCCCCTCTTATTTTTGGCTACTTGGCAAACTCACCCAGAGCAGGAAATTAGGAAGAGAAACAGTCTCAGTGTCAATACTTCGCTGAGTCTATTTACCATGGGCTATTTGCACTAGATAATCGCTCAGAAGTGTCTCACCTCCTCCACTCTTCAAGAGCCAAATGATGTCATGGAAGTGGCATCCAGAGCCGGAGCCAATATGAACCAAGGTAACCTGGGCCCGGCAGGAAACCACTGGGGAGGACCGACAGCCCCATCAAATACATCAAATACAACTCCCCTTCTGCCCCGGGGCTGCCCATCGCCAGCACAGAGGGTGACCCCATCCCTTTGCCCGCCCCGAACGGCCCCAGCCTGGAACGAAGCCCGGGGCTGAAGTGCCACCACCGGAGCGCCTGGGCAAGTCCGGAGCTCACAAACACGACTGCGTGCAGGTAACACTGTGACTTCGGTCCTTTGCTTTCAAACGAGCCCAACTACGGCCATTAAACAGCGAGTTTGCCAAATTTGCAACCCAGTCATGGCTCCGGCTGAGCTCTGTCTCCCTTAAATTCCTCCTAGCCAGCGACAGCCACCGGGGCCATCAGCATCCAACAGCCTCTGCAAAAGCTAAAATTGCCAGATTCCTCCTGGCTGAGTCCCAGCCTTCTGCTCCGGCTGGGACTGTCAAACCCCGCCTGCCTGTAACGACTGGAAAGGGTTAGGCTACAATGGTGGCGAGACCCCCAGGATGCCCTTGTGAGGCTCCTCGCTCCCTGCTGAGGACCACCGAGAGCATCCCCGGAGCCCGAGGCACCGGGCAGCCGGCAGAGCCGAAACACAACCCGGGCAGCAGCGGGTTTCCAGCACCCGCAGCCCTGCCCTGCATCTTAACCCACTTCTCCCATTTCCGAGCGCGACTCCCCAGCTAAACCCACTGAACCCCTGAAGGAGCACCACGACACGGCAGCAGGGGGTGGCAGCAGGGGGGCCAGCCACATGCGGGTGAGTAACTACCCGGTGGCCACCTCCAAACCACGGCAGAGCATCTCGCCCAGGGCCACGCAGCTCAGTGAGCTTTTACTCCCACAGGAGGCAAAAAAAAACCAAAAACCCCACGCTTCTCGCTGCTGGGAGCAGCCGAGGGGGTGGCCCCG
>NW_009648690.1:434787-446714 GCF_000708025.1 Charadrius vociferus | reverse complement strand
TCACCTGGATGGATGTCCAGAGCCTCGCGGGGCAGCGCACCCACACGGACCCAGGACAACTTGCAAACCGGCAGTCCCGCCAGCTCCTTTCAGCTCTCCACGGGCTCTAAAACACACACACAGGGGACCGCAGGGACAGGCCTGAGCGATCCTTCCTTGGCAAACCTCAAAAAGAAACATCTCGCCATTTTATCCCACTATTTAAAAAAATAAAAGCAAAGGGGCGGAGGGGTGGGCATATCAGATGATTAAATATCCACGGCAGCTGAGACAAAGAGGAGGACGGGAACACAGAAACCAAGGGGAAGAAAAAAGAAAAAAAAAAAATCTGCTTTTTATTATTAAACTATTATCTCAAATTTCTAATAAGCAGGTTGAAGTTTAAATTACAAGATCTCTAACAAAGTCAGGATCCAAACAGTTCAGGAGCCTTCAGATAACAATCGCCTTTCCCCAGATCGGTTTCAAGTCATTTCTTTGCAGAGACAAAGCTCCCATTCAGAGCCGGGCAGAGGGACCTCAGGGGTTTTATTACCCTCAGCATTGTAGCCCCGAAGACGAAGACGCGGTGGCAGGGAGAGGAGCGGGTCCTGCTTTCCCGGCGGTGCCGAGGGCAGCGCACCTGCGGTGGGATGGCAAGGCACGGCGAGGCCACTGGGACCAGCACGGCACGGGACGGCGAGGCCACCGGGAACCGGGATGGCTGGAGAAGGGGGGCTCGGTGGCAGCCCAGCCCTGGGAAGTGCAACCTCAGCCCCTGCTCAATGCAAGTCTCCCAGATTTGGGGCAGAAAAAGAAAAAAAGAGGAAAAAAGAGGAGGGGAATGGGGACCCCTGAGTGCACGCGGGGTGCTGTCAGACCTGCTCTGCACAGGGTGGAAACTGCTGGAGAAACCAGGTCTGGTCCCCATAGCAGCAACCGAGTTTGGATGCTGCGAAGGACAACGCCGGAGCCAAACGATGCGCCACAGCTTGTTAGAGACAATTAAACCTTGAAGCGTACCTTCCACTGGTAATCTGGCAGGAAGGATATACCGAACCTCTGACAAATAAAAGCTCTGCTGGAATTTAAAGGGAAAAGACATTTGATAGTCTTTTGGGAAGGTGAAACTGGGCTGGGAGAGCAAGCCCTCTGCCAGGCGATAAGCAGAGAGCTGCTGGAGCAAACAGCAGCGCAGTCTCCATTTCCAACACCACAGACTGGAAATGTTCCTCCCAGCAGACGCTGGACCCAGCATCCTTGGTGCCTACTTCAAAAGCAGCCTAAACTGGAAAAGCCAGCGTTAAATACCCCCCCGCCTCCAGGCAGGGGTCCCCAAATGGGCTGAAGGACCTGGAGATCACTCTGATTTCTCCCAGTTCCTGTGCCACAGGACCTCTGCGGTCCATGTGCACGGCTGAGGCAGAGACACAGGGTGCCTTGCAATTTTAGACACCCCAATCCCACTTTCAGCTGTGCACTGGAAGATGTCAAACCCTTTTTCAAATGAGCACATTGGCTATGTCACCACAGGAGCCATCGTGAGCTCCTTGCCCAGGTTCCCCCAGCCGCTGGCAAGGGCTCTGTCCCACCTCCCTCCAGGTGGTACCAACGCCTGAAGGGGCAACAGCACTTGCACTAATTGGGGTTAATTAAACAGGTGCAATAGCACACTGCACCGTGCCATGAGGACCAGCTTGTCGGGACCAGGTGTCCCTGCCACCGAGACACGGGCTCAGAGTTTGCACCCCCCGGGGACCCGCTGGCCAGCGTGGCGCCTGCAGGAGATAGCAAACAGGGACACGGCACCCGCCTCATCCTCAGCACGGGGTGGGGGGATTTGCCAGAAGATGTCACCCCTTCCATCCCTCCCCCTTGCCCCCAGCCCGCTCCCTTTCCGTGGCGGTGGAGGGGGGGATCTCCTCCCCTGGCTGCCTTTCCCCGTGGGTCTTCCCCTCTCTCCCAGCTCCCCCCCTTCTCCCCCTCGCTCAGTATTGAGGCTGATAATTACCGCTGAATAGCCTTCCAGATTCCCATGCTCGTCAGCCTGCCCTCCCCTCCCACCCCTCCCCGCCAGCCCCGAGCGGGGAAGGAAGGATTAGCCACTGCTGACCGCAAAGCGGTGGGAGCCGGGGGCCACGGGGCAGGCGGGACCCCGTCCCGGCTCGGCACGAGCTGGTGAGCTGCGGAGGGTGAGGCGCAGGCGCTAGCCCCGGGATTGGGCCAAGGGGGTGATGAGCATCTGAGCTTCACTGGCCGATTTTAAGAATCGTGAGACCCAGGCGTTTAGAAAATGGCATCATCTTAATACCTAATTCACCCCTTGATTTGTGATTTGGTGAGATCAGCTGCGCTTGAAATTTTACCTGCAGCACTTCCTTCAATTGGGCAAAGAAGAATTCCTACTTCAGCATCAATTATTATTTTATTTCCATCCCCTTTTAGATTTTTACCACATAAATTAATACCCCGATCCCACCTACATTCACTTGTCGCACATCCAGGCATCCTCGTTGAGGCTGCATCTGGATGACAGGCAACGGGCAGCTACTCAACACGCTCTAACCTCTGTGTACACAGCTCAGACTGCAAATAGACTGCTCAGACTGCTGCTGCGTGACACCAGCGGAGGGTTGGATGCGGGAAACCAAACTGGGGATGTATCTGGAGACCTTTCTGCTAAACACAGGGGCCCCCAGGCACACCACACGCACTCCCCAAATCCTACGTCCCCTCGCGTGCACGCCATCGTGCACCGAAGGCTTGTGGCATCGCTGACCTCTCCCTTGTTTCTGAGCGGAGTAAGGACAGCAATTCCACCCCTGGTACACAGCACACAGCAAAGCCAAGAACAGCCCGACATCTCCTGAACCCTCTCCTCTGCTGGAGCCAGAAATCAAGACTGAATTTCTTCCTCCACGTTTGGCCCCTTTGGTGGTGAGCATATCCTGGGCAGCTCCTGGAGGTGATGGTCCCTGGCCCAGCCCTGGGCCTCCCTCTCCATCCCACTTCAATGCTGGTTGTGCCAGTGGCACACAAAAAAAAAAAAAAAGAGACGGATAAATGCCCTGAACTGGCACTCGGGACAGTTCCACCGGTGACACATCGCACGCAGCACCTCGCACCCACGAGAGGCCACGGCTGAGAGCAGCTCTAGAGAGCGGCCAAGGAGGGGAGAGGAAGGCGATTTAATTCCTGCTCTACCAACAACCTATATATCACCCCCCAAAAAAAACCTTCCCCCACACCTTCCCAGCCCAGCCGCCCTTCACAATTCCTCTAATTAATTCAGGAGAAAATTAATTACAGCGGGACTTTCAGAAGCACGGCATCTAATGATCGACTCCCTCGGCTCTAAACCAGATAATCTCCGGCTCCTATTTGCGCTGCCAGACCTGCCTCTCCCGCCTCCCCCTTCCCACCCCAGCACAATACCGCACTCTAATTTAGGCAGAGAAAGAGTCGCTTGGCAAAAGCGAATCAGAGCACTAAGGTCAGGCCCTGAAAAACAACAAAACTGCCTAAAGAAACCCCAGCGTTAATCCCGTCATGCTTCCGCCAAAGATTCCCCTTTTCAAGTGTTTTCTTCCTGGTAAACAAAGTTCTCTCCATTGGGCTGTGAATTTCAGGACACGGTTGCTTAGTAATACCGGGCTGAAAACCAGGAGGTTCGTCCTCCCCCTTTGCCCTCCCCAGTCCTCGGGGGATAGCACAGAGTTTATTTAAAAAAAAAAAAAAAAATTAAAAAAAAAATTAAAAAGACTATTGAAATCCAAAGGCGGGACAGAGCTGATTTACGCCGCAATTATTCCTGCCTCAAGCGGAGTTTTCTCCCGACAATGTGGCTTTGCGTGCAGTGGAGATGCTCTGCCCGT
This sequence comes from Charadrius vociferus, assembly GCF_000708025.1. Taxonomy (NCBI): domain Eukaryota; kingdom Metazoa; phylum Chordata; class Aves; order Charadriiformes; family Charadriidae; genus Charadrius; species Charadrius vociferus. Next base: position 442,860 of record NW_009648690.1, on the reverse strand, counting down.
CCCTCCCCGGGAGCTGGCTCTGCCCGTCTCCCCGCGCTCTCGGGGATGCTCCCCACAAGCTGAGAACCCAAAACCCGCGCTCCACACCCCCCGCCGAGGCCAGGACCGCCCCAGGGCACCGCTGCGGACCCCCCTCGTGGGTCTGCCCCGCTCCCCCATGGCCGGAGGCAGCTTCGCTCTGCGCCCACCTCCCTGCCCAGCTGCCGGAGCGGTGCCTGCCTGAGCACCCCGGGCTCTCTCTGCCCTCGCTGCCCGTATTTCCACGACCTCTGCTTTCCCCGGAGCCGGTTGCACCATCTCGACGCCCTCCACACCCACGCTGGCACCCAGCAGTTACCCTTCCCCCGAAAGCCACGTGCCCTGCACCGTGCCAGCCACGAACCAACACCACGGCTCAACTCTTCCCCTTCCCACGAAGCGGCCCCTCCTCTGAGCATCCTCCACGTTGCACTGGGGAGGACAAGCTGGGGCACCGGGCCAGGGTAAGAGCACAAGATGGAAGTGCCGGAGCCATCCCCCCGTGTCCCTGAGCATCTTCCAACACTCCTTGCGAGAAAGCCACAAAACATGGGTGAGAGGGTCACTGAGGGCGCAGCTCCAGCGCAACCATTGGTGAACACAGGTTTGCACAAGCCTTGCTTTCCCAGTGGTACAAACAGCGAGTAAAATACTCCCTCTGCCTGCCCTACTTAAATCTCAGGGATGGTTTCAGCAGCGCTGGGAGCCCAGAAGGATGCGTCGATGCTCTTGGCTCGGGTACCACAACCGAGAGGCCGCTCCGTGCCATGGGCTCCCAGCAGCACCCAGGAGGAGAGCGCTAGCACAGGCGCCGCGTCAGAAAAGGCTGCTGGCAGCCTGCTTGTAGGCAAACAATAATCCTCAGCTTGGCCTTCAACGGGTCAGGAGCCTTTCAGTCCACGGGGCTGGCACAGCCGCTGCTTCCAAAGCTCAGATCCCACTGACTTCAACGGGCGTGAGGAGCCCCAGTACGTCTGGCCCCAACTTCACAGCATCCTCCGGGACACCCAGTCTGAGCGGCTCCGGTGATGCTGCCGGCCCGCCTGGAGATGGCACAGGAAGCGGTGCAGTCGCATCGCCCTCCCGCTTGGGGAGCCTGGAGGAGCCTTTCGGTTCAGGGTTTGCTCTGATTCCTCACTCGCTATGTCAGTCACACTCCGCCGCTATATAATAAAATGAAAAATGTATTTGCCCGGGTGGCAAAAGAGGGTACTGCCAGCCAAGCTGCAGCCGCAGCTTCCCGCTGAGGATAAGACCACACCAGCAGCAAAGGTCCATTTTCCCCCTCGTCTATTAGCTAACAGGTGCCCGCCTCATACCACGGACAAGATTCTAGGAGATCAAAGCAGCCTTTCACTTATTTCAGCCTCTTAAAACTCCATTTAAAAATTTGACTATGTGTTACTTCGCCGAGGGTAAGGAAACATCTCTCTCTCCAAAGCCAGCCGGCGCTCAGCTTCTTTGCAAAGGTGTTCAAAGCATCCTCCGTACCGACCTTCCTCCCTCCGCGGGTCCCAGCAGCCCGGCGGGCGGCCGGAGCCGAAACGGGAGCCGCGAGGCAGAGCCCAACTCTGAGCTCGCCGGGACTCCAGTTTTCATCAGTACTCCGACGCCACGAGCTGCACCAGCGCTCAGCTGGAAATCAGCCGGGGAGACTGCAAAGTTTTAGTTTGAAAAGAAACCAGTGGACGCTTAGAAAGCTGCCGTTAAAGTCGCTTTAAATTTTCAGAGATGGTTTTTGTGTTTTGGGGTTTTTTTGTTCCATAAAAATAAGACAAAACAACCCTAACTCTTGCAAAACTCAGCTTTTCACCAAAACTGTTTCTAAACCCAGATTTGAGTGCAAAAGGTAATAAGAAGACAACCATTTTTTTTCGATTACATTAGGGAAAAACCTCTTTGCCCTGAAAAAAAATGAGCAATAACGGTGCTTCCACAGCAGTCCCTGCAACTGGCAGCGGGACGGGGACCCCCCACCCCGCTATCCTCTGCCTGCACGTGTGTAAAACCTCTCTCCTGCAGTGGCAAACGAGCAGCAATCGCAATGGGGAGATGGAGAGGCAGGCAGGGCAGGCACGGGGAGCTGCCCCCGCTTTGGCAGGCGGTGCTGGAGGTGCAGCCCTTTTCGGCGCACCCCCGGCTGCCCCGGCACGGAGGCAAAACTGGGGTTCGGTGCCACCGGCTGGCGATGCCAGCTTAGCCACAGCATCCACAGCCCGCACCAGCGCTGCATTTCACCTCTGCACTCACAAAGGGCCCCTCTGCGGCCCGCGGGGCTCCCCATAACCTCTGGGGAGCTGCTCCAAAAAACCAAGAAATGCACCCCGACAGCAAAGCGCAGAGCCACGGGCATCAGGGGGAGAAGGTAAATCCCCAAACTGTGCGTCCTTCCCCGGGCTGCAGTGGCACGGGGTTGCCTGCGGCATCCTCCTGACAGCGGCACCCACGAGGCCGAGGTCTATTTTCTGTTTGTTTTCCCAATTTCTCAGCCGTGAACCAGGCCAGTTGGAAAGAAAAGGAGCAAAAAAACACAGAGGGGAGGAGAAGGGGGTGGGGGGAGCGGGGAATTAACTCTTTGCAATCAAGTTGTCCATCTTCATGAGATTTTAATCCTGCCACAGCAAGGTCAAAGTTGAACCCCGGGGTAAAGGGCTTTGTTTTGTCTCTGGAAATAGCGCGCAGCAGCAGCAGAGGACAGGGACGGTGGGCAGCAGTGCGGCCTCTGCTCCCGGAGCACTGCTTCCAAGGGCCTGGCTGCTTATAACTCACTTTTCGGACAGGTATTTCCAACCGCCTCACCCTCGAAACCTCTGGACTACATTTTCTTTTTTTTTTAAATGTTTCTTTTGTCATGCTTTAACGTTTCTTTTTAACTCTCTCCTGCCAGCCAGCCAGCAGCCAGGTCCTTAAGAAGCAGTATTTCTGGGCTGGGGAAAGATGAAGTTTTGCTAAAAGAGACGACTGCAGCTTTTTTTGGACCCCCTGGAGAGGCAGGGCGTGGGGAAGGCTGATGTGACCAAAGGCTGCTTACGCAGTCGGGTGGGAGTTGTAGTTTCCCATCCCGCACCGCCTGGCAACGCCGCCAGACCTTATTTTAACCAAAAGAAGTAAAACCTCTGAAGTGTCCTAATTCATCACACACGTTATTCCACCCTGGGTTAAAGAGGGAAATATATGTTTATCTTTACCTTTATCTTTATCCTCATCCAGTCTATAAACACATAGGTATGTGTGTACTTTTACCTTGTTGTAGGTAAATTGTGATACAGCATCAGAATTTGCTTTTCTGAGTTGCTTTTCCCTCTATTGCATCAGTTAAACTCTACAAATATGCAACATATGCATAAGTCAGTGCAGCACTGCAGCATCTGGGGCAAGAAAAGTGCACGAGTTCAATTTCTTCTTTTTAAAGGCAGCTACAAGAGATCTCTGGGCATAAGTCTGCTGAAGTCAAAACAGATGGGACAAACAACATGTAATACACTTGTGCTTAGCTGCTGCACACCTTTACACCTTTCTTCCTTTTTTTTTTTTTTTTTAAATAGTTGAAGACTCTCTCACTATCTGGCTTATTTCGGGGCTTAATGCCAAATTTGTATTTTTACTGTTTGAGGTTTTCCCCCTCACTGGGATTGAGGCTTTGAGCATCCCTGGTCGGCCCCCGCGGTTGGGCGCCTGATGGACGCCGATGTGCTCAGGCACCGCAGCGCGGCCACGAGCTATGACCTGGGATGAGCGTGGGACGAGGGAAAGTCCCAGCCAGGGGGTGAGAGCGACCACCGCGGAGCTGCAGGCAGGGTCTGCACCAGGCCTGGGGGCTCGCTTCGTTGCTGGCTAAGTCACCGCTGGGAAAGTAGATCGAGGGGACAAAAAAAGGAGTGGGGCAGAGATGGTGTTTCCAGTCAACATGGGTGTCAGCGCTGGGAGCGCACCAGGGAGGAGATCGGCGTGAGAGCAGCGTCAGGAGACCACTGGACCCCACAGCTCGGCCACATCTGAGCACGGGCAGTGTCCCCTCTCCGGTCCCCCACCTGGCACAGGAACAGCGTGACTCAACGGGTGACTCACCCACCTCAAAAGAAGCCAGTGATGAAGCACTTCATTCAATCAAGATTTAGATTAACCCGAGCTCCAAAAAAAAAAAAAACCCAACAAAAAAAACCCACAAAAAACAAACCAATAAAAAAAAAACCCTCATGCAATGACATTCCCCGCGGGACGCGTTTGCCAAAACTGCGGCTCGGCCGCTCCCAAGAGACGGGAGGAAAACCCGGCCGGTCGCAGAGGACGGGTGCAGGGGGGCCAAGCCGGCCCCCCCCGTGCCACCCAGCCCCTTCACTCCCCCTCTCCACCCACCCTGGAGGGGGACAGGAAGGTGGCACTCGGAGCCATCTCCCACGTGGCATGGCGATGGCGATGAGGGCAGATGGGGTGCGTGGCCAGAAAGCTGCCGGGGTGCTCAAAGGGGACACTCAGGGGAGGGAGAGACCCAGAGCCAAACCCAACGTGGTCTCACAAAGCTGCGCTAATCAGCGCACTCGAGCAGCGCAGGAATTTTATCACCTTAGGACAACTCCGGGCAGGTTTCTCCTCGTTAGTCCCACTGTTTATCAAACACGCGGGCAGGCCAGCAAAGCACGGGCACATCCGTTCTCCTCCGGATCACGGAGGGGGGGTTTGGGTGATGGGGTTTGTCCGCCCTGGCTGTGAGCCGCCAGCAGCACCCGGCCGAAACACGGCTGTCCTGCAGCTAACGCTGCTCCCTCAGCTTCTTGTTCAAGGAGAGCGTTACCACGTTTTCCCCGCGCTGTACAATTTCCAGGCGAGTGGCTCCCCAATAAGCACCAGATGCCCAACGCTAAGATTCAGTCCCAAGCTGGGCATTTATTCTTGGCACCAGCCAGAGAGGGAAAAACCCACTTAGAGCCAAGAATATAGTTTTGGGAGCCAGGCAGCCGATGCCCCAAGCCATGGAGTCCTCAGCATCTCCCTGCTGCTGCAGCGCAGCTCGGGGAACGCACTGCTGGCAACGCAGCACTGGGCTCTCCCCGTCAGAGGGACACGAGCCACGGTCACTGCAGCTCGGTGTCTTTGTTCATCATCACATAGCCTTGAGAAACCCCGGGAGGGCTCTTCAGGGAAGTTCCAAGAAGGACTGGGAACTGCTGGAGAGGGTCCAGCAAAGGGCTACGGAGATGCTGAGGGGACTGGAGCATCTCTCTGCTGAGGAAAGGCTGAGGGACGTGGGGCTGTTCAGTCTGGAGAAGAGAAGACTGAGGGGGATCTTATCAACGCTGATCAGTACTCAAAGGGAGGTGCCGGGGTCATGTGAACAGTCTTTTCCAGTGGTGCCCAGTGACAGGACAAGAGGGAACGGGCACAAACGTGACCATGGGCAGTTCCAGCTCCCCCTGAGGAGGGCCTTCTCTGCTGTGAGGGCGGCAGAGCAGTGGCAGAGGCTGCCCAGAGAGGGGGGGGAGTCTCCCCCTCTGGAGCCATCCCAACCCCGCCTGGACGCCGTCCTGTGCCACTGCTGGAGGTGCCCCTGCTCTGGTGGGGGTGGACTGGGGGAGCTCCAGAGGGCCCTTCCCACCGCCCCCCCCGGTCTGGGATTCTGTGATCTTGCTCTCCCTGTGGTAGCCGACCGCTTTATGTCCTACGGACGGTCGCCCACGGGCCGGCTCCAGCCCCCGAGGATCGAGCTGTGGGAACTCAGACGCCCCTGCTCCCCAAAGCCAGAGCTGCAGTCTCCTCCAGCGCGTCTCCCCTGCTGACCCTTCACAGATGCTTTTGCCACAATGGCTAATTTAGCAGGAGGGAGGCTGGGGCTTGTTAGCAAGGTGGATCACAGGGGGATTAATGATGATAACCCTTCTGATACCGTGGCTGTTCAGCAGCCCAGTGCCACAAGGTCAGCCGTAAAAAGCCGGGACATCCCCACGGACTTTATGATAACCTCACACACCCGGTTCTTTGCCAAGAGAAATTAGCGTCTCAACAGCAAAGACGGATGGGTCAGAGGACCTCCACAATCTTCTGACCTGCTAAATAAGGTCTGCCAAGAGCACCTGCGGGAGGGGGAAAGCTCTGCAAGCAGTGCCTTTGCACCCAAAACCCTGTACCTCTCCGAAGCATGGACGGGACCAGCCTGGGTGCTCCTACACATCCCCGCCGCACGCAGGGGCTCGCCGCCCGCACGGCAGGCAGGTCTGAGCTGAAGGGAAGCCACAGACCTTCCCCAAAGAAGACCCAGGGCAGGAAGAAATCTGGAGGTGCATCTAGCCCCCCTCTCTGCTCCAAGGCTGGAGTCAGACCCTCTGCTTCACCTCCATCCCCGCCCCCCGAGCAGCTTTCTCTGCCCGTGCTTGAAGGACAAGCTGCCAAAAAAAGCCTTTTCAAAAAGCAGCTTGCTGTGAAAACAAAGCCTTCCTCACCCTTCCTCAGAGCTACCGAGCACGGAGAGCCCCGGCACGAGGACTCCCTCCAGTTAACACAAGCGGAGAGCCCCGCGCGCGCCGGCTGTGGGGTGCCAGCCGCCGGCGGGTCCTTCCCTTGGCTCTCGCCCTCGCCGCCATTCAGAAAAGCCCGGGGAAGAAGAGGATTTGTGAGCTCCCGTCGGGCCCGTTCCTGCCCAACAGGTTTCCCCTCCTGTCCCACGTTGTTACTGTTCCCATGCAACCCCCCCGTAGGCATATTGGGGCACGTCCGGAAACGATTACCATCAGCTACAATAATGTTCGAGCGGCTCCAGAGCTCAGCCAATGCCGAAAAACACCCCGTTCCTTCATTTTATGAATGAGTAAACCCTTATGCTTTCTATAAATGTCAAGATAAATTACCTGTGGGCATTCCCCTCGCAGCACAAACAACCGCTTTACTGCTGCAGCTATTTAATGGAGACATCAGCCCGAATTACTTTGTTTTCCTGCGGAGGTGGGGGGGATATCAAAGGAGGGGGTAGCGAACGTGCCCAGAGCTCCAAAGGCTGAACCTTCCCCACCCCACCTGCGAGCCTCCTGCAGGCAAAAAGCCTTCGTGGCCACTCAGAGGGCTGCCTTGGTGGGGTCGTGGGCAGCACCATGCAGCTCCTCCAGCTTTAGCAGTGCCTTTCAGGAGGAAGAAGGGCAGCCCAGAAAGCAGCAAAAAGCCAAGTCACAGAATGGTCAGGGTTGGAAGGGACCTCTGGAGATCATCTAGTCCAACCTCCCTGCCAGAGCAGGGGCACCTCCAGCAGTGGCACAGGACGGCGTCCAGGCAGGTTTGGGATGGCTCCAGAGGGGGAGACTCCCCCACCTCTCTGGGCAGCCTGTGCCACTGCTCTGCCGCCCTCAAAGTAAAGAAGATCCTCCTCATGTTAAGATGGAACTTCCTATGTTCAGGGGAGGACAGGCGGTGGCTTCATCTCTCCATGGCTCTGCACCCAGGTGGAGAACTTCTCTTCAGGTGGCTCCAGGAGGACAACCAGGGCACTGTCACCATGGGCAAGGCTACAGGAGGGGCTCAGCAGACCCTGCCCAGCCTCCAGCACGCAGCATCACAGGTTGGAGGCCGGACGCCACGTGCAGGTGCCCCTCCAAACACTCCACACCAGCCTCTCCTGGGCCCACCATCGTACCGGCCACCAGTCTAGGACCAGGGAGGGGAACCACAGGTTTAATCTTTGGGAAAACCCTTAGAGCTGCCATGTGCTTTCCCACTGCAGGAGCCAGTGTGCCCAGTGCACCATGAGAAGCCACCGTGTCCCAGCAAAGCACGGCTGACCACGGGGGAACGGACTGTCCTCCCCGCAACACCCTGAGAGATGCCACGTTCCCGTGACGGGTCATTCCCCACTGCTGCTTTCCTTCCCCTCCCCCTGCAGCTCAGGTCTGTTTTCCAAAACACATTTGGAAGAGCAGGAGCTCCCTTTCCCAAACATGATTCACCTTCTGTCAGCATTGATAAGGCGCGTGTCTAAAAATACACAGCGATAGCGATCTCCGAGACGCAGGTGTTGGCCTTTCTGGCACAGCAAAAGAAGAACAGGGAAATAACCAAATGTTGTGCTCAACAACG
>NW_009648690.1:430652-434757 GCF_000708025.1 Charadrius vociferus | reverse complement strand
GTCGCGGGCGTCCCAGTGCTCTCTGCCCGGGGGCCGCCTGCAGCAGGCTGCTTGTAGCCAACGGGACAATACCCCGCTGGCCGAGCGCGTCTCAAAGCCCCGCACCTCTTGGAGCTGGGGGCGAGGGACAGCCAGGGCACGCTGTAAGGCCACTGTGGGTGACCCCCTCCAGAAACCCGCTGGGTCTCGGGGCTCGAGTCCCCATCACACCACACCTCTGCTATAAGAGCAGCACATTTAGCGGTGACACCGGCTTTGCTGGGACGATGACAGAGCCCGTTTGCTGTCCCCGCCGCCGCCGGGAGGGCAGCGAGGCAGTGCTGAGGCTTCGCCAGCCCGGCTGCGCCCCGCAGAGCCCAGCACCAAGCCGAAATTCAGAGCACATCCCTTCAGGCAGGGTAGCCGGGCTGTGCGACCGCGTCTCCGGCTGCATCCCCACGGACACCATCCCGGCGGGGGGAAGGGGCCTGGGAAAAAAAAAAAAAGAACCGACAAACCCCCTCCGACTCCACGGGCTTCCTTCAGGCCCCGACTTGTCAGGCAGGCTCGCTTTGGTGCTGTAGCTTATCCAAACATCTTCATCTCTTTCATAAATTCAATCCCTCCTTATCAGCCATCAGGAGGAAACGCAGGAGCTTTAGCGACTGAAGTGCGGGGAAGAGCCCAGCTTTGATTAACCCACTTACTCCCCGGAGGTCACTCGCAGTTCAATCATTGTGGATTCACATGTTCTCAATCACGTACTTGGGAGCGGGGCTGGAGGTGAGAGTTCTCCTTGGCGTTAAGGAGAGCGCAGGGGGAGGGAGGGGAGGGTCCGCAAATACTCATTTCAGGACTGCCAGTTCCCGTCACCAAGAGAAGCTCGTCGAAAACTAGCAGCTCTTCGTAAAGCCTCAGCTCCTGGAGCCACGGGAATAAACAATAACTTCAACTTTAGGATTTGTTTTTAAAAAGGGACATTTCTGTAGCGACAGGCTGCCAGGACGATTATTTTTTTTTTTTTTTTTAATCGTTACTGGAACACGCCCCGAAGGGCTGACATTTAAAGGTAAATCAAAAACTCCACGAGATCACCTTTAAAAAGAAATGGCATCGTTTTTATATGCCCATCGCATATATATATATATATTAAAGCACGTGGAGTTCGAGAACTTTGTGGGGAGGCCGCGTTTGCTCCTGCAGCCAAGCGAGCAGCACACAGCGCCGGTGTTTGCAAAGGGCAGGTTTTCAGTAGGAAGCTCCCAAGGTTTTGATTTCCTACCCCAGAGCTAACATTTGCTCCCCGGTGTGCAGAAAACCACCACGGGATTTGTGTCATTCGCCAGGTGAGGTTTCAAAGCGCAAATCTCCGTTCGGAACCTGGGCAGTGATTTGTGTTTTGGCAATTCTCAACATGGGGCAACACACAGACACGCACCGAAGAAGCACGGGCAGGGAGAAAGGCTCTTCCAAAGGGGAAAAAAAAAAAAAAAAAACCTAATTTTTGCTAAGACCACCTGGCAAAGCAGCCACCCCCTCCTACCGCAGCTCGCGGGGACGAGGCACAGCAAATAGTCCCTATTTAACAACGCATTAGCAGGCGGCAGCGTTGGCGTGGGGAGGCCCGTTTCCCACACCCAGACATCCTGGCAGGACCCAGCGCGACACGCAGCCTTCCAGGATGCGGCCAGGGAGACAACGCGGCTTGCCCAAGGTCAACCAGGAGCCTGGGGCGGTGGAAACGTCAACGCTGGTTTTTTTCTTTGTCACAGCGCTTAACTGCAGCTTGGCCCCACGCAGCGGCTGCTCGTACCCGCACACCCCCAGCGTTGGCGGTGGGCCAAGTCCACGGTGCAGAGCTGGGGCCGGGCAGCTTTAGGGTGCAGAGCTGGGGCCGTGCAGCTTCGTGGCGTGTGGTGGGACCCTTCCCACCACTCTGTCACCACGGTGGCCATTGCGTGTTCCCACCACTCCCATCCAGGATGAGGAGACGAAGTGTTTTCCCACCAGCACCTGCTTCATTCTCAAAAAAAAACCAAAACAAACCACCACCCATCCACCCAAGCAACAGCCTCCCCCTTGCAGTCGTTTATGGCTACGTGACTTGATCTCGCCCGAGGTTATAGGGGGGCAGGGACACCGCAGCAGAGTTTCTGTCACCTGAATTAGGTGCTTCTCTCTTTCCCAGAAACAGCTGATCTCCCATTTCCACCCTCAGCGCTTGGAATTTCACTTTTTCCATACTGATGCACAGAAGAGGGAGAGGCAGGTTATCCCCCAAAGCGTTCCAATCAGCCCAAGATACTGAAGAGACTGACATTCCCTTGCGTGGAAGGTGCCCTGCTGGGAGAAAGCCCTGGTAGCACACCTCCATGAGGTCCTCCCCGGCCGAGCTCACTGCAGCACACAGATTCCCGCAGGTGGGAACGGAGCCGTTTGCAAAGGGACCACGATGGGAGGAAGGAGGAGAAGGGAGCGCATAGCAACAGCCATAAAAAGGACACAGACCGACTCCCGCTACTTCTCTGTTCTCCACCAAAATGCCACCAAGCCCAAAGTCGTGTTTTCTCCACCAGAACCACTGGCCTGAAGTAGCCAACAGCCAACAAGCTAATGCAGGATCCCCCAAAATGCAGATTTCAACTGCCCAGTAGGAAGCAGAGGCATTCTGAAGCCCGTGTGATACGCAGGAAGAGCCGCTTGGCCTTCCAGCAAACGCTCTCCAGTTCAACCCATTACCTGCTAGTATGAAACTTCAGAAAAAAACTGCTGTGAAGGGAGGAGGAAGGAGCCCACTTTCAGGTTACCCCAGGGCATCTTCCGTGGGCACATCACCTCAACAGGAAGGTCTAAGCAAGGAGGAACCGAGCCCTCTCTGCCAGGGCTGACCAGGCTGGTTAGTGAACCCACTGCTGGTGGAAACACAGCTGGGAGAACAATTAAGCAGCAGGCCGCAGGTGAAACCAGCCTGCTCATTTCTGCAAACAGCTCTCTAATAGGCCACGGTAAGGTTTCCTTGGGGAACTGGGTGCATGCACATCACCTGAGGCACCTCAAACTGCACGGAAGAAGGATACCTCAGAGAACAGTGGAGTTGGGCTGGATTAGATGGCCAGATAGGTCTTTTCCCAGATTTAATCTTTTTAATTCATTGTCATTCCCACCATAATGCTCTGTGTTTTTAATTAAGTAAACCACAATATCATTTCAAGGAGACGCATGAACAAAGGGCTGGCTTGCTCTCAGCAGAGCTGATGTGTGTTTCCAGCTCCCAGTTGGATGGTGGTGCTGGAGACACAAATTGCTGAAAACCTGACAGGTAGCTTTTCCAAGGGGGCTTTTCCTCATTGCCCATGTCCTGTAGCCTGCAAGATCTTCTGAATCAGCCTTGGGCAGCTGAGAGCAATCCATCTGATGAGGGCCATCAGCATCACCTGGCGATGCTGAAGTGAGCTTCATTTTGAAGCCAGGCACAGAGGTCAACACACACAAGACAAGAAGGCTGCTGGAAGACCCTGACCCACAACACCTCTAAATTCCTGAGATGGGCAACCTGAGAGCGCTGGTGGCAAATACTACTGTCCCCCTTTCCATCCTGCTCCCGTTTGGACAGCAGTGGGGAAGAGCTGCACATACAAGTAAACAATTAGCCACAGAACTATAAGGAAGGCATCTGCAGGTCAAAGAGATGCTCCTTGGGTGGCTGGAAGCCACTGAGAGCATCAGCACCAACACAGCCATGAAGGAAACCAAGCAGTGTTCTGGGCTCCTCTGTCAGCCAGGAGTGATGGGGTGGCAGCAGCAGCGTGGCCAGCAGGGCGAGGGGGGGATTCTGCCCCTCTGCTGCGCTCTGCTCTGGGGAGACCCCCCCTGGAGTACTGCCTCCAGCTCTGGAGCCCCCAACAGAGGAGAGACATGGAGCTGGTGGAGCGGGGCCAGAGGAGGCCCCGGAGATGCTGGGAGGGCTGGAGCCCCTCTGCTGGGAGGACAGGCTGGGAGAGGTGGGGGGGGTTCAGCCTGGAGAAGAGAAGGCCAAAAAGGGGAGAGCTCAGAGCCCCTTCCAGTGCCTAAAGGGGCTCCAGGAGAGCTGGGGAGGGACTTTTGACAAGGGCATGGAGTGATGGGA
>NW_009648690.1:429953-430489 GCF_000708025.1 Charadrius vociferus | reverse complement strand
GGGCTGGGGGGAGGTGGCCCTGCCCAGGGCAGGGGGTGGCACTGGATGGTCTTTAAGGTCCCTTCCAACCTAAACTGTTCTATGATTCTATGATTCTGGGAGTCAGCAGCACCTTCACCTTGTGCACACACCACAGCAACAGTCAGGTGGACACCGAGCAGCACCCGTCCCCCAGCCCGGCCAGTCACACCCCACTATTGCCCTCCCCAAAGAGCCAGCCAACATCCACGCTTCTCATCCCAAACCCCTTCCTCCATCCTATCAGAGGGGCATCAAGTTTTCCAAAACCCTTTTGATCTTTAAAAAGGAGCAGGGGGAAAAAAAAAAAAAAAAAAGAAAGTCCAGAAACATTTCTTCATTCTTCAGGAATGATTAATTATCTGCCTTGGTGGAGTGTAAAATACCTCACTAGCGCTGTAGGCCGGGCTGAGTTATTGAGTGAGAGCGCTCTGAAAGCTCCCCCCACCTCTAGATGACACAGCGCGGGCTGCGAGCTGAAATTAAAGCACGCGCTGCCGAAAGGTAAGAGGCACAAC
>NW_009648690.1:428587-429940 GCF_000708025.1 Charadrius vociferus | reverse complement strand
GTTTGGGGACTTGCACTGTAACGAGGGGCCCGTTCCTTAAAATAAAAGAAGTTCTTAATAATCCACAATTAAAGCAGCTGGTGGCTGTGTCAGCAGAAACACCTTGCGTGAAGCTGGGTTAGGTCCCACGTACGTGTCCCCAGGCACCGGCACGGAACAGCTTTCCAGACCCAACCTGCGCCCCAGGGATGCTCCAGCACCAGCTACCGTCCCACCAAGAGGGGAGGACGTTTCCCACCTCCTGGCACTAAAGGGAGGGGTGGGATAAGGGTGCTACCCCTCGGGAGGACGTTACAACCAACATCATTAAAAGAAGAAATGCAAAACCTCAGTGGTGCGGGAAATTGGGCTCCACGTTGGGTCGCGTGGCACTTCCTCCACCACAGCGCTTTCCAAACAAGATGTGGCTCAGCTCATCAAAAAGATGAGAGAAAAGAGAAAGCTGGTCTCTCGCTTTTCCTTCCCTGAAATCACTCTTCTGCGCTGCCCACTGCCCTCACCCTGGCGCTGCTCCCACTGCCGCTGCAGGACTCGCACAAGCTGGTGGGTATTTTACTTCTGCCTCCTGCAGAAAGGCTCCCAGACCTCCCGACTGCACAGAAAACAAAGCAGCTCAAATTTAAGCTTAAAACCCAGAAGTTAAACAAAAAGAACCTCAAAATATATTCTTGGGTTATTTGGGCTTTTTCTTTAAAGCCTCGTGGTTTGGAGCGCCCTGCTCTGCGATTTGCGCATATCCGCGCCTGGCAGCGCTCCCTCGGCCGCGCTGGGGGGGACCTCTCACGGACGCGGTGGTGCAGCTCAAGGGCTGCCCAGACAACCCCTCTCTACTGCCCGCTCCAGCCTGTCCCCAAACCGTCACAGCCCCGCGTGGGAAGTCACCGCCGGCGCATGGAAAGCAAAGCTCAGCGAAAAGCCACACGCTGCGGGGGAACCGGGATGCAAGAGATGGACGTTTCTCAGGAGAGGAGGAACGAGGTTTCTCCATCAGCATCCAGCAGTTGCAGGAGAGATTTTGGGGGGGAACAGCGCAGCGCGGAAAGTCAAGGCAACTGCAGGGCAGGCACGGCCGTCGGCTCACGGGGACCATGCCCGGCCCCGCTCCATCCTGCGCATCCAGCCCTCGACTTACTTTCAATACAAACGCCTGTGACGGGTGTCCTGAGCAGCCCGGACAGCAGAGACCTGGGGGTCTGCCCCTCAGAGAGGGCAGCGGAGCTGGTGAGGGGTCTGGAGCACAGGTCCTGTGAGGAGCGGCTGAGGGCCCTGGGGGTGTTAAGGCTGGAGAAAAGGGGGCTGAGGGGAGACCTTCTCGCTCTCTACAGCTCCCTGAAAGGAGGGGGTAGCGAGGGC
>NW_009648690.1:406267-428114 GCF_000708025.1 Charadrius vociferus | reverse complement strand
TCCCCTCTCCAAATCAGATTAAACCCACCGAGCCGCTGGGGCCATGCAGGTTGTGTCATTGTAATTAAATCAGATTTACTCCCCCACCACCACCACCACCACCACCTCCTCCTCCTCCCCACCCTCTCCCCTTTCCCAAAAGGAATTCTAATGACCGTGCGAGGCCGGGCAGGGGGAAGGGCTGCTCGCATCGCACCGGCCTGCTGAAAGGAGAGAAATCAGGAAATGCAATGCTTAATTCTCCACTTCTAATAATCCTCCGCAAGAGCTAAAAACGCTCAGCTGGGGCCAGGACTCGTGGCGCCGTTCACCCACCAACGCGGGCAGCGGTGGCTGTTGCCAAGCCGGGGTTTCACGCTAGCTCCGACGCCAGCGGAGCCCCGAGCATCAGTGGGTTTACTTTGGGATGGAGGGTAACGTGGACCAGGGAAGGAGGGCTGCAAAGGGCACGGGGGGGGGGGGTGCAGAGGGGGAGGGGGGGGGGGGGGGAATGATCCTGGTTTGCCTACACCACCCGCTCCCTCCTGCCACCGACGGCAGCGTTCCCGTCCCCGCACGGCTCTCCAGCACACAGCGCTTTTCAAGCCTTCGTGGCCAATTCGCACCCAGCTCAAATTGCTCAAGACCAAAGGCAATTACAGGTTTGGTTTTGTTGTTTTCTGATGGCGGGTGAGATGGATCACGTTCCAGAAACCACCGGCGCTGCTTTTCCAAAGCAAACGTTGGTAGAGGGCAGGAGAGCTGGAACAGCAGATCTGGCTCGTGAGGACACACGCGCTCCTGGCAAAGGAGCGATTTCCCAAGAGCAGCCCAAAACAGCCCTGTGCGCGGGGGGGGGACCTCACTTTGCTGCTTTTGCAGGAACGGAGGCCCTGAGCCAGGCTTTCTGCTGGCATCGCTAGGTGACCGTAAAGACAGCAGGTTGCTTTTGCTTTCCTGGGATGAGAAACACAAAGCCAGGAGTCCTCCAGGACCTCAGGGAGCCAAGCTCCTACTGCCTAATTTATCTCCAGCAGAGCTTTGGACTCGCTGTTGCTACAACCACCTGGACATGGACAGAGCTGGGGCCAACAGCTCCTGCAAGAGAGAGACCAGAGGCAGGAGCGTTTCAGGAGCAGCAAGAGCGGTCCTGCCCTGTCCCATAACCTCATCGATGGGTCAGAAAACCCCAGCCCTGTCGAGAGCTACGCGCCAAGTCTCCTCCTTCCCTCTGCTCCTCACCAACCCAGACTCAGAGCCTCAAGAGTCATCTCAGTCCCACACCTCCAGCTCCTTTGGCGCTGATGGTGAGACGGCATCGCTCCCCTCCTGCAGGCTACGAGCCTCTCCCCAGCCTGGGCTAGTCCGGCTCAAACTCTTCCCGGTGGCCAGCAAAGCTCGTTTTGGAGACTGAGGGCAGTCAACTGGGCAGAGAGGAAGAACGAAGCATGCTCTGAATCGCCAGGTTTGCCCAGGGAGGTGGTGGTGGGGAATTATCCTAATTAACAGTCAAATATCTGTTTGACTGTATATTTAGCCTACAACAAGGAGATACCAAAGACAGGGAGATATGTTTGGTTTTCTCATTGTTCTTTTAGCACACGAACCCAAACCCACAATCCAAACTGGTCATCACCATTATAACCACAGGAGCATCCTCCCCTCACCGCAGGGGCTCAGCGGGAAAACATTCCTCCCTGCATTTCCACACCGGCAGCACACACCCACGTCCCCGGGAGTGGGAAGCCAGCCTTCAAATTACAGCAATTAACATTATGTGTATTAATAAATGAGTCTGGTTTTCCCAACAGGATAACCTGCAGGGGCTTGTTGGCAGAACTGGGAGGCCTGAGCCCTTCTTGCAGCAGGCGGGCGAATCGCTGGCGTTGCAGGATGAGACCATGGAAGGCTCCAGAGGTTCTGGGAGCGAATCCTGCCCCGGTACGGGGAGAGGTGGAAGGGACCACCGGTGTCCTCCCCTACCGCAGAGCACCCAGGAAGCATCAGCTCCTGCAAAGCCTTGACCGAGCAGCCCAGGGAGATGATGCTCCGTCTCCAGCCAGGAGATATCTGCAGGGGCTTCTGAAGCCCCCATGCTCACATCTCTCCCACACCCAGCACCCCCTGGCCAAACCAGAGGCCACCCCAGTTCCCAACCACCCAGCACGCTCCCAGCACGAGCTGGCTCTGGCAGGGACCAAGCACCAGTAGGAAGACTGGTAATATCAGCAATAACCAAAACATTGGTCAGTGGGCCACCCAGCCCTCTCTCCCCCTGCTCCTGGGGCCAGGACCACCTCCTCATCCCACTCCAGCATTTTCTTTCTTTCCAGTCCAGGAAGGTTTTGTCTATTTTATTAATTATTTTTTTTTTGAAGGCAGAGGGTGGATGCAGGTATAAAGGGATCCATTTACTCCAAGCCCTGCCCTTCCTCATCCCTTTCCAAATACTTCACAGCCTGTTTTCCTTTTCCAATCAAGGGAAAAAAAAAAAATAAAATTCATCAAGCAAGACTAGACACAGGGAGAGGAAACAGCGGTTTACTTCACCATCCAAGGCAAATCATGCCACCTATTATGCAAGCCACCCATTCCCAGTGCTGGTTGCGTGCAAACGATGGGGTAATTTCACCTTCCCCGGAGCGCAAAGGAGCCCTCACGCCACAGCCCCACGGGCAGCAAATCTGCAAACCTCTTCCCCATCACGGGCAATTAGGGCAGGAGCTTAAGGGAACAGCTGAAATTCATCCCAGAGGAGTTTTCTTGCAGTCGGTAACTCGCCATCGTACCTGCAAGCATCCCGGCAAGGATTCCCCATCTAATGCCTCGGACATGCCGGTGCCTTCCGCTTCGCAGGCTCCCCCTCCACAGGGCTTCCAGCTCCTACTGCTCCCCAGAGCACAGACGATAATATCACATTTTATATGGAAAACACTAAAATGGGATCACACCTTTTAAAAAGATATTTCCACCTCGCTGCTTACAACCAGGCTTCGCCTCTCCCTCCCCCTCCCCACCAGGCTTCGCTATCAGGCCTCTAAGCCTGTTTAATTGAAAAAATGTGATTTAGGCTAATTGACAGCAGATGAGTTACACTGCTAAAAAGCAAGGGAACATTCGATCAATGTGATTTATGGCAGCGGGGAACCAACCATCCCAGGCCTTTGCATCCCACTTGCAGTCCCGCTGCCAAAACAGTTCAGCTGGCAAAAAAAAAAAAAAAAAAGTAATTAGTGTTTAATTTCTTAACAATTTTTTTTTACCTTCCTTTTAATTGCGCTACATAAACCTGTCCTAGAATTTTACAGCCTCCAAAACGATGTCCTGGACCAGTCCTCTTTGCTGGTTTTAATTAGGGTGAGACAGAGCTGGCACGGTAATTTAAAGAGGAGGGGGGAGAGCGTCAGACCGTGCTCCGGGAAGGTTTCGCGGTAAGCAGCGCCCAGCTCACGCGGACACGCACCACAGGAGCAGCGGGGAGCAGGGCCACCCCCCCCGGAGCACGGTACCGAACTGCTGTAGCTGAGGGCTAACGCGTCCTGCTCACGACGGGACAGTTTGACTTCTGTGCACCAGAAGACCGCCCTGCTGGAAGGGAACAGAGATGTCGCCAGCAGGAGAAGTTCTTCTCCTTGAAGGTAACCGAAACGTGAAGGCTTAGAGGGGGGAAACTCGCTTAGCTCTGAGCCTTGCTACCAAGCGGCGTTGGGGCTGATGGGCATTCCGTCGGTGTGGGGTCTGGGGGTACCCCAGTGCTGCTGCTCCCTCCCCAGAGGGGGTTTACTGAGATGCTCAGCACCACGCGCTGAGCTGTGCAGAACCCGGTCCCAACACACACCCGCCCAAACCGGAGGGGACCTCGTGGAGATAAGGCAGGCTGCGTCCCGGGCCGCGGTGGGTACCAGGGGAGGAGCAGGAGGGGAGGGCTGGGCTGCAGCCCACCCAGTCCCACCGCATCCCAGAGGAATGGGGTATGGGGGGGGATCACAAACTCAGCTCTCTGTCCCAGTTTGCAGCCAAATGCAGAGCCACCAGCTCAGTGGGAGCAGGACAGGAGGCACCACCCAGAAACGGGTAGAGGCCACCAGCAGCCGCCTTCCCTCTCCTCTCCAGCGGTGTAAGCACAGACCACCAACTGCTCCACTCCATGCCAAGTCTCCCGTTGGAACAGAAATCAATTAACTGGCAAAGGACAGCCAAGTGAAACAGCGCAGCGAAGAAGCCAACCCATGTCCCCGCTCAGTTCACACTTTGCCCCCATATTTACCTCCCTTTGCCCCCGGGGCATCCCAGCCGAGCCGCTCACCAGGCGGGGACGCACCAGCCAGGGCAGCCCAGGGGATGGAGCAGGGCCAGCTCTGCGCCGTACACGTGGTACTCAGGGCTTTAAAACCCAGGAGTTATTACAATTAAAAACACAATTGGGGAGCGTCTCCCTAGGACGGCATCTTAGGATTAAAATAAGTGTGAGGCATCCCCATGGCAACACCACGGCTGCTCATACTCTGGTTATTTTCAGAGGCGATGGCAGAGAGCGTGTCGCAAGTGCCATCAAATAGCGTTGGGAGGCGAGTGGGAATGGACCACCCTTCCCCTTCCCAGCCTTTAACTCTTTGGGAGAGTCTTGGTCGGGTTGGCGGCAACCAGGGCAGGGATCTTTCATCAGCCCAGTTCCCAGCCCACACCTCCTCCTAATTTGACAAAGCTATTATTACAAGTTTCAAGAAAGTCTTCAGCGAGGTAGAGGTGAGAGAGGTGACAAAGGGCAGCTGAAACATCGGTTTGTCCCGTGTAGGACACCAGACCCCACTGTTGCTTTCAAAAGACCTCGGGATTCCCCGGATGAGTTTCTGTGCAGAAGGTGGGAAAGAGGAGGGAAGCAAATGTGGGCAAGCAAAGGAGGGGAAAGAACTGAAGAAATAGCTGAGAAATACCTGATGTAATGGGAAAGGGGCATATTTTCCTCCATTTTCTAAGCTTGGCTCTGCTTAGAAAAATCTTGAGATTCCTAGTAAGGATTTTTCCAGAGGAAAACAAAGGATTAGTTCCTTAATGAACAGACAGCAGGCTGGGATTTGCTCAGCTGTGTTGTCTAAAGAACGAAAACCAATAATCAGCTATTTCATTCCTGGGTTCAGCCCTCTTCGCACGCTAAATCCCGTGGCAACATCACACCGACGCGATAGCCGAGGCACATAACCCCCAACGCCACTTATCTGCAGCTCACACAGACCTCAGCCAAGTCCGGCAGCCCGGAGCAATGTGCGAAAACCAGGAGAAGAGGTGCAACCTCACCTTCCCCCTTCCACCACCTCCTCTTAGCGCGAAGGACACTGCTCCGGCTCCCCGCAGCTCTGCGCCGTACACGTGGTACTCAGGGCTTTAAAACCCAGGAGTTATTACAATTAAAAACACAATTGGGGAGCGTCTCCCTAGGACGGCATCTTAGGATTAAAATAAGTGTGAGGCATCCCCATGGCAACACCACGGCTGCTCATACTCTGGTTATTTTCAGAGGCGATGGCAGAGAGCGTGTCGCAAGTGCCATCAAATAGCGTTGGGAGGCGAGTGGGAATGGACCACCCTTCCCCTTCCCAGCCTTTAACTCTTTGGGAGAGTCTTGGTCGGGTTGGCGGCAACCAGGGCAGGGATCTTTCATCAGCCCAGTTCCCAGCCCACACCTCCTCCTAATTTGACAAAGCTATTATTACAAGTTTCAAGAAAGTCTTCAGTGAGGTAGAGGTGAGAGAGGTGACAAAGGGCAGCTGAAACATCGGTTTGTCCCTTGTAGGACACCAGACCCCACTGTTGCTTTCAAAAGACCTCGGAATTCCCTGGATGAGTTTCTGTGCAGAAGGTGGGAAAGAGGAGGGAAGCAAATGTGGGCAAGCAAAGGAGGGGAAAGAACTGAAGAAATAGCTGAGAAATACCTGATGTAATGGGAAAGGGGCATATTTTCCTCCATTTTCTAAGCTTGGCTCTGCTTAGATTCCTGGTAAGGATTTTTCCAGAGGAAAACAAAGGATTAGTTCCTTAATGAACAGACAGCAGGCTGGGATTTGCTCAGCTGTGTTGTCTAAAGAACGAAAACCAATAATCAGCTATTTCATTCCTGGGTTCAGCCCTCTTCGCACGCTAAATCCCGTGGCAACATCACACCGACGCGATAGCCGAGGCACATAACCCCCAACGCCACTTATCTGCAGCTCACACAGACCTCAGCCAAGTCCGGCAGCCCGGAGCAATGTGCGAAAACCAGGAGAAGAGGTGCAACCTCACCTTCTCCCTTCCACCACCTCCTCTTAGCGCGAAGGACACTGCTCCGGCTCCCCGCATGGAGCTGCCGCTTCTCCTGCAGAGCCCCAACGCACAAACAGGGCTCAGCCTCCGCAGGGAGCTCGTGGCTCCAAGGAGGAGAGAGGAGAAATGCGGCGTAGTGAGACCAGGACCCACAGGCTCATATGCAAATCCCACCTTTCAGGGGTCTTCGGACTAAGCTTAACCCCAGTTTGCACCAGCATCATCTCCCAGCAAGGAGACAAAGCCAGAGACCGTCCCCTTCTGCTTGCAGCCAAGCTAATGGTGAAACTTGGCATATTAGGGGAAAAAATAAAATAAAATAAAAATAAATGAATAGATATCAGGTTAAAACAATTCCCCATCAGGAGCAGCCCCTCTCCCCAGCTCCGTTTAAAGGGCAGCCCCCCACCTTCCCCGGTCACAGCAGGCACCCAAGTAGGGCAGTGACTTCAGGGACGGGGGGGCCACGGGACCGTAACGTACACAGAAGTGAAAAGTGTCTCGGGTCCTCCCGAGCGGTGCCGGCGGGTGGGAACCCGCTGCTGGAGAGTGACGGTGTCTGCACGTAGGCAGACATGGAGGGGGGGAAAGACACACAGGAGGAAAGGCAGGAGAAGTTCTGGCCCGGCCCCCAGTGGGTTAATGGAGAGGTTCCCCTGCCCTTTAGTAGGATCTGCCCTTTAAAGCCTAATTTTCTGATAGGGAGGTAACACCCACGCCCTCTTTTACAAATAAAAAAAAAAAAAAAAAAAAAAAGTTTTATAGATGGTGAATGATGGGAAAGTGGCTGAGAACCAACACCCCCTCAAAACGCTCTGGAGGTTTGTGCTGAAGGAGCGACCTGTTAGACCGTGAGTCTCTTGGGGACAGAGAGGGGACAATTACAGTGGGACTGGAGTGAGCACTCCCAGCCTCTTCCATCCCTATTTGTCATCAAAAAAACCCCCACAAAAAACAACCAAGCATTAAGAGGATTGTTAGAGCTGCAGAAACCACCTGCACGTGGATATGGTAAAAGACTTCCATGGGACAATGACCTGTCCCAGCCTCAGCAGCAGCCCGGGGGGTGGTGGGTCCAGCTGACGTCCCAGTCTTGCCCAAGAGCAGCATTCAAATGGCTCTGTACGGCTCAACGTCAGCACTGCTGTGACCGAGAGGAGCAGAGATGGCACTGGGTTCATCCTCCGGGCTCCCACCACAGTCATCGTGGTCCCAGCTGGACCACTGAGAGGTTGACATGCTTTGATTTCCCCAAGCGAGTACTGCTGGACGTTCTCCTGGGTGGTGCATCATCATGGAGGACCCCTGGTCCGGGACCTCCGGCAAAGTGTGGGATGGGAAAGGAAGAGCCATGGGGCACCTCTCTGGGGTGTGCAGGAGCAGCGTCTTGGGGCTGAAGGCTGGGGGACGCCGGAGGGCTGCGTCCTCCATTCCCTGTTTGCAGAGAAGCCTCAAGGGACAGGTCCTCGCCTGACACTCACAGGAACGCTCAGAGAGCTAGGTAGGAAATGAAAACTAGTCTTTCCAGCCACTGTTGTGTGGATTCCTGATGTTTTATGAGTTTTTTGCTATTTCAAGGGAAGGCGAGCAAGAAAATCTGAAAAAAAAATAAATTGAGAAATGGGAAAAAAAAAAAATCACATCTCCAGAAAAGCCCAACCACCTGCAACCCCTCCATGACAGTGTTTGCTAGAAGCCCCCGAGCGCTCTGCTCGGAGGGATGCCGGGTCCCCGTCCCTGTGCCCCTGTGCAGCGTCCCAGGCGGGACGGATCCTGTGCACACCTGCGGCCGCGGCGCGACACCGCTAAGCTGTCAAAGCAAACCCGGGAACAGAGCACACGCGGCCTCCAAAGCCGCACACCGTCGGCTCCGGGACCCAAGCAGGGCAGGGAAATTCCCCCCCGAGCTGGCCCGGCAGCTCCAGCAGATGGGTTTTACGAGCCCGGGAGGAAAAATAACATCTCGATGAGCATCTCTAACTGCCTGGAAACACGCACCAGATGATGCAGGGACAGATGAAATGGGGCAGAGATAGGGATGGGAACGGAAAACTGCAAGTGGGGAGATGGCTGGGGCTGGCCTGTGCTCCCCCCGGCCACTCGCCCGGCTGCCTCCCTTCCTCCTCCTCCTCCTCCCTGCAGTGGCTCCTGCCTTCTAACTTGGTATTTATTCAATGTGAAGCAAGTAAAATTAACCACCCGCTCTCCCCGAGCCTTCCCCATCCCAGCTGGACTCTGCTCCCCCTTCTTCCCAAGCTGTAGGATGAAAGCAAGCGCGGGGCCTCCTGCCCGCTGAGACTTCGCCGGAATAGGATCCTCATGTCAGTAACCCAAGGAAAAACAAATCCGGCTTCCCCAGACCGTCGCTCACAGCCGTTTGTCCCCAGTGGTATCGCTGCCAGCCTCGATACCCCGAGCCCTGGGACGCATTCCCTGCAGGAGAGCATCTGCACCTCACTGCGCGCACTGGTGTGGTCCTGGAGGGTGTTTGCTGGAGCTGGAGCTGGAACTGGAGCTGGAGCTGGAGCTGGTGCGGGCTCGGGGCTTTCCCTGCGGGGAATTCCTGAGCTGCAGGTTGGGTTTTCCCGGTGAATGAGCCCCCTCTGCCTCCGGCGCACCCAGAGACAGAGGCGGCTGCGATGATGATGCTTCAGGATGAGCGAAAGCGAAGCAAGCGCTCGGAAGGGGACAGATGCGGTAATTTGGCGCTGGGGTTGCAAAAAGGGGCTCTTTAAAACTGGACTTATGTGGCTGCAGGAGCAAGCCGAGCTGGATCAGAAGCTCTTCTCGCTGCTTCTAGTGCAGGGGTGAAGAGGGCCATAATCACCGGGGCGGGATTGTGAGTTACCCTTCACAGTGAAAATAAGCACAGGGCGCCTTCGCCCGCTCCGGGTTGGCCCTACAAATCCAAACGCCAGCTGAAACCCCTCCGAGGGCACGTGGCAGGTCGGGACGTGCTGGTGGGGCGCTCGCCCCGCGCGGGGAGATGCTGCGGGGCAGGGCAGGGGGGGCTGGAGCGGGACAAACCCAGCCAGCGGTGCCCCCCGCATCCCCGCCACGCGCTCAGCCCCTGGCAGGATCAGGCCCGAGCGAAAGGGAGACGGGAACCGTTCAAAAGAAACTCCTTGAGCGTAACCGGCTGAGCGCAGAGCGCGCCCTTATCAGCACCCATAGGCGCCAGAGGCTACAACGCACACAAAAGGCAAAAGGCAGCCCGTGGGCCGAGCCAACTAGTCTTAATATTTGCATTTGGTAAAGCAAACTAATAAATCCCCATGAGTTTATCCGTGCTTCCAGTTTGAATTTATTAGGAAGAAGGCCAGGCAGGTTTTCCTCCTGGTTACACAGGTAAATAGCAATACGGGTCCCACACCCTTCCCTTTTTAACGGCCTGGCTCTCTGTTTGCTCGCCGTGTCTAAACAAGCCGGGACTGTAGGACTGACCGACACTAAAGGCAACCAGCCTCTGAAGTCAATATTAGTTATGAACTCCCAAAAGTCCGCATCCGAGCGACGAGCTTCTCCCCTCCATCCTTCTCATGGGAGGTGTCCCTGCCCAGGGCAGGGGGGTTGGAACGAGATGATCTTCAAGGTCCCTTCCGACCTAAACCATTCAATGATGATGATGGTGATGATGAAGATGATGACAATGATGATGATGACGATGATGATGGTGATGATGATGATGATCCCCGGAGTGGGGTCTGCAGCCACAGGGCTGGAGGATGGGCAGCACCAGCACCCCTCGGCAGGTCCCACAGGCTGATGTTGGTGGAGGAGCAGCTCCCGGGCGGGGAAGAGCTTCACAAAAGGGTGGCACAGTGCGAGCGTTGGCCGTGGCATCGCTGGTGTGCACCGGGGTCGGCAGGTCTGAGCGACCCAAAGCTTCTGCCTCCCCCGCAGGAATTCAGCCTCCCAACCCCTCAGCTCTCCTACACGGACACCATGGCGACACACACGTAGCTGAAAACAGAGTTTGGCCCGTGACGAGGCCAGACACAGGGACCACCGTATGTGGCAGCACCGTGTCAGCCGGCAGCGCTTCTTACGCCGTCCTGGGGGAGGTGACCATGGGACCATCACTTGAGGTGTCTCCCCACGCCACAGTCTGTATTTCCAGCAGGAGAGGTAACACTGCGGCTCCCCGGCGAGCTGAGACAATGGGTGTCACAGCTCGCCCGAAAATCCAGGTTTGACTCATGGGTGGGAACCCTGTGATTTGCCCGAGGACTGCTCCTACGCGCTGCTGCTGTCTGGGGCATGGCCCCGGCTTCACCGCGGCGCTCAGACCCGGGAGGAGAAACTACCAGGGCGAGAGTCCAGGGCAGCTCAGGGCGCCCAGTAACACCAGCGTTACTCCCGTGCTGGTTTGCAGGCCAAGGACTTTGCTTGCTGTGCACAGAGGAGCAAAGCCACCGGGTACGGCACTGCCGCGGCACGGTAGCCACCGCCGAATCTCCTCCCGCACCCACAGGAACCACTTTCTACCCCGAGAAAAGGCGGAGCAGAGTCACCTTCTGCTCTGGCCCTACCTTGAAATGAGCACTGGCAAAGGGTGGACCATCATCTCCATCCCACCATGCTCCAGGGTGGCCATGCACACCGTCGCGGCTGCACTGGCACGCAGGAACCAGCCTTGGCCACCAGCTGCTCAACTGTGCCTCAGGGTCATTTAATTGATGCAAATGAGCTTGTCATTGGCTTTTGTTAGGGTCTCCCAAACCCCGTCACTACCAAACCAGAACTCAAGTGAAGTTTCATGCCTTTCTGGGCTTTGCTGTTCTCTCATAGTTTTGCCCAAAGGTATAAGATGGTTTTAAACTCTCTGAGGTGCTTCTGAGCTGAGTGTGATGGGTTTCAAAGGAAAGGACCCCAAATTCAGTGTTTCTGACCAAGTTTCTGCAAGTTTGTCCCAGTGGGGGACTCACCGTGCAGAGAAACGGTGTCAGGGCTATGCAGAGATCCTACCAGTTACACCAGTGGGACATCGAGTCACCGTGGCTGCACACCAAACAGTTATATTGAATCCATGCCCGTGAGGCTACTGTGCTTTATAGATGAGAGGACACCATATTTTTTTTTTATAATGGTCTAAATATTTTTTTAAATAATAAACGGATATTCCCGTTACATAAATATCGTTTTTACGTAGTATTTCCACACAGCACCTTCTGGTGCTTCACATCCAGTGTCCGGGGTGGGAGGGAACACCCAGTCCAGGGATGTGAAAGGACATGATTTAAGGGGAATTAATTTGCATTTCAGTCGCTTTTGGAGCAGGAGGCATGCTAGGGGCGCCTCGCCTGGCCACGCAGTCGGGCGGTGATGGTTAAGGGTTGCAGAAAGGGAAGGGGGAAAGGACAGGGGAGAATTTTTCTGCACAGCAAAGGCATTAAACTCTTGGCCTGGCTTCGTCAGGGCAGAGCTGTTTGCCAAAGCGCTGGTTTCCTGTACAATCAAACGCATCCCCTCGGCAGCCCCGCGATAGGGCCATGATGTAAGTGTGGCTGAGCCGAGGCAAATGGAAAAGAACATCGAGCACTCGCAGAGGCAACGGGTTTTATTGAGAAGTTTAATTGTTTCTGAGGGTGACGTTTCCCCCCGCCTCGACGTTCCCCTCGCCGCGGTTTGGCATCCCCCACTCCTGCGCCCGCTCGCAGCCCCACCAGGGCTGGGACCCACGGGGGATGTGCCGGGGCTGAGGGTGCTCAGCCACCCGCGGCAGAAGGTCCCCCCCCCGAGGCCACCCAACACTCCTGGCACAAGACAAGACACTGCCGGGCAGTTTTAAACCCCAGGGCACCACGATCGCCAGCTCAGCTTCCACTCCACGGCTCCTCCGAAGGCTTCTGTCTCTCCAGCTCCCACCGCGGGCATCGGCGCTGGATGAAACACCACGTGCTGCGGGCTGGGTCCAGCCGTCCTCACGAAAAGCCCAAGACCCCGAAAGGCATCGAAAAGAAGCGCAGAGGGGTAAAAAAAGAAAAAAAAAATATCCACGGCTGGTTCCTTGGAACCAGGGCAAGCACTTGGTCCTCCACAGGGAAAAGCATCGAGCTACCGTTTGACCCAAGAGCACTTCGCCATCCATCGCCAGCACTTCCCGGCCAAGAGGATAATTTCCAAAGCCCAGCAGACAGCAGCTAATTAAGTCCTTTCGGCTCCGTGTGGGAGTCGGGAGCGAGGTCAGCGCCAAGAGGAGACCCCCCGTGTCTGGGGATGTGGAGCCCAGCAAGTGTACCGGGGCAGCTGGTGGGGAGGCTGCTGTGGGCGGTGGGTGAAGGAGCTCAGCGCAGCCCCCGATGCTCCATCGCTCCCCGGCGAGCTCAGGGCGAGCTGCTGGTCCCCGACATCTCTTTATCCATGCTCGCGGCTGAAGCACCCATCCTCGTGAGGGTGCTCCTGGGTGTTTCGGCTACGATCAGCGCTGCAGCACCTTGGCTGTCTCCTCTCAGGTCCCCGCACCCCGAGCCTTCACCGCGGACCCTGCGAAGGAGAAATACGGCGTTAATGGAAGGTCCAGGCTGGAAGGAAGCTGGTTGCGATGAAGCAAATCGTGATTCCTCTTTGCCACCAAATTAAATGTTTGGAGCAGTACGTGAAAGAAGAGACGCATCAGCAGCCCCAGTGCTTCCCCTAAAAACACCTTTGGCACCGGCAGCACTGAGGGCCCCATCCGTGCTTTGGGGGCTGGAGCCCTTCCCAAGCCCTGGGGCCGGTGGGAACCCGTTATGGCTGCACAGTCCATCTCTGAGCAGGCTGAGAGCAGCTCTCCATCCACAGTGACTCTCGGTGACAGCTGAGCCGCCGGCACTGCCGCTCGGATGGTGAGAGCGGAGGATGTGCTGACAACATCCACGGGAAAACCAGCGTCACTCAGCCACGTAGAGCCCAAAAGCGGCAGCAGCCCCACGGCTGAGCTCCCACGGGATCAGGAGACATCAGGTCGGGGTGCAGGATAGCGCCGGGGCGGGTAGGAGACAGAGCCGGGGGCTGATGGAAGAAAACCGAACGGCCGTTTCCGTGCAAAGGACAAAAACAACAGCATCTGGGAGCGCAGAGGAGGGGAGAGCGGCTCGCCTGGCTTGTGCGGATGCGGGCTGTGTTGTGCGGTCCAAGGGATGTGCAAGTCACCGACGAAACATCCCAGCGCGGAGCCGGGACACGGGGCGCCCGCCGCGCTAGCAGAGAGGACTGCCGGGGGAGGAGTGCTCCCCGTCGGGGGTACGGGCAGCTCCGGGAGCTCTGCCCGAGCTCTCCCCCTCTGCCCACTGGGGAGGCTGCGGCCGCCCTGCGCCCATCCCCGCACCCTCACCGCTCTCCCAGGCTGCCCGGCAGAAAGGGGGTCCTTTTCCCAAGCTGCCACAGATGTTTGGAAGGAGATGGAGAGAAAAAAAAACACAACCTGACAGCAAACGCTGTCAGGGGGAGTGGGAATGGATCTCATTTATCCCTCTCTGTCCACGGGCTCCCCACCTACAAGCTCTCAAATCAGCTGCAATGTACCGGAGGATCCAAACTCCACCGCTAAGTGTGGCACAACCAGCTCCTATCTGCCTCAGACGAGCTCTTGGCCCATTTGGGGAGATTAATCATTTGCTCTCCTCTTTGATTCTCACCCTGCTCGCCCCATAAGATCATTAAACAGCTTTTCTCCCAAGCAAACCCTGCCCGCCTCCCCGACCTGCTCCGGCATTAACTGGGGGCACACA
This sequence comes from Charadrius vociferus, assembly GCF_000708025.1. Lineage (NCBI taxonomy): Eukaryota > Metazoa > Chordata > Aves > Charadriiformes > Charadriidae > Charadrius > Charadrius vociferus. The sequence goes on along the minus strand of NW_009648690.1, from coordinate 414,123 downwards.
GAAAGAAGGGGAGAGGTTTACGCTCATTTATCATGCAACGCTTATCATCTGTTTGCTTTGGACTTCGCAAGGACTATGCAGGCAAGATGGGCACCTCCTGGCCAAGATACCGCACCCTCAGCAATACGGTGTGGAGGTATGAGCCAGCGCCGGTGCCCCTTCCCCAGGGGAACGCCCGACAATCACCTTTGGGCTTTTTGGGAAAGAAAGAGCGCAGCGTCTCCGAGTTTGCAAAACGCTGTGCGCAAGTGTCCCTGGCTCTTGTAAATGTGTTAAAAAATAAAACCCTTTAAGAGCTTCCAGATGTTCTGTTTATGTCGTGGTGTTACCCAGCTCCATCCTCCGGAGGCCAATACACAGCCTCAATGAAATCGCAGCAGCCAAGGGGGACGGCAGGGGGGAGCGGAGGAGGTCCGAACCCTTTTCCTCCTCTTTCCCCCAAGTCCTCCTGTTAACTCCCACGCTGCTGGCGAACGCGCCGAGGGCGGCCGCAAACCCTCCCTCCCGCTCCGAGCATCTCCCTGCCTCGCAAGCATCCCTGGGGTTTGCACGGCGCTAACCCCAAATGCCCGGGCGCTGGGGACCACCGTGCAGCGGGGACGGGGACGGGAGCTAACACATCGGCGAGGGCACCCCAGAGCCACCCAGTGCCCACCAGTACATGCCCAGCAAGAAGGTCCAGAGGGTCCAAGCCCACTGCTCTCAGTGCATTCATCCAACTTCATATCCACCTGAGTGAGCCTGGAAGGTCTACCAAAACCAACCCGCTGCTGGCGTGAAGATGTGACAGGGCAAAAAGCCTTGTGGGTGAGCCCTGGGAGTAGGCGCGCACAGGGCTGTGTGTGTGCAGAAAGCCCGGCTCGGGACTCTTTGCACAGGGCGTTGCAGGTCCAGCGCGCTGCTTTTGAAGTTGCCTTGAGTGAGCTGCATGGTTGGCAGCAATCAAAGCTCCATAAAGGAGCGATATCGCAGCTATGCGCGCAGGCTCTGATGTGTTATCTCCCCTCCCCGGCGGGGGGAGGAGGGCAGTCATTGCTGCGGCTCATTTGAAAATGTGTTAGCACCTGGAGATCAAAGGCGCTTCCTGATGCCTCCGCCCCGGCGAAGCCTTTCGGCCAGCGCGGTCCCGGGACCGGGCTGCAGCCACAGCACCGCAGGTGCCACCGGTGCGGGAACCGCCACGCAGCCGCACCTGCTGCAGCCGCAAAGATGGAAACACCGGGAAAGGGGATGATGCATCCAGCCTGGGTGGCTGCGGCAGGATGTCCTCCTGCATCGAGGACGTTAGCATGTCCTTACTGCATGGATTAGGTATGTTCTATGAGGTATATTCTATGATTCTATGTTGTCTGTTTGTCACCCTCCAGGGAAACGGAGCCCAGGCAGGTTCAGTGCCACACGGCTGCCCCAGTTTAACCACACACCGTAAGACAGAGCACTTCATTTTGTTCCGGAGACACCCCTGATGAAGGACCGTCCTCCCCCAGATGCGAGTGACCTGAACAAACCCCGCTCAGGACAAACCTCCCCTCCTTCCCCACCATCTGCGCATCCCCCGGCGCTAAACCTACACAGAACATAACATCCCAGGTGCAATTTATTTTTTTCCCCGGGCCGGCTGCCTCCCACAAACCCCACACTCCCCAGCGAGGCGTCATCTGCTTCCCTGCGCCCTGGACCGCTCCGGCCCCGGGGAGGACGAGGAGCAGCAGCTCAGCCAGGCCACACACCACGAGCCCCGAGGCCACCAGTGCCTCCTGGACACCGGCCCCCACGTTGTTGTTGTTGTTGTTCTCCTCTCCGCGAGCCCACCGCAACGCCCCGGGGGAGCAGGGGGGGATACATCAGGCGCTGGAACAAGGGCACAAGATGCTTCCACGTTCAGCAGCAGCCCGGGAAGAGGAATGCGTCCATCCAGAGCAAACAGAGGAGGAGGCACCGAGTTTGTAGCGGCAACGATGATCATCCGTGCGTTTGGAGATGGGGGTCTGCCTCCTGCCCCGTCCCCCCGAACACGCGCTCGCCAGGAGCAAAGCGCAGGACTAGAAATGGGACTTTTGGCTGCGGAGGATGGGAGCATCGAGGGCCTACGGACAGCTCGAGCACAAACTGTGTGGGCAGCAAAGCCAAACAGGAAAGGAAACCACCAGGCAGGGAGAGGATTCTGGCAGCGCTCACGTTATGGCTCGCTCAGCGCTCGCGCCGCCCTGCTGCTCCCGCTCCCGCCTGTCCCTCCAGCAGACCCCTCTCCCTGCTCAGACATGCCCCAATTCCACTTCTACTGTCGAAACGCTTCCCCATCCGAAGGGCTGGACTTAGAAAAATGCAGCCGGAGAGCTAGAGCCTGTTTGTTTGCAGAAACCGGTCCCAGCACAGTGGCCTTGGCACCTCGTCGCCTCGTCCCTCCTCGCAGACCCGGGCAGGGCTCAGCCTGGCCCCGCGCCCCCGCAAAGGGAAAGGGAAGCCCTGGGGTGTCGGGGTCTGCGGGGGGAAAACGGAGACCTGGGCACATTAAAGGACCTGCAAAGGGATGGAGCTTCAGACCTACACACCCTGGTTGGCCTTAGCCCCCCCCCAAAACCTCCAGCTCAGGGAGGTGGGGGGCGGATGGAGGTGGGGGGGACGGATGGAGGTGGGGGGCAGCGGGAGGGACACAGGGTCATGCTGTGCCCTTCGCATCCCACCCAGTGACTTGACACCAGCTTTAAAGCGATTTACAGTTTAGGGATGCGGGTTTATTCACATGCCCCGACGTGCTTAACGACCAAAGTGCTCTTCAGTGAACCCAGCGATGGATTGTAAAATAAAGTCAATGAGGCAAGTGGATTAAAGAAAAAAAAAAAAGAAGCAAAAGATCTGAGAGAGATGAAGTGGACCCGTTGAGTCACAGCCTGTGCCTGCCAACACGTGCTGTCCTCCCAAGCCTCCACAGCCTCCGGAGCAGGGGACAGCCAGACCTCCTGCAAAGGGACCCCTGCCACCACCGTCCCCCCCGACACACACCATGCGACCAGCCCCCCAGGCAGGGCAGGGCAGGGGGTGACCGCGGTGCTGCTGAGGGAACCCATCCATCTCCCTCCGCTCGTTTGCACGTGTCCCATCTCACACGGGGCTCCCGGCAGCTCGTTCCTCTCCGTCTCCTCCCTGCCAGCTCTGCCCCGCTGCCCGCAGAACCCCCCCACCACGGGCCATCTCACGTCCATGGGCCAACCATCATCTTCAGCGAAAGGCCGAGCTCGGCAGCGCTGTACCCAATAACCTGTGCACCGGCTGTGCTTGAAACACAGCGGGGTCTGCCCGGAGCCCACTCTGCACCAGCAATTGCAGCTTTCCAGGGTGTCTCCCCGATGCCCATCCCGCATCCCGGCAGGATGTCACCTTCCCCATGGAGCTGCTGCCTTGGGGGTGCCGGGCTCAGCACCGATGCAGAACGACCCCCAGCAGCACACCGTGGGCACACACACCCCGTCGGGGTCCCTCCAGCTCCTCCGCCATGGCACAGCGGAGGTGACAACCCCAGGAGGTGACCTGGAGTGGGACCCTGGGAGACTCCTGGAGAACAAATTCTTGCCATGCTCCCTGCTCCATCACCGGCACCAGATGTGCCGCATCCCGGCAGGACACACGGCAGAATGTCCGGCATCCCCTGTCTGAATCTGCTGCCTCCAGCTGTCTGCTGTCTGCTCCCACACAGTGGCAGGGCGGCCGCTGGGCTCCATGGGGGGCTCAGGCTGACCTGGGGGACCCCATGGCCCCCGATGGCATCTCGCAGCTCCATCTGGTGGAAGCGGCACGCTCCAGCCGTGGACCACCAGGCACCCCTGCCACGGGGCGGGTGAAGCCCACCCCAGTGCGGGTGGGTGGGCAGGCGTGGCGGTAGCCCACGACCACCGTCCTCCAGCCAGGAGCCAAGTTGGCCACATCTCATCGCAGACGCCGAAGCCCATCCCAGGGTCCCCCGGAGACCCTCGGGCGGTGGAGGAAAGGAGCCCGGCAGTGACCAGCCCGTGTGACCCCATCCCACGCTGTCCCCACCCTGCGAATGAACGTACACCGAGACGTCAGCATCTGGAGCTGCGTGAAAACCACAGGCGGAAGGGATCATTCCCATCAGGAATCTGAGCGATCCAGAGGAAGAAGCGGGGGAGCGGGATGGGGGAGCCCAGCGTGCCCCCACCTTTGCCCGGCCTCGTGCTTCCCAGCTAACGGCTTCCCCCATCTCCCCGTCCTGCCTTCTCGGACACATCTTCAGAGCAATGTCTCACCCAATGTGGCTTTAAACTGGCTACAAAGGAGCCCCCGGGCTCGGCGCAACCCTTCGAGACCGCTGCACCGCAAATGAGCCTTCTCCTTAAACCACCAGACTCTGTTGCAAAAGCCAACTTAATTCCCGGAGTTTCAGTCCAAAGAGATTATCTGCGTTTACTAACCTAAGCATGCGATACAAAGAGCCCTGCCAAAATCCCAGACAGCCCCAGAAGAGATGTCATTAAAACTCCTTCGGCTAGAGGAAGCGAAGCAAGTGTTTTGTTCCCATGCCGCCCTTTCTGGTAACGTGTTAATAAATAACCGCGGCCCAGACAGGTGCTGTCAGCTTCGCGGCGGAGCTGCCGTGAGTCACCGACCTGCCACGGCGCAAACCGCAGTGAGTCATGGAGAGACGGTCCCTTTAACCAAAGGCACCTCCGTGCGCTCACGGAGCCCCGGGGGGGAGTGGGGATGCTCAGTGCTGCACCACGGAGGGGACAGACTGTATGGGACACCCCCACCTCAGTCCCGGTTATTTACCCCAAAGACAGTGAAGGGTATTTGACAAGAGTTCACGCGAAGACACAACACGCAAGGTTGAGATGTGGCAGGTAGAATTTGCACTGCTGCAGCCTCCCACTCTCCAGAGAAATGAAAGACCGGGGAGTCCTGGTGGACAACAGGATGCCCATGAGCCTGCAATGTGCCCCGGTGGCCAAGAAGGCCAATGGCATCCTGGGGGGCATCAAGCAGAGAGTGGCCAGCAGGTGGAGGGAGGTCATCCTCCCCCTCTGCTCTGCCCTGGGGAGGCCACATCTGGAGCGCTGTGTCCAGTTCGGGGCTGCCCGGGTCAAGAAGGACTGGGAACTGCTGGAGAGGGTCCAGCAAAGGGCTACAAAGATGCTGAGAGGGCTGGAACATCTCTCATATGAGGAAAGGCTGAGGGACGTGGGGCTGTTCAGTCTGGAGAGGAGAAGACTGAGGGGGATCTTATCAACACTGATCAATACTCAAAGGGAGGTGCCAGGGGGATGGGGACAGTCTGTTTCAGTGGTGCCCAGTGACAGGACAAGAGGGAACGGGCACAAACGTGACCATCGGCAGTTCCATCTCCACCTGAGGAGGGCCTTCTCTGCTGTGAGGGCGGCAGAGCAGTGGCACAGGCTGCCCAGAGAGGTGGGGGAGTCTCCCCCTCTGGAGCCATCCCAAACCCGCCTGGACGCCGTCCTGTGCCACTGCTGGAGGTGCCCCTGCTCTGGTGGGGGTGGCACTGGGGGAGCTCCAGAGGGCCCTTCCCACCCCCACCAGTCTGGGACTCTGGGATTCTGGGAACAGCTGTGGTTGCCATCCTGCCCCGGCCGTACCCCAGAGGATGAGGGTCCAGCAGAGATGCTGCTCTCCACCAGGCTCAGCCCCACCGGGATGCTCTCGGAGCGCAGCATCTGCTGCAGCCCAAAGCATCGCTCCCCGCAGCAGGAGGAGGTTCCCTCCTCACATACCAGCCCCGATCAACCCACCGAGACCTAAACACAGGCACTCGCCCTAGTGAGCAAGGCTAAAAATATACTTTTTGACCCCCCCCAACAGAAACACCTCCAGCGACTCTCTCCTTGCTGACATACTCCAACCTGTTCTGCGTGTGGGACGAGGCTGCCTCCTCCTCTGGCCCTTTCGAGCAATTTTTCCCCCTCCTTCCCCGCGAGAAAAGGCCGCTCTTTCTTTAAAGCAATGTGTCACACTGAGACTGACAGGCAGATGAAAGAATGAAGAAAGTCCCATTCTCCTTCATTTTTGAAACAAGGTGATAAGCACGGAGCGATGTCAGGGCTTGGACACGCCGGACTCCCCGGAGAGGCTGCAGGCAGATTTCGGGCGGGCTCTGGCACCCCATGACAGTTCTGGCTCCTTTATTAAAAGCATCCCCAAAGTGATAACCCTCTGACAGACTGATCGATGGGCTGAAGCAGCAAACTGGTGTTCCCTCGGTGTGAACTTTGTTTACCTCTCACCATTTTTGCTTCTCCTGCCGGGACTCCAGTGGTTCCCCCCCCGCACCGCGGACAGACGGGAGCCCAGCAGTTACCCTCGGTTTCTGCTGATCCGCCTCATCCCTGGGCTCTTCCAAATGAGCTGGTGGGCTTTTCCCCCCTCCTCTTCTCACTAACAGGGAGAGCAAACGCTGCAGCCCCCCGGGAAAAAGGGATGCTCCAACTGCAGAGACCACATCCCGAATGAGCACGGGGCGATCTCCAACGCAGAGACCACATCCCGAATAAGCACGGGGCAATCTCCAGCGCAGACACGAGCGCTTCCCGCAGCCCTGAGCAGCCCCACACACACACCGTGCCCCCACCAGATAAAAATCCTCCTTTATGAGGAGCGGACTAGTTCAGCCTCAACCCACAAATGCCTTAGGAGCTCGCCTAACCCCGTAGCAAGCTCTGCCCGTCGCAGGCTGCAGGCGTAACCCCCCTCCCCGGCTGCCTCCCCGCATCCTCACCCAATTCGGGCGCTCCGACACGCGCCGGGCAGGGCTGCGGTTGGCTGCGCAGGCAGGGGACGGGCAGGGCGGCCAGGAAGCGTGGACCAGCAGAGCCCGGGAAGAGGGGCCGGGGGCTCTCCCCGTCCCCCAACAGCCCCCTACCGCAGCACAGCCCCTCTCCAGGCTTCCCCCAGCGGCTCCTTTCCATCCCCCAAGTTCCACCTTCCCACCCCTGGGCTGTCACACCGAAGGGGCTCAGGGATGCGGCATGGCGCAGCACGACATGAAGGCACAAAGCAGTCTCAGCTCTCCAACCGGCACAAGATCTACCCATATTTTAGGGCGTTTAATCCCGAGAGGAAGAACAGGGCACGCTCAGCCCCTGCCTTTGGGCTCCTCTTGAGCACCCTGGGGTCCCCTCAGAGCAACACCTCCACCTTCTGCTGCTCCAGCAGGGGTAGAGGAGGGCAGAGGAGCTCTGGGACATGCTGGGTGGGATGGGACAGCACTGCAAAACCAGCCCGGGGGCATTAATCCCAGGATTAGACCCCTGTTCCCAAGGCAGTTTGTGGCTGCTGAGCCTCCCCGCTGTGCCCTGCCCAAGCCCTTGCTGGGACTTCGTGTCTCCCGTGTCCTGTGTCCCATGTCCCGTGTCCCGTGTCCGCACCTGGCAGACCTGAACTCCCACAGCTCTGCAGACAGGGGCTGCACGAACTGCCTGTGTCCTTGTCCCCCCCCCAGCGCTGCCAACGTCCCCCCCGAGCTGCTCTGCGGCACCTCCTGCATCCAAGCAGAGGCAAGCAGGGATGGGTGCCCCGGAGGAAAGGGATCACAGGGGTGTACATCTTTCCTCTGGCGCACTTTGCTCTGCTCCCGTCCCGCTGCAGCGACGCGCTGACCCACAGAACGGGAAAAGAGCTCCAAAACCTCCTCGTGTGGCTCCAGGGAGCAAACCCCGCAGGGTCCCGCGTCAGGGTGAGCTCTGCTCCCCGTCGCCTGGGGATGTTCGAAGTCCTCACATCTGGGTCAGGGTGTTTTCTGGAACGCTTGGAATCGGGGATTGAACCCAGATAAGGGTGCAAAAGTCCCCCGTCCCCCTCCCCCGCCGGGAGTCCTGCCCTCGCTG
>NW_009648690.1:405184-406116 GCF_000708025.1 Charadrius vociferus | reverse complement strand
CCTTCTCCCCCAGTTCCCCCCCTTCCTTTTGCATGAAAAAAACCCAAAGATATGAAATGCCGACAAAGTGTGCCAAGGCAGAGCCCGGCGGGGAGAGCAGGACCGCAGCCGCCCGAAGGGAGGATGCTCCCGCATCCTGCAGTGGGTCGGATCCTGCCTCCCCTACGGAGCCCGTAGCGCTCCCGCGCTCGCTGTGCGGTCCGGTTCCAACCACAGCGCTACGGCTCTTTATCTCCTTAGCGCAAAGGAACCGATATCCCCGAGGGAGGGGAGAAATCACCCCGTCCGCTGATCCCAGCCGCTCAGGGTGAGGCCCATCGGCACCAGCATCGCTCTCCCAGTCCAGTGGGAACAACTGGCTTGTACCAGATGCCAGCGGGGACTCATCCAAGAGGAGCGGAACATGCCCTGGCACGATCCAGCCGCCGCTTCCCGAGCGCGGGAACCTCCTCACCCCGGCACCGTCGCTCGCAGCGGCACGTAGCCCAGCACCCCAGCCAGCCCCACGGCACGCCGGGGTTTGCGGCTCTTCATGAGAGGAAGCGGGGATGTTTGGGGACTGGGGGGATGCAAAAGCTGCACCCCTCGGGGAGCCTCCAGGGGGGTGGCTTCAGGGCACGTCTTTGCTGAGGTGACACGGGAGGTTGGGGACAGGCTTGGATGGGACGAGGCACATCCCGTCGCCCACCAGCACCACGACATCAAAGGAGGTCCTCACCCATTTGGCTCTCGCAGCCGGGGAAAAGCAATTTTCTATGCAGGGTCTCTCCATGCAACAGCCCTGTCCCTAATGGGAGACAGCTCCAGTCATCCCTCTCCCAAAAAATCCCGGGCTAAGTCCAGCTTTCCCTCCTGGATGGATCCATGACGGATCCGCCACCCCCAGCTCGCTGAGCCGGATTAACCCTTCGCCACCTCAGGGCCCCTCTGCC
>NW_009648690.1:394259-405128 GCF_000708025.1 Charadrius vociferus | reverse complement strand
GCTCCCACCCACCGCTCCTCTTCCCGCGGTGCCGCAGCCGCAGCATCCCCCGCTCCCTCGAGCCCCGGCACCCCCGAGCTACGGATGGGGATCTGTAACAGAAAATAATCCCCGCTTAATTGCCTAAAATCACAGAGCAAACCCAGAGCAGAAGCCAGCTATGCCAGAACACCTCTCGCACGCAGACACCGGCGCAGCCGGCTCCGCCGTACAGCAGGAAGGGCCGGAGCACACCCATCTACAAAAAGATAATTATACACACTGCGGTGGTAAATTAGCGCAGCAAAACGCTGTTTAAATCTCACAATGGACCTCCACACCGGATCAAGAGGTAAAATAACCTCTCACCTGGAGTGAGATGGGCCCCCGGGTCGGGATTAGGGCGCATTGCCGTGGCAGGGTGGGAAGCCGCAGCGACCGCCCTCAGCCCTCAGCTCGGCCTTCGGAGAGGAGCGACGTTGGGCTGTTCGTCCCTTCTGGATGCTTGAAAATAGAGAGCAACACCAAAAATCTATTAAGCGCATAAATCAAGGCAGAAGTCTGAACCATACATTCACCGGTCTTTTGTTTTCAAATGGTAAGGCACAAAAATTGGGGATTTTTTTTTTTTAATTACCACATTTAAATAACTTCCCTTTAAGTGGAAGAAAAGCACCGTATAAAACAACCAAGTCTCACAGTTGGTCCGGTCCAACCCAAGGACGCACAGCCAAAGAACAAACTAACCCCCTTCAAACAAACACCCAACTCAAACTCCATCCTCGCCCGCCCCGGGCTGCCCCGCGCTCCCCTCGGCGGCCGCCCGTCGCAGACTAAAACCGATGGCGAACAAAGAGCTGCACAAACGCGTCCCCCATCTCCCGCCCCGCCGGGCTTCAAGCGAAAGGGAAAAAGTGTAAGAAAAAGGTCTTTGTTTTCATTCAAATTGGTTGAAAGTGGGGAATGCTCTGGGGGAAAAGCAAATTTTTAAAATATAATTTTAATGGGCTTAAAAAAAAAAATGACGTTACTATGACCCTGCTAAGGCAAACCTATTGCTGCTCGTTCTGCAAGTGAAACTTAACCACGCATGGCCGCGTTTGGGACTATTTGGGGCTCAGCATCACCCGGGGACACCACGGCGTGTTTCTCCTGGGCAGTCCCAAAGGGGAACATCCCTCCGCCGGCCCTGGGCAGAGCGACAGCGTGGGGTTTCTGCACCGCTGTGCCGGGCAGGAGAGCTCCAAAATCCACCCCTGGGACGGGGAAGGTTCAAGGTGAGGCTTTGGTGACCCCTGAAAATCCCTCGGGACCATCCCGAAAGCAAACGGTACCCGCCGGCCGGGCCAGCCGTTGGGGTGACCTCGGCAGAGGGCAGGCAGAAATGTACTTTCAGCCCAGAGTTTCCTAGAATTAGTCAGGAGTTTTTTGAAACTGTGGACTGGCTGAGAAGTCAGTGCCAACGGGTTGAAACTTAAACTCCACGCAGGAATCTAAAAATGTAGGTCAGGAAAAAAAGCACCCAAGTGAAAAAGCTCCTTGTTCCTCGGCACGCCGCCTCGTCCGACCGGCCCTGCGGTGCCGTCCCCGGGCGAAAGGCTTGGGGAGGGCTGGATGCGATGTGCACCTGGAAAATCTCTCAAACCTCAGGGTTTTTACAGGGCAAAGGAGGCGTTTCTGCGGTGCCTGCGGACGGAGGGCATCGGCGGTGCCGCCGCGGTGGGGCTCGTGCTGCCAGGGCACGCTCAGCCCGCCCCAGCTTGCCCTCAGCCTCAGGGCAGACACCGATTTTGTACAATTTCTACGTCTTTCCCAGTTATTCCAGGTACTCTGCTATGCAGTTGGTGGCACAGATCGCAGCAGAGCAGTAAATGCCAGCTTCCATCAGCGGGACAAAATCAGCCTGGCGTTTTCAAGGTGTCCTCGGGCAAAGGAGGGAGGGGAAAGCCAAAAGGCAGCGATTTCCCGACACGATATTAAATGCAACCGGGGCAGCGCTACCGCCCCGCAAAAGCATCCTGAGGCTCCATCCCCAAAACCCCGCTAGCTGGGGCGTAAAGGCAGTGAGGTGAGTTTTGTGTGCCCCATTAAAGAGTCCGAAAGCACCCCAGAGCCAAGCGGGGTTTGCTTAGGACAGAGACGCACCTGAGTATTTGTCACCCAAACCCTGACAGCAAACAGCGGCGATGCCACGCTGACCTCCGGGTCTGGGATAAACCCCGGGATAAACCCCTTCGGCTCAACCCACCCGACCTCACGAGCGTCTTCTTCCCCTCATTGATGTCCGATGCCAGATATGCAGAGAGACAGATTTTCCGAGAAAATCCACCTTCCAAAAACCTGGAGGATTGCCCCAGCAACCGCGGGGCACTCCCAGCCCTCTCCCCTCCCGAGCCAGGGAATAGCTGATCCCTTTTCAACGCTTCCACGTACCGCAGCTGTAATTTACAGAGCTAATTTAACCCCAGGCAGCCGTGCCTGCGTTCAGCGCCCACCACGCAGCACCCGCGCCAGCCGCCGGGCTCAGCCCTCCGCAGCACGCCGCGCCGGCCGCCTCCTGCGATTTGAGTTGTGTTTGCTTTAATTGAGACAAGGGGGGGAGAAAAAAAAAAAAACCTGAAAAAAAAAATCCTCTCTCAACCCCTTGGTTTCATTTTTCAGGTGCCTTGATTTATTGATTGGCCTATTCCCTTTTAATAGGGTCTCCCCGCCGGAGCCGGGGCGTTTCCTGCGAGAAGGCTGCATGCCTTCTGGCGGCTCGAGGGGGTCCTGCCATGGACCAGTTTAGGGCCTCTCCTGCCCCCAGCAATGAGACCTGGTCCTCAGCATCATGACCCTGACTTGAGGAGGGAGAAAGTTGGGTGCAGCTGTATCCCCTCCGGATGCCGCTGCAACCTCCATCCCTGCATCCCCAGCAGGTCACGGTCCAGCCCCACTGGTGCCCAGAGGGATGCGTGTCCCCCTCCTTGCAGACACCGTTCAGGTCTCTGCTCCCAATTCCCACCACTCAGACAACAAAAGCAAGTCTACAGCAAAGAAAGCTTTCAAGAAAGATATTTTCACATCATAATGAAAGGATTGCAGGCACAAAATAGAACTTTTTCAAAGCTACACCCACTTCTGCGTTGTTCTAAAATCCATCCTCTTCCCTCAGAGACAAAATCCTGCCTGTGCTCTGAGAAACCGGATCACTCATCCTGCAGCAATCGGCTGATCCTCATCCCACGCTCACAAGCGTCACGATGACAAACCCCACAGCACCACGCGTCGGGGCGATGAGACCCCAACATCTGAGGCAGCTGAGTAAATCTGAGGCACCTGGAAAGCTTGCAAGAGAGGCTTTGACTTTATATACGTGTTGGACCTTCCTTGAATCCCCCTCATTTTGGAATGCAAACATGCCCTTCTGTATACAATATAGAAAATTAACGGGGTTAAGCTTTCAGGGGTGGCCCTCTCTCCAGCACATAACCACCCTCTTTTAAACACCTCGGAAAACCAGAGTGGGACTAGATGTGCCGTGACAACGCGCCAGCACAGAGCTGGTGTTCCCTTACGCTCGGCCCCGAGGACCGCGGCCCCAGGGAAACCGGGACCGGCAGGAGCAGGCGTCCCCCCGAGAGCCCGGTGCAGGATGCAGGCGGACTTCGCACACCCATCAGGTTCCCCCCTTCCTCCTGGATGCGGCTTTATGGTTGAAAACACCGAAGTAGGGTTTGGGAGGGGAACACGAGGGCAAAGCTGCTTCATCTCAGCCCCATCCTTAGGGCAGGTGAAGAGGGAATCCCGGCCGGCGCCGGCGGAAGGTGAGAGGAGCCCAGCGCTGCCCAGCCTTCCTCCCACCGCCCTCACAGAATCACAGAATCACAGAATGGTCAGGGTTGGAAGGGACCTCTGGAGATCATCTAGTCCACCCCCCCTGCCAGAGCAGGGTCACCTCCTCCTCCCCCGGCTCCCTTTGTTGCCTTGGGCACGATCCAGGGCAGGGTGCCCACGAGGAGGATTCCCAGTGGATGAGATCTACATCTCGTTTAATTAAATTCTTCCTTTTTTGATCAAATAAGAGGACTCTGGCCAGCCAAGGGCTGGAGGAGTAGAGCCGGCCAGCCGCCAAGCCCCGAGCCCGCTGGGTTTTCCATCCCAGGTTGGACGCAGAAGCCAGAGGAGATGTGGACCCATCATCCAGGATGGTGCTCAGAGGACCTGGAGGCCTTTGGATACGTGGCCAGGGAGAAGAGGAGAGAACGCATCTTTTACTGATGGTGACCCACGTGCAACCCAGCTAACCCATCCCACGCGTTGGGTTGCTGGGAGCAGGGAAGGACTCGATGAAACGAGTCATGTGAGGGACAGCCCCTGTGGTTTTCCAGCTTTTCACCAGCTTTATGTCCTCTCTTCTGCAGATTGTCCCCAAGTCCAGACCTGGACCAAGCAGGCCCAGAAGCCCAGCCCGTTCAGAGAAGCTGGAAACCACACCGCAACACGTGGGGCCTCAAGCAGCAAAAGTAAGGGGCAAAACTGGAAATCTACCCCGACCTGAGCCTCTTCACCAACCCCTGTGACAAGGGGAGACCCACCAGCTCCAGCCATTCAAGGCTCCTTAAAGCATCTCACCGAGGATGACGATGACAATGCTCAACCTGCTCTTGCACCCCGCGGAGGAGCGGGTGCGTCCCCCAGCTCCCACCTGCCCCCCTGGCACGGCTCCACCAGTTCAGACTGGGTAAAACTGCTCGAAGCCACGTTTTTCATCGGCACAGCGAGCGGGCTTGGCCTCTCGACAGCCAGAGCTTTTTTAAATAATATATATATCTCTCAGTCTAGCTCCGCTGCTGGCGGCACCCCAGATGACTGCAACTGGGGCCAATCCCCAGGATAAACACAGCCTACCTGGGTTTGTAAGTGCCAGAAGCATGTAGGCACCATGCGCGATCTCTTATATAAACAGCACTGCAAAAACAGCCCTGAGCGCTGTAGGAACACTTGTAGTACGCACCGTACACGAGATGAAGTGTTTGGGAACATTACTGCAACGGATCCCGAGGAAGAGGGGGGGAGATGCTTTCCCTCCCTCCTCCCTGCCCCACGCAGCAGCCTTAAAGCCAACCCCGAGCACGGCGCAGCGGTCCCCCGCTCACCCCAGGGCTGAGGCTCGGTTGGAGGAGGAGGATGGTGTCCTGCAGCCCGAGATGCTCTCAACCACCCAGGGGGTCCAGGACATGTAGCTGGAGAAGTCCCCATACCGCTTACGCCTGCCGAGGCAGGGATGGATGGATGGACGGATGGGTGGATGGATGCATGGATGGCGCAAGCGATGCTGGGCAGCCGGCACAGCACGGGGCTGGGATGCAGTGGAGGCGGCAGAAAGGGACACGGCCCTCTGGGTGGGCAGAAAAAGAGCTGCAGAAAAAGCCCTAAGGTGCCCGCGAGCATTGTGAAACCCAGGACTGAGGTTTCACACGCCCTGGCCGTGCACGAGGATGCAGGATGCATTCTGCCGGCTTCAGCATCATTGGCAGGTCCCCGTGGTAACGCTTCGCCTTCCAAAAAGAGCAGGGAAAGATTCTCGCCCGCACAAACTTCACAAGCAGGTGCAACAATGCGGGCTGCGCAAATCTTTCCAAAGCCATTTCGAAGACGGGTTCTCCCCCACCCTTTCTCCCTCTGCCTGCTCTAACCCTGCGCTCCCAAGCCAGCCGGCAGCTTTCCGAGGGTTAAAAAGGTGTGCGCGCCCGCAGGGCTGGGTTCCCCTCCCTCCTCGCCCCTCTCTTCCCGGCATGGACTTGGAGACCGGAGGCTCTCCAGATTTAATCTCCAAGACAAACACACTGTAGCTGGAGCCTGCTCCATTTGCACTTAGACCACAGATATTAAACAGCAGCCGCCAGGCTCACGCTCTGCCCGCCTCCCCCTCGCATCCTCCCCGCCACCACCATTTCTTCCCCGCGCGCCGTGTCACTGCATTGTCATAGCCCAGAGTGAAGAAGTCCCCCCCACCGCAACGGCCACCGTGTCTCTCTGGGTGGGTCTTTACGGAAGGTGCGCAACTGGAGCTGGCACGGGGTCCCCTCTGCCCGCCCGAGCCCCCGGCACGGCGGGATGGATGAAGGATGGGGGGGAAGAGCAGCATCGAAATACCAAATGGGACTGCCGGCGTGGCTCGCGGTGCTGATCCAGCGAGGGCCACGCTTCTGTGTTTGGCAGGAGCAAGGCCCTGACGAGGTAGTTCATCTCGGAGAAGCCACTGTTTTATTCCCTTTTCTCCTGCTATCCTGGTGCGGTACCCAGAAACATCAGCTCCCCCAGCAAACAGCGGGAGAAGGAGGGATGGGAGCTGCTAACAGGCACTTGAGAGAAGCCAGTGGTTTGTACGTTGTTCGAGGTAGTTATTATTGTGATAAAGGTAAAAATGTCGTGTCAGACCAGAACGTGCTGAGCACCACATCTCACAGAGATGCGGTTGACACCTGGACGGTCTTGTTCGGAGGAGGAGGAGGAAGGAACGGGGCTCCAGGCTATTTGGCAACGGGAGCCTTCCAGTAAACACTTATCTCGCATCTTACGTTTCAGTCGGAAGTCGAGAGATTTGGTTCGTTTTCCACAGGGAAGGGGAGAGGCGAGTCTGCCAGCAGGACGCGGAGCGGCCGCGCTCAGCCCCGGAGCCGTGCCGCAGAAAGGGCCAGAGGAGGCGTGACAAAAGCCACCTTCTCTCCTTAAAACCTACAGGCAGAAACCTGGACCGCGTGAAGTCGGTCCGCTCCGCTCCGCGCACTGGCTTTCTGGTCATTTCACTTACTTCAGCACTGAGAAATGTATTTTCATGGGACACTGTGGGACTTCCAGGAGAGAAAAACGCACTCAGCCAAGCTCCACCACAGCCTGGAGAACAGGAGCTCGAATTAACTCCGAATGGGGTGAAAAGCTCGAGCTCAGCCCGGAGCTGGCACAGGAGAGCGCAGGAAAGGGCTCAATGGCACCCAGGATCCCAACCGCCCTGTGCCACTGCCCGAAATCCAGCTATAACATCGTTTTCTGAAGATGATGCACGGATTAATTACACACACATACACACTGATGTTTTCATGAAAAAGGCTATTATATAAAAATTGTGGGAGCAATAAAAATATAAATAGTCCTCGAGGCACCACAAAACGATGCCATTTTAAGTGCATTTATTTTTTTCCTTGAAATCTGCGGGGTGGTATTTAAAGATGAAGGGAGGAGCAGGAGGAGGAGGAGGAATACGTGCTGCTCTGTCCAAATGCCAAACACCCCACAGAGCTCTGGTGGTCTCCCGAAGCCGGCCAGGGCCTCCAGGTCCCCCCATTTAATGACCCCTCCATACCTTTTATGTGCCACCCCACTGACATACATCAAGCGTTTCGCCCCGGCTGCAGCCTGCGCTGCGTGGTGGCTACCAGCGCCCAAGAAACACCCGGCCCAGCTTGGCTCCCCCCTCCCAGAAAAAAAGAAGGGTTTCTCAATATTTGCCTTTGCGATATCAAAAGGTGGCCGCAGCCCGATTCCCGAGGCGCTCGGCAACTCGCCGGTGGTCCCTAAATAAGCAGCCAGATGATCTCACCCCAAACATCCTCGGGTCCTTGTGGGCAGCCTTGGTGCAGACCACAGAAACCTTCAAACAAGTCCTCTGAACAGGGGAGGTACAGTTCCCTCCCCACCACCATCCTCCTCCAGCCCGGTCCACCCGAGGGGACGTTTCTCAAAGTAAACTCAGTGTTCTTGGGGTTTGCCCAAAATACGAGCCAGGCAGGACAGACAGACGCTGGAAAGGCAAGCGAGAGGGAAAGAAGGAAAACCCACAAGCCTTGTTGCTCCATCCAAGTCACGAGTCCAGCGAATTCCCTGCGGTTCGGTCAAGGGGAAGAGGATTTTTCCTGGGTGGTACAATTCCCTGCTCACATCTCCTCTCGAGCGGACAAAGACGACAGTGTCCCTTCACTCCCACCTCTCCAGGAATGGGTGGGGGGACACAGACCAAATGCTTCTGACACCCCACGGCAGGCAGGGTGCCCTGGGGACAGGGGGGTCCCCAATTCAGGGAGTTGTGGCTTCATGGCCCAAGAAGCTCCTGCTTTCTTTCTCATCCTCTTTGGGACGAGCTACCCCTGCCCGCAGGCTCAGGGAAGGATGGAATTGTGAACGCAACTGTGTTTCCTGCAGCCACCATATCAAGCAACAGCCTGATGCGCTGAGACCTCCTGGCATCAGGTCGGCGAGGGGGGTACCACCAGCCGGGATGAGGGGGAGAGCATGGAAACCGCCGTACCGCCCAGAAATGGCAAAAGCCTTCAGGCTTTTACCGTGTCCCAGTTAATTACCGCTGGAAAAGTCATCAGCAGACCCTGCAAGTCGTTCGCCTCTGTTTATCCTGGCACACGGGTCACCCCGGGCTGCGGCGGCCGGGGCCACCACGCCGCACCGCTCACGCGAGCGGCACGAGGAGCACGGCAACCCTGCAGCAACGGCCACCTCCGTGCCGGGGGGAGCACGGCGAAGTCTGCTCCTGCCTCCACCCCACGAGTGGAGAACACGGCTCAGGACGCGGCTTTGCCTTCCGCCCCTCTGGATTGGGAGCGGGCTGAGCCTCCCCGAGCTGTCACTTAGCGGTGGTCTTTGAGAAATAACTGAACACCGGCCCAGCAGCCGTCATGCTTTAAGAGGTGGTATGACAACAATCCTGCTCTCTCACCCACGGGTTTGTTTCCTTCCAAAACACTCAATCCAGTTGGGGTTTTTTTTGTTCGATACACCTTCCTCCACTGTCACTGAGTTCCCCAGGTTTTCACTTGGGCGAGGGATAAAACTCCAGCTCCTCTCACCGCTTTACGAACCAGCAGCGTCACCCTCCGCATCTCACAAATGGGGAAACTGAGGCATGGGGAGGTGGTTGACTCCAGAGCATCTGCCCGAGACCCAGAAAGGCCACCTGGGGCTGCAGGGCCACCGCGTCACCCCTCCGCAGCTCTCAGCCACGCTCATCACCAGGGGAGCTGCTGCCAGCGCCACGGACTTGGTTCACCCTAACCCCTGCGGGCAGCCCAGGAGAGCTCCCCCAAAGCAAACAGCTTCACCTCATCCCCGGCGTGACAGCAATAATAATATTAACCTATTAATTAGACGCTGCAGCGCTTCTCTGCTACTTATTTAGAGCTCGCCCAAAGCGGCACCAGCTCCGCGCACACCCCGGGTGCCCTCCGCGCTCCCCCTCCGCCGCTGCACTTTCTGTCCAACCGGTTCTGCTCTTTATTTTTGTTTCAGGGAGGATTATCGCCCCGGCAATCTCCAGCTGAGGGCGAGCAGAAAACCCACCTGCCACCCAGGGCAAGCGCGTGGCCAGGGACGGGCTGTCCCGGCTCCCGCGTGGGATCAACCCAGGAAGAAAATCACCTCTTGCAACCGGAGGGCATTGACCAGCTGTGGAGGTTTTTTGATGGCCGAGATAACAACCCACCAAGCTGCTTTTTTCATTTGGAGTCTCAGGAACCGATGATCCGGGAAGGAAGAGTTTCTGTGCTGGACAGAGGGAACAGAGGGGGAATGGCTTCAAACTGGAAGAGGGGAGATTTAGATGAGATCTGAGGAAGAAATGTTTCCCTGTGGGGGTGGTGATCCCCTGGGGCAGGTTGCCCCGAGAAGCTGTGGCTGCCCCATCCCTGGAGGTGTTCAAGGCCAGGTTGGACGGGGCTTGGAGCAACCTGGGCTGGGGGGAGGTGGCCCTGCCCAGGGCAGGGGGTGGCACCGGATGGTCTTCAAGGTCCCTTCCAGCCCAAACCATTCTGTGATTCTATGAAATTGAGGAGAAATTCCAGCCCACAAGGCAGAAGGACACCCGAAAGCCAAATCACCCCGGGCCCCTGCACCGTCCCATGTCCGTCAGGCATACGGATTTCAGTCTTGCTCCATCCTGGCCTGAGGACAGAGCGGAGACGGATCTGCAGATCCAGGCACTTTCCCTCCTCGCCTCAGGGAACACGCATGAATTTTAAAATTTCCTGCCAAGTATCAATTGTGCAGATGTTGAGTTCTTGGCAGGGACCTCGAGCGCGCTCCCTGAGGTACTAAGGAAAACTCTCCCGCGTGCGGGCTCTGGCTGCACACATTCCCGACGCCCTGTACCCACTCCGGGCTCACCGAGCCGTCCCTGCGACCAACACCGTGCGCGGGAGCAACACCCAGGAGGAAAGCAGAGCAGATTCTTGCCGTCTACGGGATGTCCATCTTGCTGCGCTTTGCTTTCCAAAGGTGTACGCCTGCTAATTAATTTAGTCCTGGCCCGACACGAGCAGGGATGACACAGAGACAGAGCATCACCTCCCGGGACCCCGCTGCCTGGCTGAAATCAGTCCCACGCCGCGACGGCGCAGACGACGCCAGCAGAAACCCCCGGAAACGCACGCAGGCAGGCATGCACATGCGTGCACCCCCTCCCCGTCGTGAGGCAGCCCCGGCCCCGGCTTGTAACGCTCCCCACTGCCGTTTAGGAACGGTTGGAAAGGGAAGCGGAGAAATGCTGCTCTGCGGTAAGGCAACCCGCTTGGCCGCTCGACTTCGTTTGCATGAGTGCAGCTTATTTTCCTGAAAAATCAGTATGAAAACCAAGAGGAACAGCACACGAATAGAGCGGAGATGTGGAAAGATGGTCGGGCTGGGGACGGGAACAAGCCCGGTGTGATGCCCGAGAGCGGTGCCGGGTGCCCCGGCCGGGGGCTGAGCTGCTCCCCAGGGCTCTGGGCGCATCCCGTGACTCGCAGCGATGCCTGCGACCTTCTCCCAGACCCAGCGCACCCTGGAAAGCACCGCAGCCACCGGAAGGGCAGAAAACGATCCTCTCGTTATGTCAAGCTCTTGGCAAGCTCCCCCCCCCCCCCA
>NW_009648690.1:393208-394184 GCF_000708025.1 Charadrius vociferus | reverse complement strand
GCCCACCCACGCTGGCCACAGGCAGCCCCTACACCCCACACCAGCCTTGCCAGCCCTTCCTGCTCCCCAGGAGCCAAAATGTTCCATCCCCGGCCAGTTCCCTTGGGTAAATAAATAAATCGGTTAAGCTGAAACCATCGCTCCTCGTAAAACACAGAGCAACATCTGGAGAGGCAGGAGAGGAGCCCCCGTTGCACGGGGGTCGCTCGCACCGCACAGGGCCACGGTGTCCTCCAGTCGCCTGAACAGATCTTGTCCTCTCCAGGAGCATAACTAACAAATATATGAGCATCACCCCCGGTCGCTAGCAGGGAAGAGGCAGAGATGATGCCGCCGGGGATGTAGTGCGCCCGTGGGAGTCACCCCGCCGGGGCATGCGGGATGCGCATCCCTACAACGACCTGAAAGGAGGGGGTAGAGAGGTGGGGGCTGACCTCGTCTCCCTGGTGACAAGCGATAGGATGAGAAGAAATGGGTTCAAGCTGTGCCAGGCAAGGTTTAGATTGGATATTAGGAAGCATTTTTTCCCTGAAAGGGTTATCAAACATTGGAAGAGGCTGCCCAGGGAGGGGGTGGATTCGCCATCCCTGGGGGTGTTTAAAAAAAGGGTAGAGGTGGTACTTGGGGATGTGGTTTAGAAGTGGTTTTGTCAGGGCAGGTTATGGTTGGACTTGATGATCTTAAAGGTCCCTTCCGACCTCAGCAGTTCTATGGTTCTACGATTCTACAATTCTATGATTCCATGATTCTGTGCTGGCAGACCTCACACCAATCAGTGACTTTTTTGAAAGGGAGCCTGTAAAACACCCCAAATCCCACCCCGAGTGCTTGGTAGTGCAGCAGGTAGAGCCAGAGGGCTCTCCCCGCTGCCCGCCGGCACACCGGGAGAAACCCGGGAAATACTCTCCTCCGCTCATCAGGATGCAACGGCTGCCGCCTTCCCATCCTGTTCCTCTAGTTAGGTGGGAAAAAGCTC
>NW_009648690.1:390969-392882 GCF_000708025.1 Charadrius vociferus | reverse complement strand
GGCCACCTCCCCGGTGGGTTTGGCATCCTACCCTCGTCCCGTTCGGACCTCGGGGAAGGACTCTCCCAGTCAACCCCATGTAGCTCCGCATGGTGCCCAGCTGGGAGGACAGGAAGGTTTGACCCCACAGCCATAAGCTGTGCTCCTTTATTTTCCCCACGGGCACTCCAGTGGGCACTCTCCATGGAGGTTCTCCATCCTTCACACACTTGGGAAAAACTTTATCCCAAACACCCTGCCACTTTGCCATCCTCTGTTTCCCGGTGTCCTGGCCCATGCCCAGCATTAAACCCCTCCAACCCCTTTCTCCTTCCTTGGTTGACGCATCTTGCCCAGCTTACCCGCTGGCCCCCCCATCGCCACACCAGTGGGATTCCCACCGCTCTCCTGCTCCGCTCACGCACACGCATCGCTCGGTCTCTGCTTTCCACAGAAACAGCCCAAATTGCAGAGGCTCCTCCCTCCCCGCACACCCTCCCCGGGGGTTTGTACTCCAAAGCCACATCCACTCTGTTGACATGGACTGGCACATCCATCCCTCCCTCCCCGGAATCAGAGGGCAACGAGAAGCTCTGGGGGGAATCTGCATTCCCCTCGAGGGAAGGAAAACATCCATGGGAGATGTTGCAGACTGCAAGAGTAGCCCCGTCTCTTCCAAAAGGCAAAACATGAATTTATTGTCCCCTCCCCAGCACAAAGCAGCCCTAAGACTTGTCCCTTCCCCACAGCTCATCGCCACCGGCACAGCGCACCGGCACTGGGAGCAGCTCACCGCAGCCCCGGCAAGCGAAGGGTGTGCTTTGGCACCGAGACCCGCGACCTGGAGCTGGTGTGAACGGGGCTAAAAACCACTGGTGTGAAAAAAAATATTAAAAAAAAAAAAAAAAAAAAAAAAGAAAACCCAACTACCTAAATTCTGTAGGGGAAAAGCTGTGCGCCAGGATATCGGCACTGGGGTGTGAGCAGCTGCCTGCAAAGCCAACACCTGCGGGTACGTATGGAGTCGCCATCCCTGTGCCTGGACAGATGCCCCTCTGCAGACACACTTTCATACCGTTAAGGCACGCGCCTGCCCGAAAAATCTGACGCCACATTTTCTATTCTCTTTACACAGCAGCTGAGCACGGTTCCATGCGAGCAGCAGTTACCCCGTGTTTATTTTAGCGCCGTAGCAAAGTTCAGTTTTAAAAGGAAGGCCTGTTTTTGGTGGCTCCGACTTGAAATTTTGTTTAACAGAAAAGAAACGGGAGGGGAGCGGGGAAATGAGGCGAGAAGGAGAAGAAAAAGGTTTGGGTGAAATTTAAGAAATCCCATAAACTTTGCTGAGTCCTGTAGAACATCCCCAGCAGCCCCACGCTCCCATCGGAGCAGCCGGGGCTGCCAAGGGAGCAAACCCCGTTATTATTAGGCTCGGCTGGACCCTGCAAACACCTTTGCTTCTGAGCTCTCCTCCAAACTGTCGGGCTGGAGCGGTCACATCCTCGCTGCCCGCACGTGCACGGAGCGGCACGGGTGCCCACGCTCAGGAGAGCAGCGGACTGAAGGGAGACGGGTTCACGAGCATCAAATACGGAAAAAGCTGCTGCTGCAAAGAGGAGGACACAACCCGGCGGGGGCAGGACACGGTGGCACCGGCCTGAGCTGCGGTGGCAAAGGGACAGACTGGCAGGACGGTGCTGACAGCCTCCTGGAAGGAGAAGCTGGATGAACCCACCAAGGGCTGCCGCAAGCACAGCAACTGGGTCAGGGCACGGCACACATGAAACACCTCCGAGCTCCTTCCCAAACTCTGTTTTTATAGTTTTACACTTCTTTGCTTCCATCAGCCATCGGTGGGGATGAACGGTGCTCTGCGGAGGCACCTCGGGGCTGCCCGCAGGCTCTCCACCCGCATCCCATCCGCGGGAGACCCG
>NW_009648690.1:388013-390745 GCF_000708025.1 Charadrius vociferus | reverse complement strand
GCTCCTGCGCTTCGGGAGCGGGGTGGCGAGGGAAAGACAAAAGGGATGCTTTGTGGAGCGGCTAAATGAATTTGATTTCATGCAAAAGGGAATTTGTTCCCTCTGCCAGGGAGAAAACAAAATGGAGCAGGTAGCACAAAGGAGTGGCACGGCACAGCACGGCACGGCTGCCTGAAGCATCCTGATGGCAAATCAATCCCTCGCGCCGATGCAGCCGGCGCTGAGCCTGTGCATCACGCCGCAGGCACCCGCGTGTCCCCAGACCGTGGAGCAGGCACGGCGCCGGCAGTGAGGATGCCCGGGGCCAGGGAACGAAAGGCGAGAGAAACTCTGCTTAATTGAGAAACTGCAGCCAGGCCGTGCTTGCCTAAGATTATACAGAGGAATGCGAGTCTCCTTTACAGCGGGTTCATTCGCTCGAAACAAAAATGAATAGAGCAGACTCCAGGCGGGAGAGGAAAAGAAAAATAAAAGCTTCATATGACCTGGATTTAGGGTTGGGAGGAGGTCTGGTGACTGCCCAAGGACCGGAGAGCGGTTGCATGTTCCTGCCCCGTCGCAGCCCCACTCGGTGTCTTCCTCCAAAAGCCTCAACTGTGGCCACGAAACCTGCTCGGTCGGGAGCACCGAGCTCCCCGTGGTCCCCCAGGGAATGCCATTAATGCTCCCGCTGTGCCTGCAGCAGCAGCCAACCTGCTAGGGACCTCCCAGCTGCCCAGAAGAAAGACATCTAGTTTTCTCCCTGTCTTTTAAGTCCGGACAGTCCCCAGTTGGAAGGAGCCAGCCCTCCCCCGAGCCAGCTCTGGTTGCAAAGGGACACACGCCTGTGCCTATCCCGTAGCAAAGGGAAGGCAAAAAGCACCAGCTTCCCCCTCTCCCGGGCAGTTTTACCCCTGTCCCATCCCAGTCGGAAAGCTGAGAGCCCTCAGCCGTTCTGCAGCTCCACGTGGTGCTCCAACAGCCCGCGAGGCACCTGCGTATTCCTGCATCCACCTAATCTCTGCGGGTTTACTCCCGTGAGGGAGAATTCACCCTTGGCATGGAGAGGGCACACAGCAGTGTCGGAAGAGACCACTACTTCAAGGCTGGCCAACAGCCACCTCGCACCCATGAGCCGATCCCCAAACCCAGAGAGACTCTTAGTGCTCCTTCTGAGCTTGAGCTCCCAAGGAAATCGATGAGCTGCAAAGAACCCAAATCCTGCGGATCTTGGCTGAAGGGACTATTATTCCAGCCTGGACTCGGCAGGCATAAGAAGGACATTTTCTGTGCTCTGGCGGGGAGGGCAGCACCACGGCAGCATCCATCCCCGGCAGCATCCGTCCCCGGCAGCATCCGTCTGCACCAGCGTCCATCCCCGGCAGCATCCATCCCCGCACTGCCGGCCGTCCCGGCCTCCCCAGCAGCGACCCCGCGCTGCAGCACTCCAGCGTGACTCAGGATTTGCACCAAATCACACCGTGTTATTTGCACTTCCAAATACACGTTTTTGGTCCTCAACCTCCCACCCCAGATCAGGCAGGGCCACCAAAGCCACCAGCAGAGACATGCGCAGGGGACTTGGGGGATGCTTTGGAGGAGGGAAGGGAAGCACACCAAGGGACTGCGGTTTCCCACCCTTTACCTGCCTTCTATGCCATTAAAAACCACTTTTTTTTC
The DNA here is from genome assembly GCF_000708025.1 of Charadrius vociferus. NCBI lineage: Eukaryota > Metazoa > Chordata > Aves > Charadriiformes > Charadriidae > Charadrius > Charadrius vociferus. The sequence goes on along the minus strand of NW_009648690.1, from coordinate 389,086 downwards.
TGTATCAGCAGATCTGCAAAGCTTCCCCTTCCCATAAACCTCCTCGGCCCCGGCAAGACTGCCGCGCCAAGGACAGCATCTGGCATTATCCACAACCCTTCTGCCCTTCCGCAGATTTCAAATCCACCAAAATTTCCTTTTCTGACAGAAAAAAAAAAAAAAAACCAAAACACCAATCTCCAGAGAGAGAAGGGAGCAGCGCGCGAAGAAACAGCAACACCAAACTCTCACAAAACTGCATTTCCAAAAACTGAATGGGGAAAGCTCTTTGGGTGCCGGGTTTGGAAATGCGATGCACAACAATGCTGCGTAACAGAAAAGCCCACGGGCGTTTGGCACTTGCAGAGACGGGCTGCCCTGCGGTGCAAACAGGCTTTTTTCTTCTTTTTTTTTTTTTTTTTGCAAGTCTGATCTTCCTTGAAGGGAGAAGAAAGCGCATGTCACAACATCCCATCCCCACCAGTACTACGTACACAGACGTCACTGCTCAGGATGAGCCTGGTCTCCTCCCTTCACTGCTCCCGTTCAGCCGTGCCAGTGATGCTCGTGGGGAACAGGAGTAAGAACGACTTTCTGCGTGGCTTCAAACTCCCGCTAACGATAGAGCAGCGTTTCGGGCTCTCACTGGAGAATACTGAGCTTGTTCTACGCTTGTAGGTTTAACAGCAACAAATCTCAATGTACTTCAGCAACTTGTGCTATGAAAAGTGGTGCCGCCCATCTCCTCTCCTTAGCTCCGAGAAAAAAAATGCAGAATCATCCTTTAAAATTGTTATTGCCCGGCAGCATCTCAGGGCATCGGGTACCCGCAGCAGAGGGAAGTCACCCCCCGCAGAGCAGCCTTGCCGTCTCTTGGCTGTCCCGCACTGAAGCACATTTCATATTAACGCCATCTGCGTCGGATTAAAGGCGCTTCGTGCAGCGCGCGTCTCTCAACGCGTTCCCATATGGGATTGGAGCAAATTGGATTTATCACAGCAGAGCTTTGGAATCCTCCCCCCGGCCCTGCTCCTCCGCTCCCGACAGCACCGCGGATGTCGGCTGTGCCATTACCGGCAGGCCGGCACAGCGGC
>NW_009648690.1:380626-387069 GCF_000708025.1 Charadrius vociferus | reverse complement strand
CCATCCCTGGAGGTGTTCAAGGCCAGGTTGGACGGGGCTTGGAGCAACCTGGGCTGGGGGGAGGTGGCCCTGCCCAGGGCAGGGGGGGTGGAATGAGATGATCTTTAAGATCCCTTCCAACCCAAACCATTCCATGATTCTATGATCTCAAAATATCATCCAGCTCACTGCCCCTTCCCAAAGCCACTCCTATTTCTCCTCCTCCATGGGGACCAGAAAACGGACCTTCTTTGCAGAGTCCTCGAGGTGCTCGCAGTAAAAGCAGTGGCTCCAAGATTCACCCGGATCCAATTTAAAGAAACAGAAAGTTAAACGAGCAAAGAGAAAGCAATCGCGAGTCCATCCAAGAGCAACATCTTTTGGCAACTTTGTTTGGAAAAATTAATAATTCTGCAACATTTCAAGAGAAGGGAAGTGGATGGAGAGAGGGAGAGAAAAGGCAGTCTGGAAATCCAGAAACTCCCGTCAACTCTTTATCCACAATCAAAAGCAAGGCTGGGAAATAAAGAGAAACACAACATGTTGTTGATGACTTTTCCATTAAATACGCACATTTAAACCCCCTCTTTGTATTCCAGCCTTTGCTTGCAGCCTCAGCAGGCCCCACTTCTTTTTTTTTTTTTCCCCTCCCCTCCCTCCTTTTTAATAATAATAAAAAAAGTTATATGACTTTAATTAAATGCACTTATTAAAAGGGTGAAATATTTGGAGAGGCTGTTTTTACGCTGGAGGCACATTTTCCAGCATGCTGCAGAGTGTCTGCATCCGCCCGCCCCAGGCAATTTTTAATGCACAAATAAATCCCCACCTGAAGTGCTGACAGGTTATTATGCAGTGTGGCAGCCAACTAAAGTAAACACAGGGGCAAAGTTTTAACCTCTTGCAGTCGCAGAGCCTCTCCCCCGCCGAGCCAGGCTCAGGTGTAAATGACCAGCAGCAAAAGCATCTTCCTCCGGGTCCCCCCCATGTGCCCCCCCGGGACACGGCTCTCCGCCAGCCCTCAGCGGGGACAGGGCAGGCTGTGTCTGAGCATCAGCCCCACCACCCAGCACACGCCAACCTCTTCAAGCCGCTTCAGCTGATGCGCCAAGCGATGCTAATCAGTCAATAATAATAAAGAAATATAATAAATAAATATAAATAAAGCAAGAGGAAAGGGCTGCCTGGTCCAGCTGGCATGCGATGCTGGAGAGGCGGCGAGTGATGGACAACACGGGGATGAGCAGCGGAGATGAGCGCATCCCACTGCGGTGTTCCCACCTCAGGGTCCAGAATGAAGAAACTCGGCTCACCCCCATCTCTCCCAGAAGAGAGAAAATATTAAACAAACCGGTGGCGGGGGCACTGCAGTCCCGCAGTGATGCTGGGCAAGCTGCAGGGGTTTGGGGACAGCAAAGGACGGGCAATTCCCATGGATGTGTCCCACCACCGGCCCCGCACTCGCCGACGTGAGGCTGTGGGTGGACCACACCTCCTGCGCGGTGGAGACAACATCTGCAGGTTGACCCTGTCCAATTTGCATCTGTGTTTCAGAAGCCAAGCCGGGGCTTTGCATAGGCCCTTATCGGTGGAGAAGCAAAGATGGAGCAGATAATTGACAAACTACAAACAAATAACATACAAACAAATACCGGGAGGGAAGGAACTAAACCCACGACAAGCTGCTGCTGCTTTTTGAGATGACACAGGGGGACACACGGCAGATCCCCATTGCTGTGCCGGGAAGCATGCCTGCCAGCCCAGCAAACATGAGGGTTTCACCAGGACTCTCGACATCTGGAAAAAGCAGCTCTGAATCCTACGTGTCCACATCCAGGCATCCAAACTTGCTCAGCTCCCAAACCTCCCCACCGCAATTAACAGCAACTAATAACTCCGTGCGCTCAGGCCCTGCGAAAGCCAAACCGTACGGGCTCCTTCACCGCTCAACCGCCAAAACCAGCAACTCCCAAAGCCAGTGGCCACCTCTTCCAGCTTGCGCTCTTCCATCACGCTCTTCTTCCCTGGAGCTGAAAGGATGCTGAGGCCATCTGTCTTTCCGAGGAGAGAGAAGAGCCGGGCACAAAGAGCAGCATCCCAAACTCTTGCACATTGTCGTACGAGGAATTCTCTGCCAAAATAAGTTATTTAGGCAGCAGAGCCGGAGCTGGAGGAGGCAGGTCCTTCGAGCTGCTGTTCACCACAGCCCATGAGCAGCTATTTATCCCCCTCGGATGGGACGAGGGACCTCGGCCCTGGCCAGCCCACGGGCGCTGCACGGGTCGCTTGGCCAGCACGTGGCAAAGACAGGCTCCAACAGAAACATCTCTCTTGTCTTAAAAAATTAAGGCCTCCGCTTTGCTTCCACATCTGACAAGACGCCGCATGCTTTGCTAATCCTTGGAGGAGATTAACTTTTTATTTAGAATTCCTTCCTCTAAATGTGGCAATTATGAAGGGTGGGTTTTTTTTTTTTCCCCTTCTTTAAGCTCTTGGCAAGGAGAACACTTTCTCCGAGTTGGCTGAAAAGGGTTAGTTAAAAGTGGATCTCAAGTCGTCTTTTCCCTCTCTCATCAAACCCACGGGAGGCTCTTGCAGAAGGGGATTCCCCTCATCTTATCGCCCCCATCTGTCCTCGTGCACAGGAAAACCCGAAGGTACAGTCCGTTTCTGAAAGGAGAAGGGAGAAGCTGTCCCAATCCCGCTGGCAGAAAATTTGGTCCATACACCTAACACCGCAGAACAGATGCGCTGCCAGCAGATCCTCAAGGACATCTTAATTGTTCCTCCTCCATTGGGCACAGGAACCAGCAAAGTGCAGTGTTTCACCCAAAAATGGCTGCAGCTCCCTGGTGGAGAAAGCCAGGCCTAGAGCATCCACAGGGATGATGAAAGGCATCTTCTGCTCCAGGGAATCCCAAAAACCCAAGGCATTCGGTTACCTCTGCCAACGCCAGAAGGGACTGGTCCTGCCGAGGGGTCCCTGGGGACCCTCTCCCACCTCTGCCCACCAGCTCGGGCGTGGGATGGCCGCTGCCAACTGATGCTCATTGCTGCCCCATGGGCTTGACCACCTTGAGAGCTGCCGCTGGAGCTGTGTGACCATGAGCTTCACCCTGGAAGGAAGAAGAGGTGACGTCCTCACCACCGGGGATGCGGGGACGAGCTGGGAAACGCAGCCTTTATGAGCCATATGTTGATACGTGTAGCTAATCTCACTTCTCATGGGTGGTCTTCAGGGCTTGACATCGCAGCTGAAGGGCTGCCGGTGCTGAATTAGGGGCCCCGATGCAGCACCGCTAACGCAGACCCAAGGTCATTACGTGATGTGAGCCACGGTCAACCAGCCCGAGGATGAGCCCGGCTGCCAAGCGCCGATGTTAAGGAGACCTCTGGGCACAGGGAGAGTTTGGACCGATCTCACTGCTCACCAGCACACCATTTTCACAAAACAAAACCAAAAACTCAACCCAAACTAAGACATATACATACGCATATACAGAAGCTCCATCCCTGGAGGTGTTCAAGGCCAGGTTGGACGGGGCTTGGAGAAACCTGGGCTGGTGGGAGGTGTCCCTGCCCAGGGCAGGGGGGTTGGAAGTCAATGATCTTCAAGATCCCTTCCAACCTAAACCATTCTGTGATTGTACGATATAAATCTAAAAATACGACGGCGCTATTTTTGCATGCAAGCGCCGAGCCTGCTCCCACGCAGACACCGTCCCTGCGCCCGCAGCCGCGCTCCAGGGCAGCTGTTTCCACTCAACAGACAGAAAGCGACTCCAGCAGCGGTGGAGCAGTTTATATGAAACACGAGGAAGGATGCCCCGAACAGAGCAACGGCAACTCTTACTGTATACTGTGAAAAAGAGGGGGGGAAAAAGAAAAAAAAAAGATGTATCAAGTGCCTGTAGCTGTCAGAAAGCATTTCTGCAGCTTTGGCAAGACAGACACAACTAATTTAGCGCGGCCTCGCTGAGGTATATTAAGCTGTCAGTCTGGATGATACGAATTTAATCACTCGGAGCAGATCAAAGCTCTGCGGCGCTATTGGTGGTGGTGGGCCGGACACACAGGGATAAAGCAGAGAGAATGGATGTGCACGGGGTGTGAGGAGCAGAGAAAGCCCGTATGATGCACGGCAGCCCCAGTGTGCTCCCGGGACATCACCTGCCCACGGGGATCGTCTCTCTGGGGGATGCTGCATCTCCCCCATGCAATGTGCCATGATGGAGTCGGAGCTGAGCAGCCCCTGCCTGTGACCCAAAGGAACAAAATGCCAGTGGAGAAGGAGGACGAGCCACCGCTGCTCCCAACGGTGAAGGCTCAGGGCTGCGCAGACCCCGACTGCCATGGCAGCGCTGACAGCATCAGCCTGACCGACACAGCCCCACAAGGAGGTCCTGTTTCAGACCGCCCCTGATTCCTAAGCCACCACCGATGCTCTACAGAAACCCAGGATGGTCAGGGAATGAAGGGCCCTCTGGAGCTCCCCCAGTGCCACCCCCGCCAGAGCAGGGGCACCTCCAGCAGTGGCACAGGATGGCGTCCAGGCGGGTTTGGGATGGCTCCAGAGGGGGAGACTCCCCCACCTCTCTGGGCAGCCTGTGCCACTGCTCTGCCGCCCTCACAGCAGAGAAGTCCCTCCTCCTACGCTGCAGCGGGAGAGGTGCGTGCTGCTGGCCTGGCCGCTGCTCCCACGTGCCATTAACGTGGACCTCAGCCCTCACCCACAGCCATGGTTTCTGCTCCCGCTCAAGCCCATTCACCTCCTCTGGGGCTACCACCCGCCATGGGGGCGATCAGATGCTGCCGTGATTAAACCCATCTCCCAGATGAACGTCCCCCCCGGCAGGGAGCTCAGAAAGCCCAGGCTGCGGGAGCACAGAGGCAGCATTCATCCCCACGCGAGCATCCATCGAGAGGGGGTATCTTCTCCTGGAGGGCAGTTGTAGCATTCCCACCAGAGCTGCTATTCCTAGACATGCCCCGATTTAAATCCCTGTGGATCCCACCAAGCCCCCGCTCTCCCCCCATCCCAGGGGCTCACTGGGGGGGACAGCACTGACTACTGCAGACCCCCGCCCGCTGCAGGACATGCAGGAGACACACGACATGCCTCGCTGCGTCCCCACCTCCGTTTTCCCGTTACATCTAGCAAAAACTTCCAGTTGCACAAAGGTTTTTCCCCCCAGAACTGCGCCCCGATGAGCCATCCTCAACCACAGCTCACCCCAATCTCCATCCCACCTATCCGCAGGAGCAGCAGCTCAGCCTCTTGCTATGGATCCCACCCCAAGCTGTCACGGGGACAGCTACTTTCCCCCATCACCGCGATGCCAACGATGTCCCTTTGTGCCACCCTCCCTCAGCACTGCCGGCAGAGGAGGGGGAACAGCAGCCGGGGAGGCAACGGGAAAATTCACAATTCAATCACAGCCGGGAGGAAGGTCTCCCATTGCTGCGGGGATTTTAATCTACATTTCCCTGGGATGGATTAGCCTTTGACTACTCCATTAATTTTTACTGAGGTTCGCTGGGCGATTTTTACTAGGGTTTGTGCCGCAGGAGGGAGCGGGCTGGCGGGGCCATCCAGATGCCGCACGTTGCCTGCCCAGCCGGGAAATTGTAGCAGCGCCAACAGACCCGGGGAAACAAAGCATCTCCCGCAGGAATCTGCCCACATCTGGGGCTCTGGCAAAGCCCCGACCCCGCTCGTGGTGGGGAGCTGGACCGCAGGCGGCCGGCCCAGGGGTCCCGAGCTGCGGCTGGGTGCCGGGCATGCAGCGGGGCGCCGATGCGGCGCTTCAGCTGACCCAGCAAAAAGGAGGAGATGCCGGCAGGATAACCACCTCCGGGTACCGCTTCACCTCCCAGGCACAGCCACCCGCTCCTGTGAGATGGGCAGGGGCTGCTCGGCGATGCTGAGGGGGGGCAGCACCACGTCCCGAGGAAAAGGGCTCTGTGATACGAGACAAGAAGTCGGAGACACCTCCGGTCTCGGCAAAAGCAGAGCACGAGGGTGGTTGGATTGCAGAGCACGCGTTTCTCGTACTGCTGGAAGCAATGGTTGGGTTTGTGGTTGTTGGGTTTGTTGGTTTTTTTTTTTAATTTGCAGAAGTTCAGCCCAGACTTCAGCAGCTCCATTGGCCACCAGGGACCCCAGCGTGCTTCCCAATTAACCAGCGCGGCCGCCCCGGCTCTCCCCCCTCGCCGCTTACAGAACGCCATGCGAGCCCGTTACATAAACCTAATTAGCAGGGCTCCACTTTCAGCATGGCAAATGGCTACGCTAATCCGGGATTTGTTCTCCTAGAAACTAATTTAATCATACAGTGCCAGCCAGGCGGTTCACGTGGCTGAGGGCGAGCGCAAACCCAAAATCTCTCTGCCCCCAGTAACCAGCCATTATAGGTAAACCCTCCTCATGCGCTGCGCTGCCTTCCCGTACCGCACCCCAGCAA
>NW_009648690.1:373920-380582 GCF_000708025.1 Charadrius vociferus | reverse complement strand
GACAGACCCTACCACTTAAAAAAAAAAAAAAAAAGAAAAAAAAAAGTAAATTGAATAAAATCTTAAAAGAGAGATGAAGGGAGAAAGGCCAGGCCATATTAGACCGGAGCGACCCCCCCCGCGTTGTGAGCAGGCGCCCGCACTCTACCAGCTCCTGCCTGGGATGGCGAAGAGGTTATGGCCACCTCTGATGTCAAGTTGTCACCTCTGATGGGACGTGTCACTTCACCCCCAAAGCCAGCATCTCATCCCAAGCCTGGCGTGCAAGCTGGTCCATTAAAGCAACCATGCTGAGACACAGCCGGGGGGTGGGCAGAGGGGAGGCCAACTGCACCCCCCCCAGGGGTACCACCGTGCGCAGACTGGTGGGGGCTGGAAGGGCCCTCTGGAGCTCCCCCATCCCACCCCCACCAGAGCAGGGGCACCTCCAGCAGTGGCACAGGACGGCGTCCAGGCGGGTTTGGGATGGCTCCAGAGGGGGAGACTCCCCCACCTCTCTGGGCAGCCTGGGCCACTGCTCTGCCGCCCTCACAGCAGAGAAGGCCCTCCTCAGGTGGAGATGGAACTGCCTCTGGTCACGTTTGTGCCCGTTCCCTCTTGTCCTGTCACTGGGCACCACTGAAACAGACTGTCCCCATCCCCCCGGCACCTCCCTTTGAGTATTGAGAAGTGTTGATAAGATCCCCCTCAGTCTTCTCTTCTCCAGACTGAACAGCCCCACGTCCCTCAGCCTTTCACAGGACAGCCCTTGGCTCACAGACCTTGGTCACGTGGTGTAGAAATAGGCTGGAACCGAAAAAAAATAAGTGCTGGGGAGAGACGGGTGGTCTCGCTAACGGCAGAGGAACGGAGAGACCATCCAGCGCTACCTTCGCTTTGCTCCTCAACCTGCAGCATCCAGCACCGCGTGGTGCAAACCCCTCCACAGCACATCCAGCATCGCCGTGTCCCGACGTCCCTCCCAAGCCCTGGGCCAGGTCAGGCACCAGCCAGGAGCCAAGTCTGCAGAGGAAGAAGGTCCCGGCGCAGCCACGGCTCCGGGGCCATCCCGGCTCCTTGCACGGAGCCCAGCCCCAGCGAGGGCAGCGGGGCCAGGCCGGGGGGTCCGGCTACGTGATGGGTTTCGCAGGGCACCGGCTCAGTATTTTACTGTTGACATGCTTTTCTCTAGCCAAGTGTAAACAGTTTTTTCCCCCTCTCGACTGTGGAAAGGTGAAGCAAGGACATCCGCAGCCAAGCGACATCCAGGCTTGGAGAGCTCTGGCAGCAGCGTTCGTTCCTGCAGCAATTTTAATTTGTAACTGCGCTCATGGTAACCTTGGAGAAATGCAGAAATTGGACTCCTAATCCCTAAAATTAAAGAGTATCCAGAAATCATAATTTGAGAGTTTTCTTCCTCCTGAGTTTTCCACTACAGGACTTTGTTTCTGGCTTAAGAAAGTTGGCTTTCGCAGACAGCTTTAAGTAAGTATTAAATCCACCATTTACATATGGCTCATCATCCCAGAAGGATCCCAAAGCCCTCCGCAAGGGAAACTCCACCTCCTGGGCAGACTGTGTGGACCGAGTTCAGAGCTCCTGGGGTTTAAAACCCGCCGTGCCCGCTCGCTGTGAAGCAGTAGGAGGTCTATAAACCTCTCCCTGCTGTCCAGGCGTGAAGCTCTCCAGCCCCGAGGGGTTTAAAACAGAGCCCCGGGCACCCGAAGCAGTGCTGCCGCCCCTGGGGACGATGCCCGGGCGACGCAGCCGTGCCACCAGCCCTCCCCGCCAGGCGAGTCACCACCCCGCGGCACAGCAAACGAGCAATAAAGCGGAGCCCGCGGTGTGCGTGGTTGGTAGGTGACAGCTGGGGTCCATCACCCCTGGTCTCCCCAGGTGTGCTCCAGATGGGGCGGCTCGCTTTCATCCCCAGGCACCGCGTTTACCTCAAACGCTGGCAATGACTTGAGCGCAACGGTAAAAAGAAAAAAAAAAAAACCACCAAAACCACCAGGGCAGGCTTTCAGGCTGACGGGGTCCTTAGGAATCTTTTCCTCCCCAGCATCCATCTGCTGGGAACAGGAAGGCAAGCTGGGCTCTTCTGGCACACACACCACGTCCCTGGTCCCATCCCAAGGGATTATGGATGGCTCTGGCGAGGGTGGGCTCAGCTGCAGGAGCCCCATCGCCATTTGCTGCATCAGCAGCAGTGTGGCCAGCAGGGCGAGGGGGGGATTCTGCCCCTCTGCTGCGCTCTGGGGAGACCCCCCCCGGAGTACTGCCTCCAGCTCTGGAGCCCCCAACCGAGGAGAGACATGGAGCTGGTGGAGCGGGGCCAGAGGAGGCCCCGGAGATGCTGGGAGGGCTGGAGCCCCTCTGCTGGGAGGACAGGCTGGGAGAGGTGGGGGGGTTCAGCCTGGAGAAGAGAAGGCCAAAAAGGGGAGACCTCAGAGCCCCTTCCAGTGCCTGAAGGGGCTCCAGGAGAGCTGGGGAGGGACTCTGCATCAGGGGGTGGAGGGATAGGACAAGGGGAATAGTTTTAAACTGGAAGAGGGGCAATTTAGATTAGATACTGGGAAGAAATGTTTCCCTGTGCGGGTGGTGAGCCCCTGGGGCAGGTTGCCCCGAGAAGCTGTGGCTGCCCCATCCCTGGAGGTGTTCAAGGCCAGGTTGGACGGGGCTTGGAGCAACCTGGGCTGGGGGGAGGTGGTCCTGCCCAGGGCAGGGGGTGGCACTGGATGGTCCTCAAGGTCCCTTCCAACCCAAACCATTCTGTGGGACATGCAGCAGAGCCCAGGACACCTCGACCTTGCCCGCAACGAACATTTGGTCTCTGCTTCCACCATCCAGAGCCGACTGCTGTCTCCACTCCCAGCCCACTGTGGGCAGGGGGACACCAGCGCTTGGGCAGCTCTCCTGTCCTGGACTTGGGTGCGCATCTACCAACAGCCTCAAGCTTCAGCAAAACATAAAAGCAAAAGGAAAAAAGAAGAAAATTCAAACAGCAGCTTAGAAGAAGCAAGGAAAAACATATATAAAAAGTGGGAAATATAAAAATATAAAAAGTGACACCTCCTTTTGTGGCTAGACCTTTCCCTTTGATGGGAGTTTCTGAAGACACAGCAACAGTGGTATTTAACTAATGAGGCCATAGTAAAAGCATATCCAAAGGGCAGAGGTTGTTCCAGACAGGTCCCTTTCAAGCACCGGCCGCAGGTGCTGGCTGTGCCCCATGGGAAGGGCTCCGCCACCGCAGCCAGATGTCACATGCGAGCGTCACCCCACGGCCCTGTGACTTGCCCTGTCTGGGCATGAGCTGCCCATGTCCTTGGTCTACGGCGAGCAAACATTCGGTTATCTCCCCTTGGCAAACAACCGGGCCATTAAGTGACGGGACTCAGCCAATATTTAATTACCCTGATCGTGGGAAGGGGGCAGCAAGGGGGAGGCAGAAACTGCAGGGGAAATTCCACAACCGGAGATTAAACGGAGCTGCAAAACAGCGCTGACAGGTTAACAGACAGGTAATATCCCGGCGGTGTTTGCTTAACCAGGCGAGCTCCCCGGCTGCCCGCAGGAAGGGTGCACCCCGTATCCCAAACGCCAGAAGGGGCGAGCGCCAAAGCCGGCGCAGGCGAGACGGATGCTTCTGCTTCGGCCCGAGAGCGGCACGGGGCCAGCGCCGCGTCTGCCGGGAGGTGGGAGATGACAGAATCACAGAACGGTCAGGGTTGGAAGGGACCTCTGGAGATCATCTCGTCCAACCCCGATGACCCGGCGTGGAGCAGGGTCCTTTCCTACACCAGCTTGATGGGTCAGAAACCTTCAGTGCTGGATCCCCCCCTCAGCGGGGCCAACCCGGAGCACGGGGAGGGCGCAGCACCGAGCACGAGGGCTGCAGAGCCTCCCTGTCCTTCAGGTGCCCCGTCAGCCCCTCCGCCAGCCCTCGCGGGGTCCCCCGGGGAGTTCGGCAATCCTGGCACAGCAGGTGAGGTCCACAGGCTGCCGAGCACCACCCAAGCCGCGTTCGGCAGCAGGAGCTAACGAGTGATTAATAGAGAGGTTACAAGGCTGCATCAGACAGACAGGAATGTGTTATGAAGGGCAACCAGCACATCAGCGAAAGGTGTTAAAGAGCCCGACAGGTTGTTTATAACCCTCCGTGAACAACCGATTAACCATTAATCCTGTGTTAGCGCTGCTCTTTATGAGCGAGGACTCCCGGCAGCAGGGGAGCCCGCCAGGTCCGCCGAGGAGCAGAGACACTGGGACAAGACACCCTGAAGCACCCAGAAACCCACCGTTGGGGCTGCCCTCGCCCAGCGGGGCTCAGCACCCATGCGCCGTTTTGAGGTCAGACCATAGGTAATCAGGGGGAGTGGGGAAAAAAAAACACAGAAACAAGCAACCCCGATGGTGAGATGTTCATCAGGTAGCTCCTCACTCGGGGCTGGAGATGGGTCATGCCCAAGGGAGGAACCCAGAGCAGGGTCCTGCTCTAAGGGGATTTCCCCAGGCAATCAGATGCCCGTGCTCTTGACCTTGAGCTTCCCAGCATCACCGCTCCGTGAATGGCGCGTCTGAGGTCACCCAGCTCCTTCCCGACCGCCGGTCCCATCCTGGCCTTGGGATGGCGTGGAGACATACACCGCCTCTCTCCACCAACGTCGTAACAGGGATGCTCTCTGCAGGCCTTAACGCATTTTAAGAAGAATAAGGAGTCGCTTGTTAGGTGTGTTACCAAAACAGCTCCCTCTGCCCTCATTCCGGGCTCCCTTCTGCAAACGAGGAGAGGGTTGAGCGAGCTGCTGGGCAGGACTGCAGCTGGGGAGGGCGCCGAGGGCTTCACGCGGAGGGTGGGAAATCACCCTCCAGCTACCACCCTCCAGCCACTGCGCCCAGTTTGTCTTGCAAATGCTCACACCTCCCAAAACCAGCCAAAACCTCTTGGAACAAGGTTCAGGAGGTGGAGAAAGGAGGTTTTATGAGCATCCGGATAAATCCTGGCCAAGAAGAGGAGGTCAGCACAGAGCTCGCTCTACCTGTACTGACATCACATCATCCCTCTTCCAAGCGCTGGAAGGGATGCCAAAAACCCCTTGAAAACAAAATACAGCTCTCAGGCAGACAACTTTACCCGAGCGCTGGACCAGGAGATGCCCCGGGAGGAACACGCAATGCGGCTGCTCGGCACTGGCAGCACCGGTCCATCATCCTCCCGTCTGCGGGACACTCTGCCGCTGCCCCTTTGGGTTTTTAACTGTATAAATTGGGAGTTATTTGCCAGACATCCAGCTTCGGTACTGCCAGCAACAGCTGTTTCCTCTCACCCTGTCCCAAAAGGCTACAAAAGGAAAGGCCAAACCCTCCCACCTCAGAAAGGCCAAGTTGGACCCTTCCCACCCTCACTGCCCCCCCGGCACAGCACTCCCCCGGACCGCAGGGCAGTTATCGCCGCGCAGCACTGCCCGTGCCCGGGGTGCCCGGCTCCAGGGCCAGCCATTCCCGTACCCCAGCTGGAAAAATAGCCCACGCTAAAAGCTGATTTCAGGTTTACTTTATGATGAAGTTGCATACACAGCCCTGATGCCTCCATTCCGTGGGGCGGTCTGAACACAAACCAGCCCGTAAATCAGCGCGCAACAGTCCTGGAAGTAAAAAAAACGCATTTTTCACATGAAAAAGTGCAAGGGAAGACAAAATTAGCCCCCACAAAATGCAAGCCTTCAGTAAGAAGAACTGAGCGACGGCCACAACGCAGCGAGAGGCGACGGCGCTGCGCAGGAGAGGGACGATGCCGCCCACAGCTCCCCCAAACGCGGAGGGCAGCAGAGCCTTTGCCTTCATGCCCTGCGCCGGTTGCTCCCAGAGGAGCCGTATGACCAGCGAGGGGAACCCGCTCTCCACTCGCTTGTATATTTGCCTGAACTTTGCTTTCAAATATTTGCTTATCACCCCCATCCCGTGGCATCTCCCCCTGCTCCTGCCGAGCCTCTGCCGCCCCATCCCAGCTCAGTCACGGGGCAAACATCAGGAAAGAAGGAAAAAAAAAAAAAAAAAAAGATGGAAACCACGCCAGGTGAAAGTCAAGGAGGAAGAAGTTGGGCTCTGAAGTGTCTTATGGGGTTTGCCATCATTGCGGTGCCTCTGCTGCTGAAGAGCTTGGATGTACTGCAGCATCACAGACCTGAGTTGAATATTCTGCTCCAGCCAGAAATTTTACACACGGGCTCTTAAGTGACTTGCAAGTCCCAGTCTTCTTAACCAGGAGGCTTTAGAAAATCCCGGCCCTAATCCTTCTGCACTGTATTAACCGCCCTTCCCTTCCGTAAAAAGGGGATAATATCTTCCTGCCCCAGAGGAATACCGCTAACGCCGTTCTCGAGCTGCTCAGATGCTGCAGTGACAAGAAAGAGCCTTATAAGAGGCTGTGCAGAGAGCTCCGCCAGGAGCTGCTCCCCAGAGGCAGCCTCAGCCTTCGGGGGTCCCCTGCCCCAGCAGCTACAGCGTTCCTGGAAAGCGGAAAATCGCATCCAGAGCCACCTGCACGCCTTGGAAGAGCAAGCCAGGGTCGCTGCGCCACCCCTCTGCCCTAAACACAGCACGCGGCAGTCGGCAAGGAGCAGAGCCGTCGGCTCCGCCATGCCAAGACCTCCTGCGGCCTCCATGGGGCTCTGTGCGTC
>NW_009648690.1:370133-373909 GCF_000708025.1 Charadrius vociferus | reverse complement strand
CACGACTTCCGATAAGTTACTTGGTCTTTCAGAGCCTCTGTTTCCCCTCCTGAAAGAAGAAACAGAAGCGAACGCCACTTCACCTGCCCGCCCCGCGGGGTTTACCAGCCCGAGTCCGCCAGTGGTTTACCAAACGCTGGGAAACCATGGCAGCCACGGCGTGAGAAAAGCCCGGGACACGGCGGTTGTTTTCACGATGAAGAAATTCAGGCTGAGTCACGGAGTCAAGGCTGCGTGTTCCCAGAGGCAGGGAGCGCGCACCAGACACTCAGCAAACTGGTTCCCAAAGAAGGGATTTCGGTGCTCCTCCCAGAAGGGACGGAACAACGACCTGTGGCTAACGGGGACCCCGCGGCTCGAGGCTCCCCCCGGCTCCAGCACCGGCCCCGGCGGGGCTGGAGGGAGATTTTGGGCCATGGCTTGCAGGGGGGGGGGGATGCTCGGGGGATGCACACCGCATCCACGCACATCGCAGCCTCACAGATGAGCATTTCCAACCCCGTACTCAAAACGAGTTTATTTTATCACACAGCTGCCTCCCGCAAAAAGAAGATATAAAAGCTCGACTTGTCCCTGCAAAAAGAGCGCTGCCCGTGGGGAACGCACAATTTCCCTTGCCCTTTAAATCACTCTTCTCCCTCCCTCCTGCCCACACCCACTCATTCAGCGATATTTATTATCGCTACCGATTTCCTAATCTCCAGCACATGATGCAAGAACAGAACTCAGAACAACGTTCCTCATTAAAACCCAGCCACAAAACAGAGATGTGGGAAAGCTCCTCTCTGCTCAGTAAAGTAACTGGGAGAAGCGGGATGAGGGCAGCAGCTCGTCTCCCTGGGCAGGAGCACTGGCAGCAGGCGCAGCCCCAGCCTGGCTGCCATGGGAAGGATGTCAGAGGTAAAAAATCCAAGTTGCTTCCCCCGGGACCGTCTCAAATGAGTCACTGTCCCATGACAGAGCGAGTGGCTGCACAGGACTCCCCGCCGGGGACCTCCGAGGCCAGCTGGAGGTCTCCGTCCCTTCACAGAAGGGATTTTGACTGGTGACAAAGTTAAGAGGATGCTGGAGCGAGACAGAGGGCATCTCGCCCTGTACGGGTGGGAGCAGCTCTGCAGCAAACTCCGTCTCCGACGCCATCCCCGCGCTGGGGACAGCCAGGCGGTTGCACCCTCTGCTCTTTCACAGCGTTCACTGAGTTTGGTCCAAACGCCAACCTGCCCTTTTCCTCCTTTCCCCCGCAGCTGGTCCAGCCAAAGCCGCTTCCCAAGAGCAGGGAAAAGCCTGAAAGCAAAAAAAAAAATTTAAAAAAAAATAAAAAAAAAGGAACTGCAGAAGCGCAGGTCAAGAAAAGCCTTTAGAGCCTTGTTGCAGTTCCCACAAATGCAGCATAGCCTCAAAAGGAAAAGCAAGCGCCAGAGTTTGGTGGCCAAAAGACACCACCACCACAAGCCCTGGGAGAAGCCGACTATGGCAGATGAAGGAAAACAAATCAAGAAGAACGAGGAGGGAGGGGAGGGCGAGCGGGACAGACAAGGAGGGCGAGGGATGGAAAAGAGAGAGTAGGGTCCGCGTGAAGCGAGACCTGCAGCCTGTTCCTGAAACTTCCCGCGTGTGTGCCAGGCGCTCCCGAATGCTAATCAGAACTGAAAAAATATCAAACAATTAGGAAGGAAAGTCTCTTGGCAGGGTTTCTCCTGGAGACGTCGGGCTGGTTTTGTTTATGAGCTAGAGGAAGTGGTAACCGCTCCTGTTTGTTCTCCTGAAGAAAAGAGAAAGCTCCAGTGTTTTAATTTCTCTGCTGAAAACCCTGGAGATTTTGCCTTAAATGGATCAGAATAGCTGATCTAGATTCACCCTCAGCCTTTTGTTACACGAAAATATTTTAGTCATTTTCTCCCTCCCCTTCTGCGTGGGGAAAGAAAGGGGCAGCGGATACAAAGCAGGCATTTTTGTTCTCCGAAAATATCAATGAAAAGAGCATTCCAGAGGCCGAGGGCGCAGCACCGCTCCCGGGGCACGGGAGATGTCCTCGCGGAGCAGCCGGGCAGATGCAACCCCGGGGAAGGGCAAATATATACGCTCAAAACCTCCTTTGCATTATAAAGGCACGCGAGGCAACGCACGGGGAAGCCTAGATAAAGTTATTAAACAAGTTTTTTTGGCCTCGCAGCCGAGACGTGCCGGGCCGGGAGGGAGCCAGGACAGCGGGGGGGCCGCACGGTGGACGCGCACACTCACACCCATATAACCGGGAGGTGCGACCCACAGCTCGTTGGACGCAGAGCCCCCCCGTAAACCCTTCATTTGGGTTTAACGCACCTCGTGTCAGGAGGGCTGGAGCTAGAGCACCTTGGCAAATTAAAGCAGGGTGGTTTTTGCGGTTTGCAACAGCCAGCGGACGGCGCAAGGCGCGCACGGGAGGAGCGCGGCGCAGCAGGAGGATGCAACGGCAGGGACGGGTCCTGGCGTGAGGAAATAGCGGGTCCCAGGACAGAGCCATACCTCAGCCTCACGCAGCACCCCAGAGGTGTGGGGAGAGCATCGGAGCCCACAGCAGCGTGAGGACAAAGCTCCTGAGCCTGTCCCCAAGGCATCGGCTGTCACAGGCCTTTAGAGCATCTCTCCCCCCTCAAAGGCAGCAGCCAGCTAGGGAAAGCCAGAGGATCTCCTTCGACAAAGCAAGAGCAACAGGCAAACTGTGACACTTGTGGCAAAAAAAAACCCCAACTTCTCAAAAGCTTCAGACTTTTAGGTACAGAACCAAAATGCATTCACCATGGAAACCCAGCTCTGGGGCTGGTAGCGCTGGTGGAATTTGGAATTGGCTCCAGCTATGGAGGAGGCAGCCGGGACAGTGAAACCTTTCAATGTGAATGGTGCCGACCAAGTAATCTGTAACTGCTCTGGAAGTGCTTTTCAAGGCAGCCAAACGCGCTGGTTTATCCAGCAATAATTCACCCGCTTCCAGACGGAGCGATGTGGAAGAGGAGCCAGACAGCGCTCCCAACCCCTCTTCTCCCAGGGGAGTCGGGGAAGGGAGGGGAAGGACGATGAGAAAGGGAGAGGCAGAGCAGGAGGTTTCCAAACGCCTTTTCTTCAGGGGAAGGCAGCACGTTGAACCGTCTCCCGCGTCAGCCGCGCAGCCCCAGGAATGCTGTGTAGGTGGCCTGCTCAGAGCGTGCCGGAGACAGGCGGGGACAGCAGATGCCTCTGCATCGCAGCCCTAAGGTGACTGTCACCCAAGCATCACCCTCTTGCTCACCCAGTGTCCTCCTGCCCCTGCCCCCCCCAGCCCCGATTCCCAAGGCGATGCCCCAGGTATGGCCCAGAGTTACCACGCGAGGTGGCCTCAGGACCAGCCCTGCCCTCAGCACTCACATCTCCAGGTCACGCTCATGGATCAGCAGCTTTTTAGGTAGAGCTTAACAGTTTTCCGAAGTATCAAATGCTTTTCGCTAAAACCAGATCCATAGATGTCATGTTTATAGCCTCCAGCTCCGCTCCCTCCTCAGCCTCATCCCTTACCGCCCCGACGCCCCGGTCTCAGCCTGGTCATTTTTGGGTATGTACCTCCATGAGCAGCTCGGGAGGTCGGGAACTGCTGGTAGCCCCAAAAGTTTGAAGAAATGGGGCACAGAGACGCAGCCCTGGAGTGGCCTATTTGGGTACCCACCGTCACAGAGAGAACCCTCGTAAGGGATCTAATTCAGGTCTCAAAGCACCAGCGAGCGCCCTCAGCGGCGGAGCAGCACCCCACCACGCACAGCCCGGGA
>NW_009648690.1:367594-369944 GCF_000708025.1 Charadrius vociferus | reverse complement strand
GGGGGGGCAGGGGACATCTCCCTGTGTGCTGTGCTCAGTCTGGTTGGCATTTCAGGGAGCCGGGGGACATCAGGGGACATCTCTCCCTGTGCTGTGCTCAGTCTGGGCAGCGGTTTGGGGAGCTGGGGGAGAAGGGACATCAGGGGACGTCCCTCCCTCTGCTGCGCTCGGTCTGGGGAGCATTTTGGGGAGCTGAAGGGACAGAGGACATCTTCCCACGCACTGCACTCAGTCCGGACAGTGTTTCGGGGACGCTGAAGGGACAGGCGACATCTTCCCCCGCACTGCACTCACTCTGGGTGGCATTTTCAGGAGCAGGAGGGACAGAGGACATTTCGCCACATGTTGGGCTCAGTCCAGGCAGTGTTTCGGGGAGCCGGAGGGGACAGGGGACACCTCCCCATGTGCTGCCCTCAGACCGGGCAGTGTTTTGGGGAGACGGGGGACATCTCCCCCCTCACTGCACTCAGTCTGGGTGGCATTTCAGGGAGTGGAGAGGATAGAGGACATCTCTGTGTGCATTGTGCTCAGTCTGGGTGGCATTTCAGGGAGCCGGGGGGGACAGGGGACATCTCCCCCTTCACTGCACTCAGTTTGGGTGGCATTTCAGGGAGCCCGGGGGGTACAGGGGACACCTCTCCCCACGCTGTGCTCAGGCTGGGTAGCATTTTGGGCAGCCGGGGGGCAGAGAACATCCCCCCACCTGCTTTGCACAGCTCCATTTTGCACCCAAACCCGACAGCCCCAGCAGCGCCCACTCCCACCCGTGTCCCCCTCCATCCCCGGCGGGGCCGGACCCCCCGGTTGCCCGCAGCCCCCCCCCGGCGGTTCGGGCGGGCTGTGGACACCACCGGCGCAGCCGAGCGCGGTGCGGGGAGAGCCGCGGAGCATCGCTGCCATCCAGCGGCCGCGCAGCAGGGCTCGGGGCAGCCTCCGGGACACCGGGAACGAGCCTTCCCCCGTGACTTTTTCCATAGCAGACACCAATTTGATCCTTCCCCCCCCCTCCGGTATCCCACGTAATTGCCCGGTTTCTAGCTGGCGCAGCCCTGTCCTGGTTAACACACGGAGAGGGCTCTGCTGCTCTCTCCACACCTCTTCCCGAGGGGTTTTCGGCTCAGAGAACAGAAGGGAACAAGGACAGCGCATGGCATCGGCAGCAGGGACGAGCCTAGATACAGCAGGAGGAGGTTTGGCTTTATTTCTTTTCCTCTCCTAATAATTCCCCACCTCCCAGTTTGCCTCTTCTTGTGCCATTGCCACCTTGTGCAACTGCTCTGGTTGGACTGGGTGAGCTCCAGAGGGTCCTGCCATCCCTGGCCCGTCTGTGAAAAGTTCAGCCTTCTCCTGAAGCTTCAGGCCCTCAGTGTGTACTTGCAGGTGACATTGATAGGAGGAATTCGAGACATTCAAAACGCGCCTGGACACTGTCCTGTGCAACCTGCTGTAGGTGACCCTGCTCTGGCAGGGGGTTGGACTAGATGATCTCCAGAGGTCCCTTCCAACCCTAACCATTCTGTGATTGGCTTCAAACTGGAAGAGGAGAGATTGAGATGAGATATGAGGAAGAAATGTTTCCCTGTGAGGGTGGTGAGCCCCTGGGGCAGGTTGCCCCGAGAAGCTGTGGCTGCCCCATCCCTGGAGGTGTTCAAGGCCAGGTTGGACGGGGCTTGGAGTAACCTGGGCTGGGGGGAGGTGGCCCTGCCCAGGGCAGGGGGTGGCACTGGATGGTCTTCAAGGGCCCTTCCAACCCAAACCATTCTGTGATTTGTTTCTCTGTGAAAAGCAGCCTGGCCACGGGCTCCTCATGCACCCAGAACAAGGGTCCCCATGAGCTCCTGCCGATAGGCACAGGGGAGGGCTGCGAAGCAGAAGGAGGAGGAGCAGAAGAGCTCCTGAGATGTTCTCTAGACTCTCAGGCACAGTGTGGTCGCAGTCTCCAGCCCCTTCCCAGAATTGGTGCAGTTTCCCACCTGAAGCTGGTGGTGGCAGGAACAGCCCTTTGCTTGCTGATTTTTTGGAAAGCGAGCAACTGTTTGGTAACTGAACCAAACCTGCCAGAGATAGCGCTCAAGGCTGTGGGAAGGAACTATCAAGAGGAAAGGAACACAGGGAGAATTTGTTCCACCCGTCAAAGCACCAATAAGCACCAGTAACGAAAACACACTGTTCATGCTTTCTCCCAGCCTCAGTTGTTGCGGTTTGGTTTTTGTTGGGTTTTTTACCTTTTTTTTTTTTTTTTGATTAGGGATTCACCTTAAAAATCCACTGGTTAAAAAAATAAATAAATCTGTTCTGCCACTCGCTTGTGAGCGCATTTGCGGTGTGCGAGTGCAGCGTGCCCCCCACA
>NW_009648690.1:364170-366980 GCF_000708025.1 Charadrius vociferus | reverse complement strand
GGGGGGAATTGGCATGTGGGTTTCTCTCCCCCCCACCCCCGCAGCTCACCCGGTACCCGTCAGCAGCACCGGGCTGTCCCGCAGCATCCCACAGGTCAGTTGTACCAGACACTGCACTGCAGGGCAGGGGATGGATTCTGCACCATGGTGGTCCAGAGGAATCGCTCCCCACTGAGCGATTAAGGGTGAGAAAGCGCCTCTGACAAGGAAGGCTCTACAGCCCAGAGCGTGTGACAAGGGACTGCTACTTAGAATCACATTAAAAAGCTTCTGCTCCCTG
Source organism: Charadrius vociferus (assembly GCF_000708025.1). Taxonomy (NCBI): domain Eukaryota; kingdom Metazoa; phylum Chordata; class Aves; order Charadriiformes; family Charadriidae; genus Charadrius; species Charadrius vociferus. The sequence goes on along the minus strand of NW_009648690.1, from coordinate 366,700 downwards.
CAACTGGCACCAAGGGTCTCTGCCGCTGGATGGCAATTTATATTTCTTGCAGGATCAAGAAGCAAGCGCGGTACCGTCTCAGCCCGCCGAGCCTGCCCCGCCACACAGCCACCGCCAGCAGCCTCTCAGGGGGGGCGAGATCCCAGCAAGGTCCCCAGAGCAGGCAGGGCTCAGTGCATCACTCACTACACAGAGAACAACCGAGCAGACAGCGGAGGCATCTGTTCACAGAGCATCCCTCAAAGATGACAATGCAAAAAATAAAACCAAAACTCGGAATAGCAGCCTGACCCCTTCTCACAGCGGCTGGGGCAGAGCCAGGCGGGCCTGAGCTGCGCTCCGCTGGTTCAGGGTGGGAAACCTCTGCCCTGCCTTAGCCCAGGGAGCTCAGCGCTCGAGATGCTGCTGTATTACCAGCGAGAAGATGGGCACGAACTAATCCCTCTGTGCATGAGCTCGTCCCTCCTCCCCATGTTTCAGAGGACACGAAGCCAAAGAGACTCACGTTGCAAAGGGCTGAAGTCAAGTACTTCGTACGTTCAGATGCTCAATGGAAAAAACACAATCCCAAAGGGTCTGGGAAGAGATTGAGTAACAACAGCACCACTCTGACGCTGACAAAAGGAGGGAAATTAAAACATCCCAGTTCAAATAGTTGGAAGTTTGCAGTGGGGAAGAACAGAAATCAAGGGAGCTTCAGCCACTTCAGGTTTGCATTTGCCATCTCCGTCCATCCTGAAGAGCACCCAGCTGGCAGAGCTGCTCCTCTCGGGAGGGCACACACCACATCCCCTGGGATCTGCATCCAGCAAAGTGGAAGAACAAGCAGCTTTACAGCTCTTCTCAGTTTCCCTTAAACCCTACTGGCACAGTCCACTCCTCAGCTGCTCCAGAGCACGTCCACAGCCATACCACTCCCAAATAGACACGAGCGTAGAGCTCACGTTCTGCCAGCCTGCATTGGGCTTCTTGGACTCACTGATCACCAGCGAACAAGAACAGATGAGACCTAACCAAAACCAGAGATGCACTTTAACGGAAGAAAGAAAAAGAAAAAACAAAAATCAGGTCTTTCCCAGCAGCAGTTTTCCCTTTATTCATCACATCTCAGCCGCGTTCTCCCCGAGGAAAGTTCACTACAGAAAGAGACACATGAGAAATCAGTCTGGGCCGGGTGAACTGCAGCACCGTCCCAAGTGAAAGAGTCAGCTCTGCTCTACGCCCCAAAACCAAGCTGGATCCACCCCAGTTCAGAGCAAAAGGCTTACAGCCTGCTCAAGGAACAGGGACTGAAGGGGAATGTCCTCACCAGAACACACAGGGACCACAAAAGCCAGGTGTCACCAGCAGGCCAGTCCCAGAGGAAAGCCAAGAGAGGACCATTGCATTTACATCTGGGCAGAAGACAGCACCCAGGGCAAAGCCCGTCCTCCCCAGCACAGGAATCACCAGCTCATTCTCCAACCAAGCAGAAATCATGCAGTTGTCTAGGTTGGAAGGCACCTTTAAGATCATCGAGTCCAACCATCAGCCCAAGGCTGCCAGACCCACCACTAACCCACGTCCCTCAGCACCACCTCTGCCCCTCTGTTAAATACCCCCAGGGATGGCGGCTCCACCACGTCCCCGGGCAGCCCGTGCCAGTGCTCGGCAACACTTTTGGTGAGGAAATCTTTCCTAACATCCATCCTAAACCTCCCCTGGGGCAACTTGAGGCCATTTCCTCCCAAGTAGCAGGCCACAAGACAAGAGGAGAGACCGCCCCCCCCTCGCTACCCCCTCCTTTCAGGGAGGTGTAGAGAGCGAGGTAGTCTCCCCTCAGCCCCCTTTTCTCCATCCTCAACACCCCCAGGGCCCTACCCCTTATTTCCCCGGCCCCCGGCCTCGCACCCAGCCACGGCTGCTCCAGCACAGCCCCTTGGGCACATCTCCCCGCATCACATCCCAAGATGTCAACGCTGATACAAGTCCCCTCCAAATCCAAAGCCCTGGCATCATTTTCCCCCGCAGTCCCCCACCCTGCCTTCCCCAGGAAAGTGGCTTTTCCATCGGGAGGAGCCTTACCCCACACTCCCCCAACCCCCCGCATCCCGAAGGGAACCCTTCTGCTCATCCCCTGCATCCGCCGAGGCACCGGGAGCCCCACGGTCCCCTCGAGACAAGCCACGCATTGTTCCCGGGCAGCCTAACGAGCAGCAGGCTCCCCCACGCAGCTTCAGCACGCTTTAAAGCACAGAAAGCCAGCGGGGTTCCCCCTCGCCAGGGAAAGACAGAAAAACCTGCTTGGGGGCTGCCTCCCTTTAACTCCTTTGTCCATTACTCAGCAATATAACCCCAGGAAGAAAGCTCTTATTAGGGATTTCGGGCTCAAATGGTACTAAAAAAGGTTAGTGCTTTGATTAAAGCAGGAGGGGAAAGCCACTTCAGCTTTCAGGAACAAGCCTGGCTGCTCTCCTATTCCCCCTGGAGCAGCAGGTCATTAGATTTGGCTTTCCCCCCCCCCCCCCCCCAAAACAAAATTTTTAAAAAC
>NW_009648690.1:360563-362645 GCF_000708025.1 Charadrius vociferus | reverse complement strand
GGGAGCTGTAGAGAGCGAGAAGGTCTCCCCTCAGCCCCCTTTTCTCCAGCCTCAACACCCCCAGGGCCCTCAGCCGCTCCTCATAAGTTCTCCAGACCCTTCTCCTTGTGCTCCAGACCCCTCACCAGCTCTGTTGCCCTTCTCTGGACACACTCCAGCCCCTCAGTGTCTTTCTTGTCGTGAGGGGCCCAAAACTGAACGCAGCACACGAGGTGGGGCCTCACCAGCGCCGAGTACCAAAATCCCCACATTTAATCCTCATTTTCCCAGGCCACAGGCCCTCACACAGCCACGGCTGCTCCAGCACAGCCCCTTGGGCACATCTCCCCGCATCACATCCCAAGATGTCAACGCTGATACAAGTCCCCTCCAAATCCAAAGCCCTGGCATCATTTTCCCCCGCAGTCCCCCACCCTGCCTTCCCCAGGAAAGTGGCTTTTCCATCGGGAGGAGCCTTACCCCACACTCCCCCAACCCCCCGCATCCCGAAGGGAACCCTTCTGCTCATCCCCTGCATCCGCCGAGGCACCGGGAGCCCCACGGTCCCCTCGAGACAAGCCACGCATTGTTCCCGGGCAGCCTAACGAGCAGCAGGCTCCCCCACGCAGCTTCAGCACGCTTTAAAGCACAGAAAGCCAGCGGGGTTCCCCCTCGCCAGGGAAAGACAGAAAAACCTGCTTGGGGGCTGCCTCCCTTTAACTCCTTTGTCCATTACTCAGCAATATAACCCCAGGAAGAAAGCTCTTATTAGGGATTTCGGGCTCAAATGGTACTAAAAAAGGTTAGTGCTTTGATTAAAGCAGGAGGGGAAAGCCACTTCAGCTTTCAGGAACAAGCCTGGCTGCTCTCCTATTCCCCCTGGAGCAGCAGGTCATTAGATTTGGCTTTTTTCCCCCCCCCCCTCAAAATATAATTTTCTAAGAAGCCAGTCCCACAGGAAGGTTTTCTTATTAAAAGAGAAAAAAAAAAAAGAGGGAAGAAAAGTATGTATTCTTGACTCACCTAAGACCAGCAGGATTTGTCCTACATGTGCCCATGGAGTCCTTCCTCCTCCAGAGCCACGATGCTCAGGGTGAGTAGCCCAAAAGGAGAGGGTGAGTAGCACTGCGCTGTAACCGCTGCTTTTCCACATCTGTCAGTCGGGAGATTTCACGTAGCGAAGTCAGTTCCACCAGATTAGTAAAAACCACAGCACCAGCAGAATAATGCCAAAAAAAGTAATCCATGAGATTTTGAGAGAAGCAGGTGTTCGCAGCGTTCTGGCCGTGACATTCCCAGCTATGGACAGAAGGGAGCATCCAAAACCCACACCAGTCCTTGAGGGCTTATGGCTCCAGAGATCCCAGTAGAGAGAAACCATCCAGAGACAAATCCTCTCGGCTCAGGACCATTTGCTTGGTGGAAGGGCAGAAGTCCCAAGCCTGCACACAGTCAGACTCTTGGTTCCTCGCTTCTGGGTACAAGGAGAGTCCAACAGCTACTGTGGCTGATGGCATCTGCCCCTTTCAGTACCCACAAGCTACCAAAACCTGTGGCAAAACAAGTGTCAGGAGGAGGGAACAGCAGTGACCTTGGCCACTACCGCACTGCCGGAGTTGCATCTTGTTCTCCAGGTCGGCCGCAGGAACATCTGGGGGTGGCTGAGCACATCCCGTGTAGCACAGCTGCAAGATATTCCCAAATTCAGCATTAAGAGGGCAGGACTGTGCCGAGACAGGGCCCCAAAGCAGGATTTTTCTTGCTGCTGCTGAGCAGAGGCACCGGCTGCGCTGCTGGACATGTCCCCTGGGAGCAGGCAGCACCCACCAATTCCTTCCTTAAGATGTTACCGTCCCAGTTGTGTGGTCGGTACTGGTCACACTGGTTTCCGACATGTAGGACTACAGTTTAAATCTATCCACAGAAAAGAGACAACGATTTCTTCGCAGGGCACCACGTCTCCTCCGCACGGCGGCAGAGGCAAAGGCAGCCCCGGGGCTCACAAAAAGGTGGCGATCGGCACCGACAGCAGCGCACCAGCAGCCAGGGCGAGCGGCACGGCCACCTCCCGCAGCGCAGTCCCCCGCAGCAGGGCGAGGAGCC
>NW_009648690.1:353989-360472 GCF_000708025.1 Charadrius vociferus | reverse complement strand
AGAGCTCAGAGGATGTGCTGAAGATGTGAACCCCCGCCGTCCCTTACCTTTGGGGACAACCTCATCAGAGGGTCCAGGACAGAACCAGCACCTTCCTCCCCACACCCCTCTCCAAAAGCAAACCCAGAGAATGCGCCGACACTCGGAAAGCGGCGACCGGCTCTGCCTAGAAAGCAGCGGGCACGCAGGACGGCCAACACTTGTTGGGAGGGATTCTGATTTATCGCTCGTCTGCCAGGTCCGCGCACACACTATCACGTGTGCGTGCACACACAATTTTATTAGAGATACATTAGTACGCGCACTACCCTGCTTCGTTAGGGCACTGCTGCTCTCCAGCACAAAGTCCGTATTTGTTTCCCCGCAGGGGCGGAAATAAAGGGGGTTTTGTATTTTCTTCCTCTTCTCTTTGCAGGCTGGAGTGAGTTTATTTGACACTCCAGCACTCTTTGTGAGCTGAGTGCCCGAGGATAAATGCTACCCTTAAGAGTTACTTGGCGTTAGACAGAGGGACCCTCTTCAGAGGAGAATGGGGGCTTGTTGGGATGGGGTGGGAGGGGGCGCGGGGAGGGGGCCGCCGAAGAGCGCCTATGCAGCCCTCATAGAAGGGTCTCTGTCCTGGGCTCACAATAGAGCGAATTCTTAAAGATACCGGGAGCTGAAAGGAAGGAAGGAACTTTCCTCCTTTTAAAAAGGATTTTCAGGAACAATTGAAGAAGCTATAAAAAGGGGATCATTATTTCCCATCCAGTCCGCTGGGCCGGGGAGCCCTCCCTCCCCATCCCCAGTCCCCGGCTGGGAGGATCTCACATACACCATTCGGACAAACGTAAGAGGTGGGACGACAGTCACCGCCCAGCGTGCCTTTGCCGAGGGAGCTGCCCAGACCCCGCGAGCAGGAGATGCCCTCCTCGCTCCCAGACAGGTCCCAGTTACATGAGCCACCTTCTCCTCCCCAGGACCAGCTTCCCTACTGCCTCCAGGTCCTCCCACCTCAGAAGCAATAAGCCGCAGAGAAGGGAATATCTCCTGGGAACAACGTTTGACTCCAGTGTCCACTGATGGACCAGGTGGAGCAGGATGCCACCACCCTTCCAGAGATACAGGAGCAACCTCGAGGTGAGCGGCTCCTCCTCCCCAACTTTGTGATGGGGCGTTTGCTGCAGCCGCCCTCGGCCTTCCGCAGCCCAGCGAGAGGAGCCCGAGCGGCAGCAGTCTGCCTGGTGAGCTTCAGCCCCAGGTTAGTACCAACAGATCCCAACCCCTTCCAGCGCGATTTATTCCAGCTCGTGGGGGCTGCACCGCAGCATTTCTGGCATCACACACAGCAGCAGCCACAGCCCAGATGCTGACATTCTCCTACCCCCAAACAGAGCCCTTCTTGCACCCCAGAGGTGTGCAACATCTCACCACCACCTCACCCCTCCGGGCCCCCTCGTTCCCTCCTCACCTCCAACTTGCTGAGGACACACTGGAACCACACATGCAATCCATAGAATGGTTTAGGTTGGAAAGGACCTTGAAGATCATCCAGTTCCATCTGTCCCATGGGCAGGGCCACCTCCCCCCAGCCCAGGTTGCTCCAAGCCCCGTCCAACCTGGCCTTGAACACCTCCAGGGATGGGGCAGCCACAGCTTCTTGGGGCAACCTGCCCCAGGGGATCACCACCAGCACAGGGAGACATTTCTTCCTCAGATGTCATCTAAACCTCCCCTCTTCCAGTGTGAAGCCATTCCCCCTCGTCCTATCACTCCATGCCCTTGTACAAAGTCCCTCCCCAGCTCTCCTGGAGCCCCTTTAGGCACTGGAAGGGGCTCTAAGGTCTCCCTGGAGCCTTCTCCCCTCCAGGCTGAACAACCCCAACTCTCTCAGCCCGTCTCATCCAGCCCATAGCAGAGCTCGCTGGCCATGAAGAAAGCTGCTAGAGCTCCCACACCACACCACCCAACACGGGGACCTGTTCTCCAGAGTCACGAGCCTTTCCTCAACGGCTGCTTCTCAGAGGTGGCAGCACTCAGCTCAGAGGCTCCCAGCAACGAGCAAGCAGGGCCCTCTTGTCTTGGAAACACAGACAAGTTCCCATCAGCTTTAATTCCGCGAGGTTACTCCCAAGCTCGTTGCATCAGAGACAGGCGTTTGCCCATCCAGCTGCGGCACGAGTCAGACTGCCTCTTGGTGTCACTGGCACCCCAGGTCCCAGAGCCTGCCAGAGAAACACCACCATCGTGCAACCCACAAACCCTAAAGGGACCTTCTCTGCATCTCCTGGCTACCAGCAGGAGCTCACACACCAGCAAAGTTCTCTCTCACACCAACTTAGGAAAAAAAAAATCCAAAATTCAGAAGCCACTCCTGAAACACACTGGCCTGAGCCTGCAGTTTAAAGGACCGCCAGCAGGAGCTGAAGGGAACTCGAATGATAGCAGTGACACCACCATCCATCCCAGACTGGAGAAGACGCGACACTGGGGTCCCAAAGCATCCTGCCTTCATCTGAGCCACTACAGGACACTTTCAGACAATGCACAGCAGCACTTCAAAGCCAGTCGAGAGCTCCCATACAGATGCAAAAGCCTTTTGGCCCTTGTGACCACGTCACATCGCTTGAGAGGTTCAAGGTTGTCTTAGACGGAGCTTCACTCGGAACAGAGCCATCGCTGTCCCCGTCTCCTTTGCGAGGCCACAGACGGTTTTGCTGCAGCCACACCAGACAGACAACAGCTCTGTCCCCCCTCCCCAGGCAGAAAACAGGAACATAACCCCGTAGGAAGAACCGTTAAGAAGAACGTGACTAGGTAACATTTGCTCCTGATACAAAACCCATTCTAGGCTTTTTTTTCCCCCCCTCCAGGAGAGCTGCACAACCACCCAAGGATCAAACATTTATTTAAAGGCTTAGGTTTTAGCCCTCAAAAAACATCTGTGGTTTGGCAGCAAAAGCCAGCCACTGGAAGGGAAAATGTTACCTTCTTCAGGCATGGGTGCAGCACAACCCTGGGGCCACAGTCTTCGCACCTCATCAGCTCCGCTTGGGAGAAGACGCAGGTACAGATGAAGCAGAAGTGAGAACAACCTCCCTAACCACACTCCTTCCAGTTTTCCTCTCGGGTGCCGGTCCAGGAAAGCGCTGCCTGCAATTCAGATGCTGCCACGGGGGGGAAAAACCCAAAAGGAAGAAAGGGGGAAACTGGAGCCCTGAAAGCAGGCTGCAGGGCAGGACACGAAGCCACACGGAACACGGGCTCTGTCTCCTGGGACTAATAAGGCAACGCACTGTAAACCCTAATCCTGTGTTAAGAGCTTTCATCAAAAAGGAACAGTATTTATTAGGAAGTTATAGGAGGTAATAAAAGTGTTTTCACACAGCGTTTATACTAACACGGGGGACTTTATGCGAGCACTCCCCCCTTCATTTTTGTTTTAAATACATCTTTCTGATGAAATAAGCCATCCTGAACAAGGCCGCCCTTTGTAGCGCAGTTATAACTTTCTGGCCAGCCCTGGCAACTGGCAAAACACTCTGCTTTTCTTGCCCTCTCTTTTGTTGCTTTGCTGTTCAAAGTTCAAACAAACAAAACAAAAAAAAAAAAACCACACACAACCCAGCAAGCCCCATTGTGCTCCTGGCATTATCCCCCCATTGTCCGGGGCTCCGAGGGGCAGAGGGAGGGGGAGCGGGTGTGGCCCGAGATATTTGATCTCCTAAAATTTAAGACTCTCTTTCTTATACAGAAGAACCCCCAGACAGGAGAGCTTGAGTCCAAAATGGTCTCAATCTGAGCCAGTGGCTACTAAAATATAAACCACCCATCACCAAGGAGAAGTGATGCTACTCTATCAAATATCTTTAAAACCAAGCACAAGAGGAACACACGCCGAAACCCAGCCCTCGGAGGAGCCGGGTTGGAGCCCACGGCTTCCAGATTCCACAGCTGTGCCTCACTGCAGGCAGAAACATTCGCTTAGGGAAGTCATGTCCCAGCCCCGGTCACAGCATCCCCTAAGTCCTCCCTGCTCTGCACCCTGCAACGCAGAGCCCCGAGTGCGGCCGGTGTAGGTGAGATGGCACCCGAGTCTGGTTTAGAGGTTACTGAAACCCCCACAACATGTCGTTTCATTTCTAGCTGGTCCTCAAACAGTTTGTGATGTTCACTGCAAGTGACTGCGGCCACCAGTTCTCCCAGCCTGTTTTTAGAGCATCCCTCCTCTTCCAGCCCAGAAGGGGCAAATCCACCTTCCCCAGGGCACAGCTCCGGCGCAGCCACAGCAGAGGGAGAAGCAGCCTCTGAACCGGGTCCTGACAGAGTCCAAGAGATTTGGGGTTGAGACCCTTTGGGTTGTTTCCCCCGTGGCCCTCACAGCCCCGTTGCTGCAGGCAGGAGGATCTGTCCGGGACTGCGCTGGCAGTGATTTACTGGCTGGGCAGGGACACACACGTGGGGCAGAAGTGGCTGCAGCACCAGAGCATCTCCAGCCGCTGCAATCGCATCTGCCAGAGCACCGCACCTGAGTCCCGCAGAGAAACCCAATGGCGACCACTGCCCACTGCCCACTGCCGCTGACGTCTCACCCCGCCGGCTTCGGGCTTCCCCACGCTCCACAGCCACGCACGGGGTTTCCACCACGCAAACGGAGACCCACCTCCCGCAGCGCAGCCCTCCTGCCCCGCAGGCATGGAGACACCACGGAGGGAACACGCCTGGTCACAACAGTGAGTTCACTTCCTCCTGCCGGCGCAAGAAACGGATTTATTTCTCCTCACTTATGCTGTGCTTGCAAAGCACCTTCACGCTTGAGATAGAGACCCCTTTCCCATCAGAAAACTTGATATCCCCACTGTCAGAGCGGCTGCAGAGAGCAACGCTGCTCCCACTCAACGCCACCCACACATCAGCTGAAGCTTAAGGGGTGCCACGTCTCACACTACCTTTTGTTTGAGACACCTGAACATGGAAAGCAACTGGTAAACAAGCAGCTTTCTAGAAAAAGCAAGCCCAAGCAGCTCCAGCTCTTTTTGCAGCAGCGCCTTTGAGAAAGGAGAGCACAGAAAGATTGCAGCAGCCTTCTGCCCCACGGTGTCTCCCTGTCAGGGGACTCAAACCCACCACACCTGTATGATCCCACACCTGTGGGGAAGATTGAGGTGAACTGGAAAAACCTGGGAAGATTTTTCCACCCATCCCTAATTTTACAGGGTAGCGAGAGCGCCGATGTCCCAGAAACATCACCTGCCTGACAGCAGAGAAGAAAGGCATCCTTGCACACCCTGCTCCAGCCTCCGAGCTGCAATCTCCCCTTCACGATGCCAGGCAAACCCAGATGCAGCTTCTTCCCAAGGCCTGAGTCACTGCACACCAGCCCTCTCCCCCGGCTTTCATCCCACCAGCTGTGACCATGATTATAAAAAGATGTCTCAATTAGCAAGAGAGCTGAGCAATTCCTCTCGTCTCAAAACCCTTTGGAGGAAACACAGTCTAAGCCAGCAAAGAGCAACACTAACAATATCCGGGCAATAAAAGCTTCTCTTGTTTATATCAAAGTAACCTCAAACATCCTTTCCCCAAACAAGCATCCCTCGCCCTCCGTACGGATCAGCAGGCTCGCACGCTGGAAGGGCCAGTGTTGTCCTCAACGCGCTGGGTCCTTCGGAGCAGACAGCACTAATTTTCGTGTGTGTTATTGGTTGCAGGTCTAGACTGGTGTGGTCTTTTTGTTGTAGCGAGCAAAATAAGGGAGTCATTCATATTTTTCCAGAATTCACACAAAAGTGCTCTTGTGCATCACCGATACCTTGCATCACCGACCCCGATCAAGTGTTCCTCGCTCCCGGACTCGCGCTAGACAGCGCGGAAGGGCTGGGGAGACCCCCTCGGCCCCCAGCAGAGCAGGGGAGGGGGCTGCAGAGGCGCTGCTGGCCCCCCCAGGGCCGTACCTTGCCCATCACTTGAGCCCGGCACCTGCCCAGGGTGTGCAGAGCCGCTGTGAGCCTTTCCCACAAGGTTTTCCCACGGGAGGAGAAGGGAAAAGTCGTGTCGTGTGTGTGTCCCCCAAGGAAAAAAAAAAAAAACACGCAAAACACGAAGGAAAAATAACACCCAGACAGTTTTTCTAAGAGAGAAGAGGAGCCCTTCCCCCTCCTCGCTACCCGGGACCGGGTGCTCGCCCTCGGTCCCCAGACGAGGAGCATCCCCCGGCCGGAGCCCCCTGTCCCGGTGCGGGGGGGGACGGACACACACGGCCGGGACCCGGCGGGACACAAAGGCGGATGGTACGGGGAGGGACCCGACATGGGATCCGGCACCGGAGGGGGCCCCCACAGCCCCGCGGGGTTCAGCCGGGACCCCCCGGAGCGCACCCCCCCACACACACACACAGCCCGCACCGAGTAACGGGACCGGGAAGGGGCCACGGCGGCTGCAAGCGCACGGCGGTGCGGGGACCCGCAGCCCAGCCGGGGCCGGCGGGGGGGGGGGGGCGGCGGC
>NW_009648690.1:352209-353340 GCF_000708025.1 Charadrius vociferus | reverse complement strand
CGCCAAACCGGCCGAGCGCAGAATCCGTCCCGTAAACTGCTGGGTAAATGAGTAACCCCACCAAATACTTAGCACGAAGAGCAATTACTTCAATTGTCCCGGGTATTGGTTATTGTTTAGTTTAATTATTGTCCCAATTATTAATTTAACTTAATTATTAACCCATGCGTGGAATGAATGAGCAATTAACCATGCTGTTGACTTAGGGGCTAATTTAAGGCTTGTTCTTGCAAGCACGCTCGGTGCAGGCAAAGTCACCCATACATCCTCGCGGGACGGTGCCTTGTCCCACGCATTTCTCTGCCGCTCCGTAAACCCCACGCGCTTTTGACCCCATCCAGGGGTTTGTGCAGGGAAATGCCCTAAAGGGGACACCAGGGACAAGGCAGGTGGCAATGGCAGAGCCAAAGCCACTGCGCCCAATGCCCTCTCCAGGCACAGCCCCTCTGCCAGAGGCACGACAGAATTTTGGGCAGGGGAGAGGGTAGAGGGTGCAGAAGGTGCTGGTCAGGGGGGATGATCCTGCACGCCCCTCGTCCAGTTGGCCACTGGGCTCGGCTCCGCGTGGGGGATGTCCCACCTCATCGGCTGCGCAGGGACAGCGACCCGGATCCAGCATCTTCCCACCTGCCCCAAGTGGGGATTTATCCTCTCGCGCTGAGGAGAGCTGCCGAAGTGAAACCGCAGAAGTTTTCCAGGACAAGTGAGCAGGGGAGGGCTGGGGGAGAAAGGAGGAGAGCGAAGGGGAAGGAAAAAAAAACCCTCCTGGCGGGTTGTCAGGGCCCAAAGCCGGAGTGGAAATGCTTCCCTTCCCGTAATTGCTTCGAGACCAGATGAATTTCTTGAAGAAACCGCAACTGAAATGCTGCACAAATCACATTGTTGTGCTTGTGTTGGCTGCCTTCTCAAGGAGGTAAAAGGTCATCGTTTATGGTATATTAAAAAGAAAAAAAATACATAATATTTTAGCGCTGTGGAGGAGGGGGTTGTGCTGCTTTTTCATACCCACGTTCTGGAAATTAAAACCTGTTTGACGAGCGCCAGAGCACGACTCGCAGCGAAGAGCAGAGCTGGGAAAACGCACCGATGCGGATGCGGGGCTCTGCCGCAGCCCCCCGCGTGTGTCCCCCG
>NW_009648690.1:346074-351719 GCF_000708025.1 Charadrius vociferus | reverse complement strand
TCCCTGCAGCTTCAGGGCCCGGGAGGGAGCAGCAGCGTCTGTCTGCGGATCCTTCACTGCTGGGAAGTGGCAGGAAAATCCCAAGTGCAGCCTCCGAGAGCTCCGCTGCTTCAATAAAAAACACAGAAATTTGGCTGCTCGCTTTTTCTCCCGTTTCTCACCGGTCAGTAAAATAAATGATGGAGCTTATTTTCCCCCGGCCGGCTGCGTGAGTCACGGGTGGAGAAGCGCCACCCGCTCCTCTCCCCGTCCCTCCGCAGCCCGGCTTGGCTCCAGCTTCCCTTTGCTTTTAGGAATCCTTCACCAGTAAGAAGTCGCACCTTCCCAAATGTGGCAGGACTTGAAGCAGCAAACGAGAATCACAGCCTGCCCTGGGCACCAGGTGAGAAACCTCCGGAGCGGCAAAACAGTGTGGAAAATAATAGCATCAGAGCCAAACCCGCCAGATGCTAATTTGGTATTTATAGCGAGGAGGGGGGTGCTGGACGTGCCGAGGTCCGCGTGCTGTCCCCCACCTCTCTCAGCCAGGACCCCCCTTCAAAAGCGGTTCTGACCATAAACCCGGGACGGGGCTGCAGACGGACGGACGGACAGACACGGGGATGCAGAATCAGCCCGGCTGCCCTGCAGCAAAAACCCATCGTGCTGGGTGGGATGGGAGCACTGGGCGTTGTGATGCTCACGGGCACGATGAGACCCAAAGCTCACTGGAGCCAGTGGAAAGGCTCCTCCTTACCCCACAAGACCCGAACCAGGTCTCTAAAGGTCTCCCATCGGCTGGAGCGCCCGGAAGCACAGAGCCGGGTGGTTGGATGGCCTGGGATTTCGGAAGGCAAATTGCCATTTTTATAACTTAATTAAGAAAGTTTGCTCCCTTTCCTTGTGGCATTTCCTTCAGGGCCACGCGCCCACGGCGCTGTGAGACATCATCCCCCGCAGCGGCTCGCAGCGCCGTAAGGCTCTGCCGCGGCTCCACGGGCTTTTGCCGGCAACGTCTGACGGGTGTGAAGGACCGTGCAAAGCAGCCGGGTGCTGGTGGGGTACCTCTGCCATGCCCAGAGCCCCCCCGCCGGCCGCCGGGGACGGGCTGAGGAAGGAATTAAAGTGGAAAGGTGAGTTACGCACTGGGAGAGGAGCTCGGCGTTGATGGATGGGATGCTCCCAGCCCTGCTTTTGCAAGAATATGACGTGATGGTTTTGGAAGATGCTGAACTCGGCCGTGTCGGTGCCAGGTGAGGCAGCAGGCGAGGCGGCACAGGGCGGGCGGCCGTGCACACCCGGGCAATGCCTTGCGTGACTACGGCCGGCTGGAAACACAAAGACATTGTTTTTAAGTGATAGCCGCCCCCTTCTTCCCCGGCTCCTTGGGAGAGGACAGCATTCCTGTCTCCCTTTCCTCAGCCACTGCTGAGATGGGGAGGGGAGACCTGTGCCAGAGGAAGAAAGCACAAAGTTTTAATTAGGAAAGTGGTCCGTGTGCCGGTGTGATGGCGGTGGGTGGTGCGGGCAGGGAGGGAAAGCGGAATCGCCCATAAAGCAAGATAAAATGCACGCGGATCAGGTAATAAGGATAATTACACAAGAGCCTGTGGCCGTAAGAATGTCAACCAGATGTTTCCAAGCTGCGGAAAATCAGTGGTTTCCCAACAGATCCGCTTTGAGCAGCTGAGAGCATCCTTTATCCCGCCAGGGCAGGGACTGGGGGCACTCCTTGGCGAGGAGGACAGCGCGGTTTGGTCCAACGGCTGCCGAAAACAGAGCAAAGCTGCCCGCGGCCGCTGGCTCCGCCGGCTCGGAGTTGCTTTGTGAAAGCTTTTAAGCAGAGGAAATCCTCAAGGCAACGGGCAAATGGAAAGGGAAGAGGGTTTTGCTGGAGAGGCAAGTTCTGCGCCTCGCTCCGGGGTGCGCTTTGGGGTCTGCGGCACAGCCGCGCTGCCGAACGGGGCGGAAATGCCACCGGGAGGATGGACGGGCACTGATTCTTCTCCAGCAGCAAATATCCTCGGGATACTCAATTGCCGATGGTCAGTGTTCGGTACGGAGAAGGAATCGGGCTGCCAACTCCTCCAGACAACCGGGGAAAGCGCGGCGAGGCGCCGGGAGCCCGTCTGCCCCAACCTGCCGCTGCCGCAGCCTTTCGCGGGAGGGCGGAGCCCGAAAAACTGCTTTTTCCTGTAAAAGTTTTGTTAGTACAAACACCTTCTGGGTAGCACGGTTGGGTTCACAGCCCGAGGTCGCGTTACTCCTACCACGTCGGTTTGTGAATGGCGCATCTGTGAAGCTCACCGTGGACTTTGCTGTTGTTTTTTTACCAAAAATAAAATAAAAATAGGCATTTAGAGATGGGCACCAGTATTGGCAAAATAAAAGAGAAAGAGCTTTGGGAAGGGGGAGCTGGGAATGAGTTCCCACAGGACGGCTGTTCCCAGGGTCTGGCCAGCACCGTAACCTCTGAGAGTCCTCTGACCTTCAAATACCCTCCCTAAACCAGTTAAACATATATAAATATATTGAAATATGGAAACAAAAAGCTTTTTATTTCATGCGCTGAAAGTGCCAAGTGTCTGCAAGAGCCAATAAAGAACCATTGCTCCAGGGAACGGGGAGCTGCGTTTCAGGTAAAACACAAACAACCTGAATCTTTACCCAAAACTTGAACCAATCCCAAAGTTCAAAAAGAAAAAAAAAAAAATAAAAATCCCCAAACCAAAACCCTGAGGTTTTGTAAAAGAGGAGGAAAAGTGTGGTTACATGTTTTCAGTTTTCTCCCCGGTGCTGGATCGCAGCCTGGACCACAAGCGCGCGCCGGTGAGTCCCTGGGATGGACGGGCTGCTCCCGCGCCGGCACGGCTCCGGCTGCCTCCTCCGGCTGCGAGAGCGGTGGGAAACCCCCTGGCAGGGAGCTGGAGCAAAGCTGTCCCTCAAAGCCGCCGAGAGCTCGCGGGGAGCAGCGAGGGAAGGATGGCTACACCTTGGGGAATGCTCCTTTCCCCTCCGTACGGGCCGCCGGTGGGGTGAGCGTGCTGTGCTTGGGCTGAGGTCTGCGAAGTGTAAAACCACACGGAGCAGTGCGGGTGCTGCGGCGCATGGTGGGGGACTGCCCCAGGGAGCTGTAGAGCAGGAACGCTTGATGGATTGAGAGCCGCCCTGAGGAGAAGCTCACCAGGAGGCGGCAATGGGCGATGGCAGCCCAGAAGGCCGACCCCATCCCGGGCTGCATCAGCAGCAGTGAGGCCAGCAGGGCGAGGGGGGGATTCTGCCCCTCTGCTGCGCTCTGCTCTGGGGAGACCCCCCCTGGAGTACTGCCTCCAGCTCTGGAGCCCCCAACCGAGGAGAGACATGGAGCTGGTGGAGCGGGGCCAGAGGAGGCCCCGGAGATGCTGGGAGGGCTGGAGCCCCTCTGCTGGGAGGACAGGCTGGGAGAGGTGGGGGGGTTCAGCCTGGAGAAGAGAAGGCCAAAAAGGGGAGACCTCAGAGCCCCTTCCAGTGCCTAAAGGGGCTCCAGGAGAGCTGGGGAGGGAGTTTTGACAAGGGCATGGAGTGATAGGACGAGGGGGAATGGCTTCACACTGGAAGAGGGGAGGTTTAGATGAGGTATTAGGAGGAAATTGTTGCCTGTGAGGGCAGTGATCCCCTGGGGCAGGTTGCCCCGAGAAGCTGTGGCTGCCCCATCCCTGGAGGTGTTCAAGGCCAGGTTGGACGGGGCTTGGAGCAACCTGGGCTGGGGGGAGGTAGCCCTGCCCAGGGCAGGGGGTGGCACTGGATGGTCTTCAAGGTCCCTTCCAACCTCAACTATTCTGTGGTTCTATGATTTCAAGACACCCAGGAACAATTCAGTACGCTGCTCCCACAGCTCTCTGCCTGCTCACATCATCCCGTCCACCCCCCACAAGCTTCCCAGCAGGCTTGGAAGGAAAAGGCCACTGGAGGTATGAGAAAAGGCACATCCGTCACCTGTTTGCATAGTGACAAATACAAAGCAGGGAAGAGAGGTTTAAATGCCATGGCCAAGGTCAAGCAGGAGACCTGGGGCACTGGACCCGCTCCCCAAGTCGCCTCTCCTCCACAGCACATGGGCCTCCATCTCCTACCTGCCCCGGCGGCGGAGCATCCCAGGGAGCACAGAACAGCCTTTAACCCAGATGGCAAATAGCTGATAAAACCCCCCAAACCTCTCCACAGAACAAAAGCAAAGGAAGGGAACAGCTAACATTATGAACCGTAAGAGCACGATCTGCTCTACGCTGGGACTGGGACAAAGAAAATCCACACTCACGTGACGCTGACCCCATGCCAGTGTATATATAGGCTGTGTATTTTATACTTAAGTTACTTAAAAAGAACTTTAAAGCCAAAACGCTGTTAAAAAGTACATTGTGTGCTCCGTTGTGAAGATAAATTCATTATTTAAACTTGAAAAGGTGACTCATCTAACATCTATTATAAAAAGGAATAAAAACACACACACAAAACACGAGATTTTCAAGGAGTCCAGTGATTTAGTGTCTCTTTCTTTCTCTCCCCACACTTCTTGCCTCCTGCACAAGGATCTATTGAGAAGCTGCAGAACAAACGTTCCCTTATGCAGCTCCAAAAAAGTCTCCGTCAGTTTGTCTGAGACAGCTGCCTCCAAGCACGCTATGGTTACTCATTAACCGGGTCTCCCAGGGCAGGGGAAGAAGGAGTAAGCTTAATAGACCCTAGGGCTGCCAACTCCTCCAAAAAAAAAAAAAGAAGAAAAAAAAAAGAAAAGAAAATAAATACATCAGGTGTCCTGGAAAATAAAGTGGCAAAAACAGGTGGCACCGGGAGCACCTCCAAGGCAGAGGGTCCGGCTGCGATGGGCAGCAGAAGGGGACAATGACACAGAGGGTAAATGTATGGGGACAAAAGAGTAAGATTATTAAAGGGAAGGAGAAGAAAGAGACGGGACAGAGAGGCACTTGTGCTCTGCGGCGCTTTATATGCTCAGGGTGCCGGGGGAGGATTACTTCATTGCGGCGAAGCTGCCGGGCTCTGCTCCCCAATGGAGGGATTCATTCCCTCCCCCCTCGCGCACTTTGCATGAAAATGAGGGGCTGCGCTGCCCGGGGAGCACTCCGGTGGGTCAGTCCGCTGCCGGGGCCCCCCAGCTGCCCGGAGAGCCCGTCACCCACCCCGCTGTCCCATGGCCAAGCGTCCCCTGGGGCAGGCGAGGAGGATGGGCAGCTCTCCCCCCGCATCCCCAGCACACAGCCGGGAGGGGGGGGCCACCGCCACCACCGCAGCGCCATGGCCGGTCCTGGCGCTGGACATAAAGGATGAGAGCCCGTCTGGGACCTGGGGGTGTTCAGCCTGGAGAAGAGGAGGCTGAGGGGAGACCTTCTCACCCTCTACAACGACCTGAAAGGAGGGGGTAGAGAGGTGGGGGCTGACCTCATCTCCCTGGTGACAAGCAATAGGATGAGAAGAAATGGGTTCAAGCTGTGCCAGGCGAGGTTTAGATTGGATATTAAAAAGCATTTTTTCCCTGAAAGGGTTATCAAACATTGGAAGAGGCTGCCCAGGGAGGGGGTGGATTCGCCATCCCTGGGGGTGTTTAAAAAAAGGGTAGAGGTGGTACTTGGGGATGTGGTTTAGAAGTGGTTTTGTCAGGGTGGGTTATG
>NW_009648690.1:344947-345482 GCF_000708025.1 Charadrius vociferus | reverse complement strand
CTCCCTGTCTTTTGTTTTGTGCTTTTTTTGAAACAATTAAGGGATTGCAGTCGAAGGAATGGGGTGGGGATGGAGCGGAGCCAGGCAACCGCTCTCCCGTAGGACCGCATCCCTCAGGATTTTGCAGGATCCATCCCAAACCTGGGGCACCTTCTCCTGGAGGAGCCCAGCACGGCGAGGGCAGTGGCACGGGGATCCTGCTGCAGCCTTGGCCACGCCATGCGGAGCAGAGCCGTGGAGCAGCAGCCTGCCCCAGGCTGTGCCGGAGCCCCCGGGGACAGCCCAGAGCTGCAGACCAACCTCTGTCCCCAGGGCCAACAAAATCCCCGCTATGAACCCTTCCAGCTCTCCTCCCAGGAGCCCCTCGCAGCACGTGCTCCTCTTGCTGAGGCAGCATCTCCCAGCTCAGAGATGCCCATTTCATGGAATCATGGAATCATAGAATGGTTTGGGCTGGAAGGGACCTTGAAGACCATCCAGTGCCACCCCCTGCCCTGGGCAGGGCCACCTCCCCCCAGCCCAGGTTGCTCCAAGC
>NW_009648690.1:340961-344720 GCF_000708025.1 Charadrius vociferus | reverse complement strand
AGCAGCTCCTGCAGCCGCTCCTGCCCAGCCCAGCATGGGGAGCACCGCGCTGCCCCGGCTCCGCCGCCCCGGCGCCCCAAGTCACCTACGATGCACCAGGTATCATCCGCTCTCTCCAGGGCTGGGATGTGCCCGCAGCTGCCCGAGAAAGGGGAAGGCGAAGGCTGGAAGGCAGCTCTCCCCCCATCCAGGTCAGCTGGTGCTCCAGTGAAACAGGTACCTTGTGATTAGGGTTTGGGGTTGGGTTTTTTTTTGTGTGTGTGTGTGAAATGTTAAACATCTGGAGCTCAGCGGTACAAGGCAGCCTTTGTGCAGCTGGTAAATTATCTGCAATAAACCAGCACTTGTTTCAGAAAGCTTCAAGGAGAGGAGCGAGGGAGGGGGGGAAAGACGGGAGAGAAGCCACCCCCACCGGAGGAGGAACCTCAGACCTCTCCTCGGGTCTCACCAAGCGCCTTCCGCACCGCGCGGGGCGGTGCGCTGCGTCGGCGGCAGCCTGAGACCCCGCAGAGACCCCGCTGTGCTCACTGCACCTCAAACCTTTCCCAATGGGGTGCCTCAGCCCAGCCGTGCCCGAGCGGAGGCACGCGCCGCTAAGAGCCCCGTGGAGCTGGTCCTGTGGCTGTATTAAATAAATGTGATTAAATATTCCGCATTTGGCTCTGGAAGGGACACGGTCACCTCCCAGCTCGCAGCTTCCCATCACAAAGTGGTGTTTCCCACTGGTATTTTCAGTTTTCTTGGGTTGGGAAGCGCTATGATCGAATAATAATTAAAAGGGACCTCGATGAAAGGTTGATGTCCTTCAGAAACGAACGCCCGGCCCGCGGCCGAGCACGTGGAGCTGCGGATCCCCGCGCCCGTGCAGCCTCCCGCTCCCTCCCGCAGCTCCCCAGCCACAGCATCCCCCTCCCCAAGGGAGGTTGCGCCGCTGCACCTTATCAGCTCATCATCTTGTCTGAGCACAGCCCCTGTCTAACCCTGGAAACGAAGAGGCAGCCGAGTTCGGGAGTTTTGCATCTTTCCTTGGCTGAGAGGAAAGGCGAGGCAGCACCTCCTCTATCTCTTTCGGGATTTACGAGAGGTTAAGACAGCCCACGCTGGTATTTTGGGGTGGGGGTGGAGTCTCTGCTCGCCTTTGCACAAGGCAGAAGGGAAAATGATTTGCACAAGGGGAAAAAAAAAATAAATAAAAGAGCAAAAGGATTTGCTCACCAGCCTCTTCTGAGCCCCAGGAAGGCAGCAAGAGCAAGGACAGGTCTCGGAGGCAGCAAAACAACTCGAGGGGTTGGAGCCAAGGTCCCTCAGAAGGAAGGAAGCACACTTGGGCAGACTGGGGGGGTCTCTCCCCCTGCCCCATCCCTCAGCACCTCGCTGGACCACAGCATCACCCCAGCCCGGGCTCCCGGTACCGGCGTGGCCGAGTCCCGGAGCGCCCCATGAAGCCGAACGGGGCTGGAGCTGCTGCCGGCGGGGGGAAAAATCCCCCAAAATCTCTTTGTCTCCCTTCCACCCACCAGCGCTGCCTCTACCAGCAATTACCGAGGCCTCGGGGGCTTTCACACCCAGTCACCTGGGCCTCCTTGTTCTAAACAACTTAATTTGTTTAATGACTCGGGAGGCCCCGGGGGCCCCCTGGTTGTCTGGATCTGTTTCTCCGGTCTCCGAAAGGTTTTTCGGGGGCGGTGCAGGCAGCCACCACCCAGAACTGGAGGGCACTGGAGGGCTTTTGTGGAACCTACACCAGGACAGGTTTTAAGACATCTCCCCCAAAGGTTTCTGACCTCCAGGGACACGTCAGTGACTCCGGATTCAGCAAAAAGGACCTTTAAACCCCTCCGGAGGGTTTGTCCATCGGCCGGCAGAGCCGAGCCGGTCAGCGAGGATGGAGGCAGAGCAGCTCCGGGACATACTGTGGTCTGGAGATGAAAGGGGAAAACAAAACAAGCAGTGAGACACTGCTCCGGGCCCCAAATCCAGCCCAAATTAAAGCAGCAGGTTGGGAGAAACTGGGATGCTCCAGCCCTCACTGCCGTGTAACCTCAGGAAAGACGGGGAAATAAAAAGGCTTGGGGATGCTGAAGGCAGGGGAGCAGCGCCGGGGCTCGGGACCGGCAGAGGGGGGTCCGGGCAGAGGTGGGGGTCCCGGCAGAGGTGGGGTTCCCAGGGGAAGCCCGGGGTGGTGGGGAGTCCCGCACCCCGGCCGTTACCAGCACCTCCCTCCATTGTTTCCCAACCGGCATTTTTCCCTATGACCTAATCTTCCCTTGGCTCTCGCTGGTAATTTTATGGCAGGGAAATTATTTTGCAGTAAAAGGAAAGCAGATCCAGGCCATTCTCTTCTCTCCTATTTTCATATGGGGTTTGGAGCGGCGGTTTTGTTTTCTGCTCCAGGCACAGCAGAGGGATTGTATGAGACGAGATGGGGAGAGAGCGCGTGTCGGGTCTGTAACGCTTTCGTTGTTCCTGTAAGAACACGAGAAGGCAACAGCGAGAGAGAGATTTAAACAATTCCCTCATGCAAACCAGCTCTGGACACAAAAGCTTTTTAGTTATCATCAGCATTTTGTGAGATTATATTAAAATAAACCTTCGGGCTCAGTTTCCTGCTCTCAAGAACCCCCTCGTAGGATTACAAGGCACAGAAACACATCCCAGAAATCTCAACCAAGGACATACAAAGAATATTTTCTCCCTGTTCTTGCTCAAACGACCACCCTCCGCACTGTAAAAGCCTTAAAACAAGAAAAGAGGTACTAAGACCAGAGCTGTGTGATCTGCAGATGGCACAATGTGTAATTTTCCCTCTTTTCCCATTAGGAAAACCCCTCCAGACTGAAGAATTAGCAGCGGAGCTGTTGCTGGACTGATGGCATTTCACCCTCGTGTCGATGTTTCCCACCTCCCACAACACATAAGAAACCGCGTGGAGAACGTCCCTCTGAGACGGCAGGGGGGAACCTTTCCGCAGCCACCCCCCCCTTCCATCGGTCAGCTGAAATTTTAAGTCAAGCAACCGGGAGAAAAGCAACCAGGGGGTTAGCCAGGAGCTGCAGTGCCAGCAACCCCGCACGGCCACGAGCACGGGGCTTTTCAAGGGCTGGTTGGCCACGCACGACTAAATACACGTACTTAGAGCGTGCCGATATGTACCTAAAAAGAGAAACTGGCACTGAAATCTCCCCTAGAAACTCAACGACCCTGTCCTATCTGCCCTAGGAAGAGGGCACCCTGAGCCATCATTTCCTTTCTTCCACCCAGAACTGGGATTGTTCCTGAGGTTGGGGGGGTCCACGCTGGGGCTGAAGCGCTGCCGGGGCGATGGGCTCGGGGCACCTGAGCGAGCTCCGAGCGGGAAGATGATCCCAGGTTTGCTCTCCAGCTCGGGGCCGGGAGCCCGCGTGTGTGCGCACGAGAGAGCGAGCGTCTCAATTTTAATTGCAGCCTCGTTGCCAAGTACAACAAAGTCCGCGTACAAAGAATAGAAGTCATTCTGTCTGAAGGTTTGAATTGTTTCTTTCCTAAGGGGAGGGGAGGGAGGAGAAATCCATTCCTTTATAAGCAATGACTCAGGTGCTACGATCTACCCCGGGCGCGCATCTTGCAAGCCCGAGTAATGTTTTGCGCCGTGTTTTGTTTGACGGCATGGGCCCTAATAATGGGATTATTGTTCGGTTGCGTGCAAAGCCCTCGCTCAGGGTTTTTCTCTCCCCGCCCAGCCCTGCAAACCGCAGCCGCCTTCGCCTTCCCCAGCACGGC
>NW_009648690.1:340033-340850 GCF_000708025.1 Charadrius vociferus | reverse complement strand
CGGCCGAGCAGGCGTCGTGCCCTGCTGCCAACCTCCATGGCCGCCACGTGCCGCCCTGGCACCCGGCGGGAGCTGCCCGGCATCGCACGGAGGCAGGGAGTAAGGTGGGATTTGCCCACAAGCAAAGGGGACGGAGGTTTCTCCTTGCACCGCAGCTCTGGGTGGGATGGATGAGCCGCATCCCCGAAGGCGGAAGCCCAACGCTTTGCGTTACACACTCATAGCCCCAAATAATCCCCTCTCCAAAGCCCTAATCCCCGGCAAACACGCCTGCAGTGCCGAGCTATCAGCAGCCTCTCCATCCACCACTTAGTCACGAGCCCAACCCGACGCCTGTCCCCAGCAGCTCTCCCGTCAACGGAGGAGTTTCCCTACGGGCTCCTCCATCGTCTTCTTGCCAACCACACAGAGCCCGCGGCCGTCTTGCAGGAAAGGCTCTCGCTGGTTCAGCCTCTGAAAGAGAAGAAAAAAAAAACAAAAAACAAAAGAAAAGCAGCAAAACGCACCCGCCGCTGCCTCGGTGGGCTTTTTCGCAGCAGTTTTGCCTGGCGAAGCTCTCCGAGCAGCAGCTCCCCACCCGGGGCACGCGTGCTTGAGCGTGAAGCTGCCTTCCAGCTTCGCCCGCTGCCGAACGCAGCCACCCGTGGGGCTGCGAAGAATTGGGGGATTTTCCAGTTCTCGAGTCACCCTCTGTCATGAGCAGGGCTTGCAAAACCCCCAGACACCCACAAAAGCACCAGGAAGGAGGCCACAAACTTGTACCGGGTTTTGGGGTTGTTTTTAAAGGCCATCGCAAAAGCACACGCAGGCGCTGTTT
>NW_009648690.1:332999-340020 GCF_000708025.1 Charadrius vociferus | reverse complement strand
CTTTCCCTTTATATTTTGGGGTTTGAGGCTTTTGGATGGAGGGGAGCCACAGTTTAAATTTTCCTCCGGCCAATGCAAAACGTTGTTATCGTTTTAAGATAAAACACAAGAATCTAAATTTTTTGTATGCTGTGTGAGGCTTTACTGAAAAATTAGTAGGGGCGGGGGGAAATCACCAGAATTGATGCTACAATTTAGTATTAGGCTTGTAAGGGGCTCAAAGGACATTTCAAACCTTCAGGTGGGAAGAGGGCAGATTTAGATGAGATATTAGGAAGAAATTGTTGGCTGTGTGGGTGGTGATCCCCTGGGGCAGGTTGCCCCGAGAAGCTGTGGCTGCCCCATCCCTGGAGGTGTTCAAGGCCAGGTTGGACGGGGCTTGGAGCAACCTGGGCTGGGGGGAGGTGGCCCTGCCCAGGGCAGGGGGGTTGGAACAAGATGATCTTCAAGGTCCCTTCCAACCCAAACCGTTCTGTGATTCCATGATGATAAAACCTTTCTCTCCTTCCCCTCCAGCTCGGGCTCGGTGTGAGAACCGGCACCTCCGGGCCGCGGAGCAGAGCCCGTCTCCATTTGGTGGGACTTGCCCGGTGGTTTTATCGCCTTTGCTCCAAACTCCACCTTTCCAATGACAGCTCTCGTTTCCATGGGTAATTTCAGGCCTGGCCCCCCGCCAGCTTCTCCATCGTGCCGAGGACTAGATATATAATTTCATTCACCTCCAGGGTACAAACAGAAAAGAAGGATTTACATAGGTGCTTTCTGCATCGCCCTCCCCACTCGCTTCCTGCGGGTCCAATGTACATAATTATCTCGGCTGGCTACATCTAAGCGGGATTAAATGCTTTACGCGATATTATCTCGCAGCAAACTGATTACAAGGCTGCCTTTAAATGTATAATGTGGGGCTCTTTGTACCAACTTACACCACGCGCCAGAAATCAAACAAGAAAATATCACCAACAGTCTGCGAGAAATCCCGACCCGTGGACACCTCTGAGGATTTTTAAGTTTCACACGAAGGCTTTCAGCTGAAAACTGAGGGCTAAAAGCTTAACAAACACTTCTGTTGTGTCTAGAAACGAGGTGAAGAGCAGTGGGAGACTGCCCAGCCTCTCTGCTGGTGGCACTGGGAAGGAGACACCGGCTGCAGGGGTTTTGTTGCTGGATGTGGGAACCGTCACCCCAAATTTCCCCTGTGCCCGGAGACACCCGGGTCACCTCCACAGCCCGGTGGATCCCAGGGCAGGTCAGGTCCCCCTTCCCACCCCATCCTCCGGGACGGCAGCGCTCCAGCCTGCCCCAGACCAGCATCACCCCCACGGCTCCTCCCGGGGATGCAGGATGCGGCCGCAGCCCCCCGCAGGGCTGAGCCGAACCAGGGACGGCACCTACACGTGTGTGCGTGTGCGTACAGCCCCGTGAGCCGCCGCGGAACCTGCGCCCCGGGTCGGAGCAGGCAGAGCTGCTTCCTTCCCCCAGGGATTGGGCTGCAGCAAACGGGGAGCCCCGAAACACGCTGGCGGGTGCCTGGATGAGGCACCGCACAGCTGCCTTTCTTCAGCGTTTTTTTCCCTTTTTTTTTTTTTTTTTCCTTCCCCAAAGAGGCTGCCTGCCCGGTTGAGAGGCAGGACCTTTGACAAGCCAGGAACAATTGAGCTGGAGAAACGAAACGTAGCAGAACGGAGGGAGAAGCAAAGGTACGGCTCTACAGCATTAAAATAAATCAGTGCAAACTCTGAATTTCCCATTTATTGAAACCAGTCACAGTTAAAAGGTCAAATCCATTGGCAAACAGCAGTTTTGTATCATCCAGAGTGACACACAAATGAAGTACGAATGAAATCCAACCGAAAAAAAAAAAAATAAAAAAGAACCAAACAAAAATGCACGGCTCTCGCTTAGTTTATTCAAGCCTGTTCCCTTTGGCTGCCCTTCCCGCAGCTTCTCCGGCGGGACCGAACGATGCTCCGTGACCCCCCCACACACCTCGCAGCCCTCCCCGAGAGCCCGCGGAGGGGCTGAGCTGCAGGCGGGCGGCAGCCGGGTGATCCAGTTATTCCTACCAGAGGGGCTAACGACCCCCTTTTTTACCGCAGGCGGCAGCATCCTGAGCGAAGAGGGAGGTGTGCTTTGCAGCATCCTTCCCACCTCGGCGTTCTCCTCCTCCCACCACTCGTCCTGCCCGCTCAGGAGCGGCCGGTCACCGAGAGATGCTTGGAAAGCAGAGGGCGAAGAGGCAGGTACACACGGCGCGTGTTTCTGGCTCTTCGGGTAGGTAATTAATTCACCCTGATGAATTTATTTCATCCTGATGCTGCTCAGGAAGACGGGAGCTGGCGGCACGCTCCGGTCCTGACTCTGCTCCCAGCTCGTCCGCGGGGTGAAGCGCAAGCAGGGCCAGCGCCGGGAAAAACCCACGGTGGCTCTTGGGGAGTTCGGAACCACTGGAACCAGCAGCCGAAAACCAGCAATCGCTCCCTCGGGAAGGCCAGAGGGAGTCACGACCCCACGTGGAAAGGTGTCCTGCTGCGCACCAGCCAGGCAACACACCACGGACAACGTGGACCACCACAGCTTGCCTTTTCAAAGAGTACAGGCTAGAAAACACAAATCTTCTTCCTGTCTGTTTTTGGGTTTTTTTTTAAGAAAAAACCTCAAGGTATTGAACACAACGGATTGGAACAAAGCTCCACTTCGGAGATAAATTTAAGAAGAAATGACATTTCCCTCTTACAGAGATCCCAAGAAAATTCATTTTTATTTGCCTGAACTATTTGCGTCCATCAAAACTAATACGCTAAAACATTCCCAAGGACCAGCAGGATACACCTGCGATCCCACAGAGTGCTCTACGTGTTACCTGAGCCCCAACGCCTTCCACCCGCCTGTCGAAAAAAGTGCGGAAATTGAGACTCTGTCCGGAGTTTACTCCATTCAAATACCTCGGTACTCAACCACAGACCAGCTTAAACACGCGACAGTGAATTTCTAATCTTCTACAGAACAAAGATGATCAAACCCCAGAGCGCCCTGCCAGAGAAAGCAGCCCAGCGCGGGAGGGAGAGGACGGGGTGACCTGCAGCCCCGCCGAGGCGGCCTCCAACGACCCTCCCGAGAGGAAAAGAAAATCTGGTGGCGAAAGAAAACCAGGACCGGCGAGGAACCACCCGTATTTGTGCTTTGAAAACCATCGACATGACGTTGGAGGGGAGGAAGAGATATAAAATTATAGGAAATCAACACCAAACCAGATCCAAAACAAAAACATATATGTACACAAAAAAAAAAAAGAGTCCAGAGGATAACGTGTGTCCAGTTCCAAACGCCGCCGCACAAATGGCTCTGAAGTCTTCTCCCGGGGAGCGGCGCGCTGCCCTACCCGAGCCCAACGTCCAGGGACATCATCACCACAAATCCCAATATGGAGGTCCAGGAAGCCAGCTTCCCGTTGCCACTGCAGGGAGAAAAGGGGACGGCGTGAGCTCCCGGGAGCCGGGACCGGCTTTGCGCGTGAGGGAAGCGCTGCTGTATACCTCATCCGGGCAAAGGAAGGGATCTTCCAGAGTCCTCTGCGCTTCCCCCCAGTGTCTATCTGCATTTAGCGGCGGTCACCGAAGGGCTCTCACCTGGTTTGTGCCTCGGGGATGATATCGTCCATCACCACGTAGACCATTGCTCCGGCGGCGAAGCCCAAGGCGTAGGGGAGGAGAGGTTCTGCCACCACCACGGCGAAGGCACCGAAGACGCCAGCTAAGGGCTCCACCATGCCGCTCAGCTGCCCGTACCTGCAGAAGATCGAGATGAAAAGCCACCGGGGACCCGGCAAGAGGGGCGGCACAGCCCTCCCGGGGCTCTGCAGTTCCCCAGCCCCACGGTCCTCCCTAATGCCACCGTGCCCCAGAGGAGGTTGGCCTTGGCCCCGCCACGCCAAGCCACCTGGATTATTTTAAACGGGCAATGAAGGCGATTTGACCTAACCCAGCTGATTTTTCCAGGAAGGGAATTAAGGCACGATCCGATTCCTTCCCTGAAGAGCTCAGCGGGATTTGGGCATCCGACTCACGGGCCCGGATGAGTCAGAGAGGAAACATTTAGACTGGATACGAGGAAGCAATGTTTTACGCTGAGGGTGGTGAGACAGTGGCCCAGGCTGCCCAGAGAGGTGGTGGACGTCCCATCTCTGGAAACATCCCAGGTCAGGTTGGACGGGGCTCTGAGCAGTCTGGTCTGGCTGAAGATGTCCCTGCCCGTGGCTGGGGGTTGGACGAGATGGCTTTTAAATGTCCCTTCCGACCCAAACTGTTCCATGAAATTCTCTGAAACATTTCCAACCAGCGTAGCTCAGTCCCAAAGAGGACATCTGGCCACAGCCTCAACCAGGATGAAATTGTGCTCTTCCCCCTCATTTTCTTTCCCTCTAGGACCGTTGTAACTCCCCGGACCACGGGAACTCCCTTCCCGGCAGCAGCAATCCCGGTGCAAGTCCCGGCACCGGCTGCGCTCACTGAATTGGAGGTGGGTGGGAGGAAAAGAAAACAAGGCTTTGGCGGGAGGCGTTCGCACGCCGCCCCCCTGCCCTCCCATCCATCACCCGGCCCGGCACACGTGCACGGGCAGGAACGCAGCCCTGCGCTCGCAGAGTTCATGCCCTTGGCTTTTTCACCTCAGGGAAAAAAAAGGAAAAGAGAAAATAAAAAGTGGATTTGAAATCCAGCCCAGAGTGAAGCGAGAGGAAAAAAAATGAAATAAAATAAAAATTAAAAAAAAACCAAACAAACAAACCAAACAAAACCCCAAGCCTGTTTAGCGCAGGATGTGGGAGCTCGCCACCGGCGCGCCGCTGAAGCGGTTATGGGGTGACCCACCGGGATGACCGGGGCATCCCCCGGGATGGGGGGCTGGGAGCGGAGCTGGGGCGCTGCGGAGGGCGCAGGGCAGCGCTCAGCGCCCTTCCTCAAAGCTGGAAACCTGCAGCGCTCCCGGCAGCGGCTCTCCGGGATGCTAGGAGGGGATGCGGCGGGTCTGGAGCAAACCCATCCCAAGGGCAGCTCAACGATGGAGGCACACACACGGGCATGGGGAGAAAATCTATAGGCGCCCTCTCCTCAGGAGCTGCCGACCAAGGGCTCTCGATCCCACGGGCGAAAGAGGAGCTCGGCTTACCAGAACGCTTTCCACGTTGAAAATCCAGCGCCGCGCAAAGGCAGGCTGACGGCCAGGCCCTCCGGGAAATTCTGGATCCCGATCCCGATCGCTAAGTTCCTACCCACACATACACAAAAAAATAAAGAAACCAAAAAGAAAATGTGTGGGTGCGTATATCAATATAAGTATATATTAGGTGCAAAGCACAGTCTGGGACAGGCTGCTGGGGAAAAAAAAAGACACTATTAAAGATATGCCTTTTGAATGCAGTGCCGCTAGCCCCGGGGCTAGTCATGCTAATATTTAACACGAACACGGCGAACTTCATCTTCAAAGAGCTCCACAGCGTTTAATCACCCGCAGCACCAGCCCTGGGAGCGACAGAGCCCAGATGGAGGGGGAGACGTGTCCAGGGAGGCGCCGCGGGATGTTCCCAACCCAAAGCTTCCCGGGAGCCGCAGCATCCCTGGGCTCGGTGTTTGGGGTAGCGCCGGGCTCGCGGATCCCCCAGAGGGTCGGGGTTTGGGGGTCCCAACACAGCCCCCCGGGGACGGCCGGTCCCTCTCCTGTAACCTGCCCCATCTCGCACCAGCACCGTCCTTAGCCATAACCAGCGCTGCAGGCGCCGTGGGGCTCCTCAGAGCAGAAGTATATAATAACCACAGGATTTCTCTTTCTTCCTCTCTTTTTTCCCCCTCTTGCATCTTATGGAAAGGCGGCTTTTGGGCTCCCAGAGCTGCTGTGTCCATCAGGGAAGCGGCAGAGGAGGAGGGCGGCTGCTGGAAGGACCGTTTCTCCAGGCACAGGCGAGGAAAAGCCCAACGTCGGGGGTCGGGCAGGCAGACACGGTGAATCTCAATCCCCCCCAAGCAAAACCCCACGTTCCCAGCGGCAGCAAACACGGCTCTCGGAGAGGAAAACCACGGGACAGACAGGAGAGGTGCGAAGGGATGTTCGAGGGCAGAGGATGAGGGGAGGTCTCTCCTCGCCCGCCCTCTCCCTTTCCCTTCAGAGCACCCTGCGCCCACCCGCCGCGCTCCTCTCCCGCGCAGCCGCCCCACGGCGGGACCACCGCATCCACCCGCAGCTCATCCCACACGGCAATAGCTCCGCCGACAGCTGGCGGCCACGAACGCTGGATTTGCAGTGGGAGGCTCTGTCGGATCGTGTGCGCGGGAGATGGCTGCACCCCAACTCCGTGCACCAGCACCGGGGGGGCTCCCGGCACCCCCCACCCACGCCATCACCCATCCTCAGCCGGGATTTGCTCCAGCCTTGGGAACGGTCCTCCCCCATCGCTCCAGGGTCCCTTCCAGCTCAGCAAGACTTTCGGATTTTTTTGGTGAAAACCAGAAAATTAGGATATGGGTTTTTTTCTCCTTCACTCAAGAAACAAAATTGTTGCAAGCACCGAACCAAACGGGGACTCGTTTTTTCATGGCGTGGGCTCCTTAGGCTGAGCGGCGCCGTGAGGGCGAACAATAACATGTTCCCCAGTTGCGGCGTTTTGTGGTTTCGCTGGTGTGTGACACTGGAGCTGGACATGGCCTGTCCCTCCTGGGGACACCGAGAGCGCGACCGTCCCGGGGGGCTCAAAGCTCCGGCAGCGAGGTGCCGGGCTGCGACTTGCCCCCGGCCGCGAGCCGGACCCCAGCGCCTCTCTGCGAGGTCAGTTATTCCTTTGCCAGCAGCTGAAAGCTCCCTTTGCTCCTTTAAACACTTGTTTCCTATTAGTAAAATAAGACTGGTGAGAAAAACCTCTCTGGGTTTTTTTAACTTCTACTAGGGTTTACAGAAGAGGGGAGGGGAAGGGGGAGAGGCTGTGGGTTTCCCTAACCAGGACAGGCTATTACAATCAAAAACATTATTCAAG
>NW_009648690.1:330056-332446 GCF_000708025.1 Charadrius vociferus | reverse complement strand
GGAGGCGGCAACGTGTGCCCGTGGTCATCTCCTGCACTCCGGTCCCTCCTGGTCCCCACAGAGGTCATCTGCTCGGCCAGACCATGGTCTCCCACCCCTAGGACTGCTTGTTCCTTCAACGCTTCCTCCCACCGCAGCTCTGCCTCAACACTTCTTGGACTTTGGGGCTTTTTGAGCCTTTCCCAGGGACACTAATCTCATCAGGCTGAGGACAACGCGGTGACAACATGGAGGCCAGGAACACATAAGCCTTCCTATTTGCTTTGCCTCGGTTCACCGCACGAAGGGGACCTCCACTCGCAGCTCAGGGGACACCTCTGTTTGCCCAACGCAGCGTCTCGGGAGATGTCCGGGTGCTGAGTAAAGCAGATTTACTTGCGATGCCTCGACTGTGAAATAAACCCATCCCATGGGACATTCCTCTCCCCCTTGGCCGCCGCGCCGTGCACACCTCACACCTTCTCCGCAGCTCCCGTGTCGAGCTGACGGCAACACGGTTGGTGAGAAAGCAACCGAATCAAAGCTGCATTGTGTACGAGGAAAACAAAGGTGTCCTTATTACGGAAATAGGTGGGGATTCTTGGAAGGCTTCCCCCGACGGCAAAGAAGCTCATTGTAAAACCGATGCACAAAGACAGACTGGAGCAGCCTGGCCCAGGGGAGCCGAAGCTGCGGGTGCCCACGGTGGGCTACGGGACACAGAGGGGGCGACAATGGGGAGATGAGCCGACGTAGCCAGAGGGACCACCATCAGAACGGAATGTTTAGAGACATGAGGGTCTCCAAAGCGAGGAAGGTGGGGAATAACCGATAGAGAAGCAGATCCCATCTGGTCCGATGGGTCACCCGTATCCAGGTAGAAGACACGTTGCAGACAAAGATGATAACCAATGGCTCATCCCCAACTGACAAACGAGCGTTGACATAAAGGAAGAGCAGCCCAGTGGAAATCACACCAGGCTCTGCCTGGGGACGCAGCTCTGCCACCAGTACCCTGGCCAATGTGGGAATGTCACTCGGGTGTCTCTGCTGCTCAGGTACAGTGGACTCAGGTGTCCTTGGAAGCATCGAGGATGAGAGCCAAGACGCGTTGGACAGGTTACCTTGCCCAGCTCTCTGCTTCAACTTCCCCATCTGTAAAATGGTGGTGAGGACAGTGATGTCCTCCATAACCTTCTCGATCTGGGAACAGAAAGGTGACTAGGACACGTGCCATCTACACGAGAGCTCTGCAGAGCACCAGTGGTGATGCTGGGATGGGTCTGCCCTCGTGTTGGCTCATCCTCTTCTGCAGCAGAGCCCAGCGCTACGGTTTTAAGGAAGAAAAGGTAAAACTGTGGCATCCTGGCAGAGCTCCGCCGAGGACCAGCTCCTCGTGGTGAGAGAGAAAGACTCTGCGTCCCCCAGGAACGTACCGGGGCTGGACCTCCTACCCCCAGCTCGCCTGCCAACTGCAATGGCACCACGCTGGGAGACTCCAAGTTCACTTGCAAAAAAAAGTTGGCATCTCTGCATATTTGCAAGGTCAAGGCACAGAAAGCCTTCTATAAGCCTAAACCCTTGTTTTCAAGGGCCTA
The DNA here is from genome assembly GCF_000708025.1 of Charadrius vociferus. Taxonomy (NCBI): domain Eukaryota; kingdom Metazoa; phylum Chordata; class Aves; order Charadriiformes; family Charadriidae; genus Charadrius; species Charadrius vociferus. Next base: position 330,869 of record NW_009648690.1, on the reverse strand, counting down.
TTCTTTTACAAACTGATTATGAAAGCAGGCTACATATTCTTAACAAGCCCCTTTTCACTACGGCTTTCAATTCCCTCCAGTGTATAATGTGCATGTGTATTCTTGCATGGCAGGCCCTTACATACTGTTTTGATTGTTATCGTCTTGCCATGAAAGGGCCGATTGTTTTGGGTTCCCAAGATTACATCATGGCTCCCACTCGGGCCGCCCGTCGAGGTGTTTGATCAGGGCTCGCAGGTGGGAAGGCGCTCTGCGGCGAGCGCAGGGCCCTCAGCGTTTCCCCATACCTGCCCTACCTGTTAAACACAGCTGCCGGCACGCTCTGCCCCGGCGTTACGGGAGGCTCTCACGCGAGGAGGCGGCAGGGGAGCTGCGCGGGGGGGAGAGGGGTGCCAGCCCTGTCCCCCACCAGCCCTGACGCCCACCAGACCACACTCCAGTCGCCAGAGACAGCCGGACCCATCCGCGGGTGCGCAGGGCGCCCGGTGACTCCATTGCTTTAGGTGCTCGGCATTTTAAAGGCCAAATCTGCAAAAGCAGGTGGGAGGATGTTACTCCCACAGATTTGTCCTTTTGCGGGACAGTATCTTCCATCTCAAACACTCAAAACCACAAAAAAAAAAAAAGAGTGGATAACAACCTCCCATGCCTCCTGCTCTCGAGTGCAGCCACCAGCCCTGTCACCCACAGGGACACAGAAATGCACAGAACGATGTGGGAACCTACCCCGGGCAGGGGATGCAGGACGTGACCCCATCCCGGGCAGGGGATGCAGGACGTGACCCCATCCCGGGCAGGGGCTGCAGCGTGTGA
>NW_009648690.1:328933-329472 GCF_000708025.1 Charadrius vociferus | reverse complement strand
CCCCCTCCCGTGCAGGGGTCGCAGTGTGTGACGCCATCCCGGGCAGGGGATGCAGGACATGACCCCATCCTGGGCAGGGGATGCAGGACGTGACCCCATCCCGGGCAGGGGATGCAGTGTGTGACCCCATCCCGGGCAGGGGATGCAGGACGTGACCCCATCCCGGGCATGCCATGAGCAAGGTGCTTTCTGAACGGCACCCGAGACAGCCGGTGCATCTGGAAGGAAGCAAAGGGAAGAGGAGAAGCGGCAGGAAAGAATCTGGGGCACAAACCAGGGGAAGAGCTGCCGAGCTCAGGAGGTAGGAATGGGCTGGACAGTCGCATGGACGCCCATCTCCAGTGAGAACCGCAGAAGCATGAGAGGAAAGAGGCGTGGGTTTGAGCGCTTTCATAGCCTGCGCCGGAGCCGCTCCGCCAGCCGGATCCTGGGAATGGAGATGCTCCTGTTGGGTCCCAATGGGAACCATGCCTGCTCCCCCCAGTGCTCGGCCCTTTTGGAGCTGCTCCTCAGTAGCCAATTCCATACTTCTTTCTACC
>NW_009648690.1:328485-328914 GCF_000708025.1 Charadrius vociferus | reverse complement strand
TCCCGCTTCCCATCCACCGGCTCGGCTCTTTAAGCCGCGCGCCGCCTGCTCGCTGCCACATCTGCTCGCCTGGCCCTCCGCCAGCCTTAAACACGCTCCGCTCTGGATCCGCGCGCAGTAAACCTTTACAATTTTAGGAAATTTTACCTTTAATTTATCCCAAAGGCGCGTAAGCTGAGTTCAAAGTCATAAAACTTGCTCTCCCCTCTGACTGCAGCAGCCGGGACGTGAACTTTAGCTGAAGAGCAAGAAATTCTCTAGTTTTCCCGACCCAAGTCCCCAGCGGTGCCAGGCCAGCCCGGGATGGGGCCACCACCCGCCTCCCCTCTCCGGCAGACCTCAGCTCAGGCGGGGTTCGGGTGGGCGGGATGGGGAAGCCCCCGTGGCACCCAGCCGGCCGCATCCCACATCCCGAGGCGGTGAGGATGG
>NW_009648690.1:327882-328433 GCF_000708025.1 Charadrius vociferus | reverse complement strand
CATTCGGGGTTTTTTTTTTTTTCCCTTTCCTTTCCCCCAACCTGCCGTGCGTCGCCGCGCTCTGCATCCTGCTCGCGCCACACACATCTTTGCTAAGACCCGCAGGAGCACTCGGGCTTTTTCCTCCTCCCCCTCTCCCAAATCCCACTTCAACCCACAGCAACCACAAAGCTCAGCTCCCCCCCTGCATCCCCGGGTCGCTGCATCCTCCTGCGCTCCGCAGCAGGACCGACCCTCCAAACCCTTCTCGTGTGAACCACCGAATCGTTATCATTACAGCTTAATTGGCTGAGGAACCTGGGACTGGGGCACGAAGGTGGGCAAGTCCTGGGAGGCAGCTGGCCAAGGGTGCAAGAACATCCCACGAGGTGCAAGGAGGGGTCGTCGCTCCAGGTACCAGGCGCTGCCAGCCCGCGCTCGGATGCCCCGTGGGGCTGGAGCACCTCCTCCCCATCCCAGCGGAGCCGGGGAGGGGAGTTAAGCAATAAGGACACCGGTCCGGACACCCCCCGCTCCATCCGTGCCCCGACGCGAGCGGCTGCCGGCCAGAA
>NW_009648690.1:327124-327734 GCF_000708025.1 Charadrius vociferus | reverse complement strand
CTATTTATTCCTCTGGGGTTTTAAAATCTTTGTTCTTATCTGCCCGGTTATTTATGTAACTGTTTGATTTATGAGTCAGACTCACGCACAGGGTAAAAGTTCACATCTCCCCCGATCTGGGAAGCACAAAGACACGTTTCATGAGCTCCGCGCGCTCCCGCTCTCTTCTCTCTTTCGCCACGTTTTGACCCGGGCGGCTCAGCGGGAGAGGCTCGGCGAGACACCGCGCTTGCTCCCGCGGCCAGATAAGAGCGCGAACGCGACCTGCGAGCGCAGGATCCGGCCAGCGTCGGCCGAGCCTCACCCAGCTCCGGCTCTCCGAGGTCAGTACCTGCAAAGCGAGGAGGAGACGTGGACTCACTCCCCACAAACCCTCCCCTCCGAGCAGGAGACGTGGACTGGGAGGAATTGCCCTCCTCCCGCCACTTGTTCTCACCACACGGGACACAAAGCCCCATCCATCGCACAGACAAATTTTCGTTTGCACCGTGATGGTCCACCAAGCTAGAAAGTTAACAGATACTGGTAAAGGAATGACAACATCGCTTCCCCTTGCCAGCATCGCTTCCCCATCGTATTTAGTGGGGGTGAAATTCATGCCCAGGGAAAG
>NW_009648690.1:321951-327111 GCF_000708025.1 Charadrius vociferus | reverse complement strand
CTATTCCCAGGTCTGACGCCGGCGACATCACCCACACACAAATGGGCTCCCGGGAGCCGGTCCCCAGCTCTGCCCAGCCAGGCGGGGAGGTGGGACCCGGCCCGTGGTGGGACGATGCTCCCGGGGTGGGTGAACCCCAGGACAGGCTCAGCCCCTGTGACGGGCTCCCCCCTGCCCACGCAGCAGGGACCTGCCTCAGTTTCCCCTTCCGTAAGGCAGGGACAGGCACGGGAAAGGACGAGGACAGGCGGGCAGCATTAAAAAGCAGCACGGGGAGCTGCAGGACATCCGTCACTGCTGTTATTCACCACATCTTTCCTTTTTCAGAAGCGTATTTGGAGAAAAGCTCAACATCGTTAGGGGCCACCCCAAGCCCTGCAGACACCCAGCTCCGAGGCAGCCCGGAGATCCCACCGACTGCTACAAGCAGAACGGCGATGACGATTTAGAAGAGATATCAGGAAGAAATTGTTGCCTGTGCGGGTGGTGATCCCCTGGGGCAGGTTGCCCCGAGAAGCTGTGGCTGCCCCATCCCTGGAGGTGTTCAAGGCCAGGTTGGACGGGGCTTGGAGCAACCTGGGCTGGGGGGAGGTGGCCCTGCCCAGGGCAGGGGGTGGCACTGGATGATCTTCAAGGTCCCTTCCAACCCAAACCATTCTATGATTCTATAAAAATCAGAGACTGAAGGGACAGCAAGAGCTGGCACCTCGTCACAGCCGGCTCCCAAAGGTGATGGCTTGGACAGAAACGTCTCCATTTTTGAGCAGAAACCAAGAACGTCCTTCCCCAGCAGCCACTGGGGAGCCACAGGCAGCACCCTCCAACTCCAACCATCCCCAGCAGGTTTCAGTTAAGACCCTACTAGTCAGAGGCATCTATTTTTAAATACCTTAAGACAACCCTCATATTAGACCTCGTTAACTATTTTAAACAGTGGCGGGCTGCAGAAAATTTAAATTTTTACATATTCATATAGGCATGCCTATAAATAAAGCAGGGTTTAACGATGTGGCTGCATTGATCTCGGGTACGGCTAGAGCTGGAGGGAGATACAGAACCTTATAAAGGTTATTAAAATATTTAAAAAAAACCTAAATGAACAGGCAGAAGGTGGGTGGTCTAAAAGGAGGGCTGGGATTATGGCCCACCTATAAAAATTCCCAATAATTCCTGCCAATTAACGTTTATAGCTTCATGCAAGAATGCCAACCCTCTCCCCTTTGTATGAATCTTGAGATCACACGCACGTTTCACATGTAAAGTAATTGTCTATGCCATGGAAATCTCAGTGCAAGTAACACACTGGGGCCGGGGAATGGTTTAGGGGGGGATTTCTCAGGGTTTTATTTTTGTCTTGTCCTCCAGATTCAGGAGCCACCGATCACCGGCAGAAAACAAAAGCCTCGAGCAAGGCAAGGCAAGAAGGATGAGTCTAGTTAATAAAGACACTACTCTTCTTCCCTGCTAGGGGGTGAAAAGAACCCGAAGGAAATCAAAGCACAATATATATAAATTTTTATATATATAAAAAAAAAAAAATATATATATATATATTTCTCAGGCGCCTGCAGTAACAGGGTGATGGAGCTCAGCACCCCATTGCTTCCCACTCGCCGCGCGAGCTGAGCTCGCTGCCGTGGCAGCGCTGTGCCGAACAACTCCTGCGCACCCACGTTCGCATCCTGACGGGGATCGTTAGCGCAGGGCAAAATTAAAAGTACCAAAATGGTTTCTCCTCTTCCCTCTCCTGCAGCATCGCTGTTAAAACACGCCAGGGGAGAGCGTGAAAGCACCGGAGCGGCTTCTTTATGCAGCCCGAAATCCTGGAACTAAACAATTTACTAACAGCTGTAGCTATAAAAGGCCCCATTATCGCATCGTGTACAGTAACAATGTCTTCATTCAAATTGCTTCCCCTCCTCGGAGGATTTATTTTTAAACCAGGCTGCTAAAGAGAGGAACAGGCCACGGGGGGAGCTGCAAAGACCCAACCTGGTGTTCAAAGTGAGCCTTGTTTGGCACTATCTTGATAAGATAAACAGGGATAATGGACAGTTCTCTCTCTGCTTTTTTGTTTGGTTTTTGTTTTGTTTTTTTTTTTTTTCTATGCCCTTTTTCTTTCGTTTTAAGGTGAACAGGAACCGGAAGGGTGCCCTTTGCAGATCAAAGCTGGGGCAGGAGAGACCTTTGCGGTAAGGTCCTGGTGAACACAGCATTGCCAGGTTTTGGCTTTTGGGGCCGGGCAGGGAGCGGCGCCCGATGCTTCGTCCCACGGGAGCGGGGACCAGGTTGAAGGGCAGGCGCTCAGCCAGCCTGGCCCCACCGGCCCCCCATCACCTCCCAACTAACCCATCCCCTACAGCGCCCGCCGTGGTCTCATCGCTATCCATCCTGCGGCTGGAGCATCACACACAGCCTGGACCACCATGGAGAGGTGACCCCAGGACCCCTCCGTGGTCCTCCCCGGCTCTGGGCATCCCTCCCGAGCCGCTCTCCTGCGAAACGCCGAAGGATGGTGCAGACACCCAACGCGGCTGCGTTGAAAACCGGGAGCGCCTCGTCCCCAACGCAGGGCGCAGGGTGAGCCGTGCCCCCAGGGAGGCGTCACCGAGCATTCGGCAGCTGCTGCTCATGGGGTCCTACCAACGTGGAGCTGAAGCCTTCTCTTGCAAGGCCACCAAGGGTGGGTTTGGCCATTGCAGCACCCAGCTGTGGCTTGCCCAGAAAGCGTTCAGTTGGCCAAAAGCACACCCGGGGAAAGGGTTGGGTGAGTGCCCACAAAGCCCTTTCGCAGGAGGGTGAGAAGCCAAAGAGCTCCACGTCGGAGCCGCTCTGGGCATCGCTTCTCCTTCAGGCTGTATCTGCAGACGCAGTGCCCACCAGAGAACGAGAAGAAAGCAAAGCGTTACGCAGACTTTCCACGGAGCCAGATGTTGTTTGGGAGGCCAGCTGTCTCTCCTAAGTATTACAAATCAACCAAAAACCCTCCTCGGTCTAGACACTTGAGTGAGGGAGGAGGAAGAAGTGAGAGAGAAGAGGAGGGGAGACTATTTACACAAACGGTGATGTAAACGCGAACAGCCAGCGAGGGATTCGCAGCCAGCAGCCCAGCTCCCGGCCAAACTTTGGAGACCTCCCTGCTGACTTGGGAGGTCTTCTCCTCCTCTAACCCGGGGCGATAAATAAGGCTGCAGCACCCACCCAGTCCCAGGAGCCAGAGCCCAGTGGAGACTGGGGTGCCAGGGGCTTTCAACCAGTCCCTCTCAGATAAGGGACGGGCAAGTGAAGGAGAACGAGTGTTGCCACCAAACCTGCCGGTGTACCAGTGTGGCGAAGGAGCCTCCAACACGCGGACACAAGCCCCAGAGCCCGAGGGATTCTGCTCAGCCCGGCTCCACCACAGGCTGCACCACTTCAGGCAGGTTCCTCCTGCCGAGGCAATGAATTCACGTGCCTTGAATTTTGGTTCCTGAATTTCAGGAACGCACAAAGCGCCTGTTTTTGCTAGAAGCCCTCCACCTCCTGCAGGTTGGCTGCTTTCGGAAGATACTCCCCATCTTACCTGTACCCCATGAGGGCGGTGATCCCCTGGGGCAGGTTGCCCCGAGAAGCTGTGGCTGCCCCATCCCTGGAGGTGTTCAAGGCCAGGTTGGATGGGGCTTGGAACAACCTGGGCTGGGGGGAGGTGGCCCTGCCCAGGGCAGGGGGTGGCACTGGATGGTCTTCAAGGTCCCTTCCAACCCAAACCATTCTGTGATTCTATAATTGGATGAAACCTACCCATCTTGTTAACTCTCACTTTGTAATAAACATCTGCCTTCAGGAGAGGCTAATTAAAAGGTGCTTAATAAGCATCTTCCAACAGTTTTGTTTTGTAACGGGGCTTCGTGCGGCGCTGCAGGCGGGAGCAGCCTGGCTGCAGGAGCAGTGTTTGCCTGGGATCGCGGGGAAGCGTGGAAATCCCCGTCCAGCCCCACCTCGCCTACCATCAATAGGTGGGTTTTTGCCATTAGGTGTGTCTGGCACAGCCCTGATCTGATAAAGCGGTGGGGATTCGACCCCCCATTTGGATCCTACCCCAGCAGCCTCTTCACCAGCTCCAGTGCGGATCTATTCATAAGCAAGAGGCAGAGATTGCATGTGTGTGTGTGTAAGGAGAGAAAAACCCAGTGTGTCTTCTGCTGTCTCTCAGACCACAATGATTTCCATTCATTCAAAGAAAACACAGTATAAAATTTTTGCCTGGTTTCAATCTCCGTACATTAATCAAGCCCCATTTTTCTTTTTTTTTTTTTTTTTTTTTCCAGCCTGAGAGACACAGCGTGGGAGGCACAGGCTGTCCCATGAAATAATATTTTCCAAGCCATAGTCAAAGTCTGCCTGTCAACTCGAAGCCTCTTTTCTGTCTGTTTTACCAAAGCTGGACAGGAAACAATCTGTGGGCACAACAGATCAAAACAAGGCCAGCATTCCCAGCAAAAGGGCCGATGAATGGGAACCATTGTGCTGCGGTGGAGGAAACATCACCATCATCATCGGGGAAAAAAAATATATCTGTTTGCATCACTTCCACACTCACACCCGCTCTCCAGCTGCCCTAAATAGGAGCTTTCATTCAGGAGATAGCCGGGGCAGGTGGGACGCCGGTGGGAGCTCCGGTGCCACGATGCGATGGTCCATCGGCACCAAAAGCACTTTGCAAGTCTAGCTGTGCCGGGGAAGGGCACGACCAAGTTAAACATTACACCCGCAAAAAACCTGCACTTCTCCCCTTCCTTGCGTCCACGGCGAGCAGGGCTCAGACCGTGGACAAAACATGACCTGCTGGTTGCACAAGAGGATGCAACAAACTCTGCGGTGGGATTTGGGTGCTGCTGAAAGGGAGAAGGAATCCATCCCTGCCCCGAGGATCTTAGGGTTTAGGTGAGCAAAGCTCGCTGGGTGCAGGTCACAGAATCACAGACTGGTTTGGGTTGGAAGGGACCTTGAAGCCCATCCAGTGGCACCCCCTGCCCTGGGCAGGGCCACCTCCCACCAGCCCAGGTTGCTCCAAGCCCCATCCAACCTGGCCTTGAACACCTCCAGGGATGGGGCAGCCACAGCTTCTCGGGGCAACCTGCCCCAGGGGATCACCGCCCTCACAGCCAAGAATTTCTTCCT
>NW_009648690.1:321209-321508 GCF_000708025.1 Charadrius vociferus | reverse complement strand
CCCACCCCAAAATGTACTCAGCTTCATCCTAAGGCAGTGCTGTGCTGCAAATTTGCCTGCACCATTTCTAACCTCTCTAAATTATTTGCGGCATCCTACGAGGACCCGGTGCCCAGACCACCCACGGCTTAACAAAACATTTCACTTTATTTTTCAAACTTCGAGTCCTTTAGATAGATCATCTGCTCGAAGTAATTTACCGCATTTAACTCGATATCACTTCCACTTATTCAAACATTCCCTGGCACCTGAGAGAGCAGCCCTCCGCTGGGCAGTCTGCCAGCCAAAGAGCCACATTT
>NW_009648690.1:316466-321051 GCF_000708025.1 Charadrius vociferus | reverse complement strand
GGGATGGGGATGGGGATGGGGATGGCTCGGTCGTGGTTCTTGCTCCACAGAAGCCACTGGTGAGGGACTGCAAGCCCAGAGCTTGGACATCCCGGACACCTCTGCTTCCCCGGCCATCCGCAGGGACGTGAGCTTTCTACTCCTCTAACAGAGAGGGATTTAAAACTAAAAAAATGCACGATACACTTTTGGGGAGGAAGAGTGCAGAAAAATCCCATCCCTGCTTTACTCCGTCTTTTCACTTCGAGTCGGACTCTCACAGCGATGTTACTCGCTGTGAGTCGGGTCCACACTGCCCGAACTCATCGCCCGGTTTTGGTGGAAGACGTAGAGAAGCAGCTCTGCCCCATCCCTGTCGGGAGCACGGAGAAGGCGCCCGGAGCAGCCGGTACAGCGACGAGCCAGCAACAAAAACGCAGAATATAACACCTCTGTGGGGATGGGGCACTGGGCTCGCCCGTTCAAACCATCGCACAGGGCAGGTATTTAGTGAAACAACGGTACAGCAAAGGAGATGAAGGCTTTTTCAGAGAAGGCAGCAGTCACCCATCATCTCAGCGCGGTTAGCCCGGTGCCGCGGGAATCCCATGGCAAAGCCGAAAGGCTGCGGGTGCACCCGCATGGGCAGGAGCGCCGGCCCCAGGCTGGGGACAACTCGCAGCACTGGCTGGAATTAAAATTAAATGATCCTTCTGCCAAACTTAGACCTCACCAACTACACGGGCCCTGAAAACACTGCCGCAGTTGAAATTATCTTTTTTTTTTAATATTATATTTTCTGGCACATACTGTCCCTTGTGACCGGGCTTAGCCTCGTGCCGTCACAAAGGCCACTTTCTTACAGAGTTATCGCTGCAGCACACCGTGGCCTCACGGCACCCGGGGGAACAGAGAGCGGCTCCGGTGCCCGGGGACCCCCGTCCATCCCAGGACCCCCATCCTCGGAGGATGCTCTGTCCCCACAGGCTGCCCGGGGCTGCAGCCATGCACCGCGGTGCTCACGTCCCCTCTGCCCTGCGACAAGGAGGGGAAGCCCCTCTTCCTACACTCAGCGAGCAAGTGCACCAGCGTTGGACAGCCCTGCCTGCACCCCTGCCTGCACCCCTGCCCGCAGTCCTGCCTGTCCGCATCCCCAGAGCAGCTCAGAGAAGTGCAAATTCAGCTCATCTCGTTCTGCGCAGCTCCAGCCCCATCTGGTTCCTGTTAAATCAGCCACACAGGGTGGAGAGGGTTTCCTCCCCCGACGCCACAGTGTGCAAAGAGGGGGAGGTAAAACAGCTTTTTTTTGGAGACACGGCTGCCCTTCTCTTTACCTTCCTGCCTGGACGGCAGCCAGGAGCGGCTCATGCCTCCCTGCTCCCATCTGGAGGGGACCTTCCCCCTCCCCGGAGCTCACTGCAACGCCCCACACCGAGCACTGCCCCTCCGCCCCGGGCACACGCTCGCGCTGGGTCTCGCTCCTCTTCTGTCACCGCAGCAGCTTTGTCCTGAGCTGCTATTTCCAGTCTGTGGGACTTTCCGATGTTTTCATTCTTGCCAGGAACTGGGCAGGCGAACCGCGGTCCTGCAGCAGGGAGGGAGGGATGCTGCGAAACTGGGAGGGATGGTTTGCAGCCAGGAGGGATGCTCAGCAGCCAGGAGGGAGGGATGCTCCAAAACTGGGAGGGAGGGATGCTCCAAAACCGGGAGGGAGGGATGCTCTGAAACTGGGAGGGAGGGATGCTCCACAGCCAGGAGGAATGCTCTGCAGCAGGGAGGGAGGGATGCTCCGGAACCGGGAGGGATGCTCTGCAGCCAGGAAGGATGCTCCTTCCTGAGGCCAAGCAGCGGCTCAGCCCCGCCATGGGAAACACCCCAAAATCAGACGTTAGCTCACCCTAAGCCCTGTCTAAACTGCCATAAAACCCACATCACCTTTCCAAGAATGGCTCGAATGTGCTGCCCCGCTAACATCAGCCCAGCCGAAGGAGTACCGATACCCACCTGCACGGGAAAGCGAAGATCCAGCCCCACCGCTGAGACCTCACCGTCCTTGGGAATGGGACCACATTCTGCCCTCATCCCCAGACAGACCAGATAAAGTGGGTTCCCCTCCCAGGCCACAAGCTATAAATGAAACAACTGGCAAGGCGAGGGGCGGTAATTCACGGGCGAGCGCTGGAGAGGAGCTGCGGAGGAGCGAGACCGCAGGAACGGAGCCTGCACACCCGGTGGCAGCAAAGAAACGCGGACGAGCGCGGGAGCACGGAGATGCTGCGGGGAGCTGGGGTGGATGGAGGAGCCCAGAGGGTCGGATCCTGCACGCACAGAGGTGATGGGCAGCACCCCAGCGGAGCGCAGAGAGACAGGGAATGGCAGAGGCGATGCCAGCGCATACAAAGCACTGGGTGTTTTAAAAGGCGAGAATTCCACCCTGCTCCCTAACCACCCTTTTATCAGTTTTTAACCAAACCCCGAAGCGTCGCCCTGACTCAGACCACCACCTGCGGGTCTTTGCCCACCGTTCTCTGCCCGTGCTGGTGCTTACTGGCCACCGCGGCTCCCAGCCAGCCCTCTCTCTGCAAGCACACCCAGCCACACTGTGCTTCAAAACCCCCCAAAAATGGTCCCTCACCACGCTCAGCCGGGGCCGAGCTCTGCGGAGGGGCTGGTGCTCTCCCCTTCTTCCCAACTGCCTCTCCGCAAACGCGCTGCTTATTTGCAAAGCTCCCGGCTCCGAAACCAGCCCGTGTCTCACCAGGGCCCTACAGCGAGCCGGAATGAATTCAGGCTCCTGCTGAGATTTCACCCCTCCGGGAGCAATGCAATCAGGCAGCGCTCCCCAAGGCGAGCCAGCATTTATTCACCCAGCGCAAGTCAGCAAAGGAAGGTCCTCCGGTGAGCGTGGGCAAGTCACAGCCAGCCCTGGAAACAGCCACCAGGCACCGTAAGCATCCCCGGGCGTCTGCGCCTTCAGCGCGGGTTCCGCACGCGTCACAGCGTTCATAAATACTTTTGCCCGATGCAGGGTTTGAAGGGATAAGCCCTCCCGAGAGGCAGCTCAGCCCAGCTCCAGCTCAGCTGGGCGCTAATGGGGTTAGTTACACCCGGGGGGAGCAGGAGCAGACGGGAGGAGGGAAACCGAGTCTCGCAGCCGTTTCGTTAAGACGCTATTTCGAAATAACGGACACAAGGGGAATCACGACGGCCGTGTCCCCCCAGAGCCGCGCCGGGCCAAGGAGCAATTTCCCCTTTGGATGCGTCAAAAGATTTAGCTCTGTTGCTCGCCTCAAGTGTAATTCCAGTGCTATTTTTTAAGCCTACATAACACAAATTAGCCACCTAAAATTTTACTCTCGGGTATTTCCAAACGGCTTCACGGCGGAGCAGCGACACCGAGCGAGTTCTGGGCTGCCCGCAGATGACAGACAGGTTGGTGGCAATGAAGTTATTTTGTCTGCTTTTGCAGCTGACTAAATTTGCATTGGTATTTTCACGGTACAGACTCCACCGTTCATCTAACGTGATTAATGCTGTTGTAAATACAGAGAAAGAACCAGCTGCTGCTGGCTTCTTAGCTTCTCCTGAGCAGCTGATGAAAAAAAAAAAGTCCTTTTGTTCAAACATCTCTGGAGCTTCTGCAGCCTTTTTGAAGAGCCTTTTATTTCAAAAGGTTAGAGCAACGTGGTGTCTAGAGCTGCTGTATCCCGCGTTTCTCCCCACAGACCTGGACGGTGTCTGCTGCAATGGAAGCGCCTGGGGCAGCGCAGCCGGTGCCAGCTCGTGCTGTCGGGATAGGACCCCCATCAGTCGGGGATGTGACAGGGCATCGGGTACCGAAGGTTTTGCTCATCTCTTTGCAGGGTCCTGGCGAGCACAGCTTGTTCCCCGGGGAAGAGAAGGGGCTGGACAACCTGGAGGGCTCCAAACCCAGCCCTGGGACCCTGCGGATCCTCCGGCAGGACCGAGGCGGCGGAGACGAACCGGCACGTTGATGTCCGAGCCCTAAGGGCCGCACAGGGTATTCACAGGCTGAACACGCCGCGTCTCCCCAAACCGCAGAACCGACAGCGTGGGGCTGGTACACAAAGGGCGAAGGGACCGTGGTGCGCCACGGGTGTGAAATTCAAAGCGAAAAAGAAAAGCGTTTGGTACGGGCAGGGTGAGGAGCCTCGGCAGGAGGGTGCCGTTAGCGAGCCGGCCGCCGAGAGGTGCCGGCAGCTCTTCCAGAGCCCAGGCGGCTCCTCCGGCTCCCGCTTCGCACCAGACTTCTTCCTTTCTCCCATTTCTTTAGCAACGCCCCCCAGTCAGCCCAGTTCCAGCTCTGCCGGGGGCGGCAGGGCTCTCCCTGCCAGCTCCCACCCTGTGCGCACAGGTTTTGCTCCCATTTGGTATGAGAATGCACCCAAAGCCCAAACCCCAACAGACAGTTCGGAGGAGCTGAACTAATTCCCCCCACGTTCACACCAGTTTGGAGGAGCTGAACTAATTCCCCCCACGTTCACACCAGTTTGGAGGAGCTGAACTAATTCCCCCCACGTTCACACCAGTTTGGAGGAGCTGAAGTAATTCCCCTCCATGTTCACACCAGTTTGGAGGAGCTGAA
>NW_009648690.1:311394-315892 GCF_000708025.1 Charadrius vociferus | reverse complement strand
GTCCGCGACAGTGACAGCGCCTGGGGCAGCTCAGCCGGTGCCAGCTCGTGCTGTCGGGATAGGCCCCCCATCAGTCGGGGATGTGACAGGGCATCGGGTACCGAAGGTTTTGCTCATCTCTTTGCAGGGTCCTGGCGAGCACAGCTTGTTCCCCGGGGAAGAGAAGGGGCTGGACAACCTGGAGGGCTCCAAACCCAGCCCTGGGACCCTGCGGATCCTCCGGCAGGACCGAAGCGGCGCAGGGTATTCACAGGCTGAACACGCCGCGTCTCCCCAAACCGCAGAACCGACAGCGTGGGGCTGGTACACAAAGGGCGAAGGGACCGTGGTGCGCCACGGGTGTGAAATTCAAAGCGAAAAAGAAAAGCGTTTGGTACGGGCAGGGCGAGGAGCCTCGGCAGGAGGGTGCCGTTAGCGAGCCGGCCGCCGAGAGGTGCCGGCAGCTCTTCCAGAGCCCAGGCGGCTCCTCCGGCTCCCGCTTCGCACCAGACTTCTTCCTTTCTCCCATTTCTTTAGCAACGCCCCCCAGTCAGCCCAGTTCCAGCTCTGCCGGGGGCGGCAGGGCTCTCCCTGCCAGCTCCCACCCTGTGCGCACAGGTTTTGCTCCCATTTGGTATGAGAATGCACCCAAAGCCCAAACCCCAACAGACAGTTCGGAGGAGCTGAACTAATTCCCCCCACGTTCACACCAGTTTGGAGGAGCTGAACTAATTCCCCCCACGTTCACACCAGTTTGGAGGAGCTGAACTAATTCCCCCCACGTTCACACCAGTTTGGAGGAGCTGAAGTAATTCCCCTCCATGTTCACACCAGTTTGGAGGAGCTGAACTAATTCCCCCCACGTTCACACCAGTTTGGAGGAGCTGAAGTAATTCCCTTCCATGTTCACACCAGTTTGGAGGAGCTGAAGTAATTCCCTTCCATGTTCACACCAGTTTGGAGGAGCTGAAGTAATTCCCTTCCATGTTCACACCAGTTTGGAGGAGCTGAAGTAATTCCCCCCCACGTTCACACCAGTTTGGAGGAGCTGAAGTAATTCCCCTCCATGTTCACACCAGTTTGGAGGAGCTGAACTAATTCCCCTCCATGTTCACATCAGTCCTGGAGAGAAGCACAGAAGGTTTTGCATGGGAGTGCAGGGGCAATGCTGGCACTGCCGAAAACCACAGCAGCTGCCAGCGAGGTGGAAGTAGTCGGGCAGGGATGGCCGGGAGGATCGAGGGTCTTCATTGCCACCAGTTACGGAGTCTATCAGCCCTGCTGGGCAGGAACGGCAAACAAAGCCACCGCACGCTTTCCAACAGCTCTGGCAGCTTCTCCCGCCTGTTGGGGATGTTGCTTTTGTGGAAAACCTCAGCATTTCTCTGAAGGGAGAGTGAGGAGCCTGTGCCAGGGAGCCGGTGCTCCGCGGAAGATGGAGCCACCACTGCTCCCAGCTCAGCCGCGACAGGGTGAGGACAAGAAGACGACGGCGTCCCTGCAGGGAGCCACGGAGATCCTGGGCAGGGGCACTGGGGAGAGGAGGGTGCCCCGGCTCCTGCAAGCCTCCGCCACCCGCTCTTGCTCACAATCACCTTTAAACTCTCGCTGCTGGCCCCGGGGAAAGGGACTTGCCCAGGCTAAGATTTCACTCTCCCCCACCCTGACTTACACAGCTCTGGCTTTCAGGCTTATCTTCAGGGGGTTTTTCTCCCCTCCCTCTGAAGTTCCCCCCGGGGTGAAGCTCCCCACGCGGAAACAGCTACCGGTCTTCAGCCAAGCTGGCAGCATCACCAGGGATGTTTAATGGGGATAAGGGAGAGGAGAAAAAAACCCCCAGTGTGATGCACGCAAACCCCTCGGCAGCGAGCAGCACATGGGGGAGGCTGCGAGTGCCTCCCCCGGCACCTCCGAAATCCCCGGAGGGACGCGGGTTGCGTGTACGTACTGAGAGCCGAGCTCCCCCAGCAGCACCCCGCAGTGGCACCCACACATGCTGCCGCCTCCCCATCGATCTGCCCAGCGAGGCAGAAACGCAGAACCATCGCAGAAAACGGGCGTCGATGACAGAAACCTTTTTTCACATCCGACAAGCACAACCTCTAGGAAAACGCGACAGCACTAGGAATTTCTTCCGCTCTTTCTGCCCACACTCGCGCTTCCAGACGAGTTTCAGTCAACGCGTCGCCAACCAGCCTGGCACGGGAGCGCTGTGGGACAGGCAGACAAGCTCCAAGAGGCAAAGGCGTGCACAAAACCTGACGCTCGCAGAGGAGAAGCGGCGTTGTGGCTTACCTGGCGCTTTGGAAGGTCGCAGACGCTGATTTTCCAACAGCCCCGAATCCAACTCCCACTGCCAGACCCTCTGAAACAGGAAAGAAAAAACCAGTAAGGTCAAACCCTACAACAGCCCCGCGACCATCCCTCTTCCTGCGCTTCTACGGAGCAAAGACTGGCGTGAGCGGGAAAGCAGGGCTCCGGGCCAGGTCCTTACCCTTCTCATTTTCATCTCAGTGCATTTAATCTAAGCTCAACGCAGGAACCTGCCCCGCTGCCCGGGGCACTCCCCCGCTGTGACCCCAAACCAGCAGTTTCTCAGGAAGCCAACACAGAGAGGAGAGATTTCTGTATTTATGAGTGCACTGGAGGGGAAAAGATCACAATCCCCATCAGCTGAAATGCTATTTTAATACAGAGCATCGCAGTGCAAAGCACTAAAATCAGTTTAAAAGGATTCCGGTTCGGTCAACCTCTCTGCAGAGAGTCGTCTCGGCAAGGCGCAGGCGAATTGGTGCCACGGGGGGGGCGCAGAAGGACAAAAGACCCACTTGTCCCACGAAGTCCCTGGGAGCTGTGCTAAGCCAGGACCAGGCTCCCCGCAACGCCACCTCCCTGAGGACTGGTCCCCCCGCGCTCAAACAGCGGCACAACACCCGCACAGACAGTCTCCAAAGCGGAAGGAAACCCAAATTCCACGAGAAAATCCCCACCTTGCAGATTATTGTAGACGACAGTTAATCCCATCATTTTAGATGACAGTTATTCCCACAAAGCCCAAAGAAAACCAGCGGAGGAGCCTTCCCGGGAGGGCAGTGGGTGCGGGAGATGTGCGGTCCTCTACTGCCTCCCCCCGGGCAGCTCCTCGGGGGATAACCGCTCCGTCCTTCCCCGCTCCCCTCCTGCCCTTTCTCGAACTTTTCTTACCCTCCCACCACTGGCACAGCTCCATCGCCCCTCCCAGGAAAAAAAAAAAAAAAATCTTATTTTCAGAAAGTGTCAAACCACTGCTACTTTTTGGTTTTTTTTTTTTTCCTTTGTTCATAATCTCCAATTTTGGTTTTGCAGCCCCTCTGGTATCGCTCCCCTCCGAGCAAGGTGTGGGGGGAAAACCATTCAAAGAACAAAAGCAAACCTGGTCGTGTGGGTTTTACAGCCTTCCACGGAGGCAATTACCCGCTCCGGCTGCTGGCAGCCACGCGAGGGCACAGTGGGGACCGTTCAGCCGAGCATTCGAACAGGTTGGAAATGTCACTGAGAGTGTTTACCTGTGTACCGGAGGATGAGGTCTCAGAAGAAGAGGACCGCGTGCGTGTTTGTGGTCGTCTGAATTTCCAGTTGCCTTGGAAACGCACCATAAAAAGCAGCACTAACTCGCATAATCGCGGCATTTGCATCCCCGAGTCCAGGCTGAGCACGGAGAACTGACACACTCAACGGCTCCTCAGAGCCCCGATCCCCGGCTTGTGCCGAGGCTCAGCACGGAGACAGGGAACAGCACAGCAGGCACCACGGAATCCTGGAATCCCAGACTGGTGGGGGCTGGAAGGGCCCTCTGGAGCTCCCCCATCCCACCCCCCGCCAGAGCAGGGGCACCTCCAGCAGTGGCACAGGACGGCGTCCAGGCGGGTTTGGGATTGTCACTGGGCACCACTGGAACCAGACTGTTCCCATCCCCCGGCACCCTCCCTTGAAGGACTGATCAGCGTTGATGAGATCCCCCTCAGTCTTCTCTTCTCCAGACTGAACAGCCTCACGTCCCTCAGCCTTTCCTCAGCAGAGAGACGCTCCAGTCCCCTCCTCATCTCCGTAGCCTTCTGCTGGACCCTCTCCAGCAGTTCCCTGTCCTTCCTGACCCGGGGAGCCCCAAACTGGACACAGTGCTCCAGATGTGGCCTCCCCAGGGCAGAGCAGAGGGGGAGGATGACCCCCCTCCACCTGCTGGCCACGCTCTGCTTGATGCCCCCCAGGATGCCATTGGCCTTCTTGGCCACCAGGGCACATTGCTGGCTCATTAACCCTATGGACAGGCTTACAGGGCGAGGAGACTCCGAATTGTCCCTAAAATACCACGACTGGGTGATAAGTCCATCTAGTGAATCAGCCGGAGGAACGGAGGTGCCCACCAGACCAGGGAGGTGGTCACACACTCGTGCAAAGCGGTCTCGGTGCCCCCCCACACCCGCCGGGGGCAGGAGCAGAGCCGGGGGGGGCTGCCAGCGCCGGAGGGGCTGTGCCGGGG
>NW_009648690.1:301616-311346 GCF_000708025.1 Charadrius vociferus | reverse complement strand
TGGAAAAGATCTTTAAAAAGACGTTTAACAGCCGGGCTCAGTGCGGCTATGAGGATGTAACGAAGCTCCCCCCAAATGGGTCTGGCACTGCTCTTCCCAAAGATTTCTTTCGAAGCGAGACTTGCCCAGAGAGCAAAATTCAAAAGGACAGAAGCGCTCATTTGCCTGAACAACAAAAATAGCTTTGACAGAGGGGAAAAACCACAACAATTTCCCCGCTGCAAAGCAAGTCGCATGGAATAAGAAACTCAGCGGCACAATTAATGAAAGTACAAATCGCATGTACATGGAAACAAACGACGGGAAATTAAAACCAACAGATGGTGCGTAGTGAACTGTTATTTGGAGAGGGAGAAGCAGCCGACGGTGGAGGTGCTCACCGGCACGGAGAGGAGGAGGTGACACGGCAGCCTCTGGCCGCGGGCTTGCCCAGGTTCCCGCTCCCCACGAGAGCACACAGGAGTTGGGGCAGGACGAGTACCACCACGGATCGGCCATGGGGCTGCTGACCCCAGAGCACCCGACGGGAGCTCCCAGCCACGCAAGTCTGGTGTCACGCGTGGTCCAGGGACCCCAGCACACCCCGCGGTCACTGCCGAGCCGTGGGAAGGCTCCGCTTCTATAGAGCAGCCGTTGCGTGACACACTCAGCCCATTGCTGAGATTCGTTTCAAATATTTCACTTGGAAAAGCCTGCCAAGATCACACGATAACTCCACCGCTGCAGCGACACAGGATGAGCCCTCTTTCAAAGATGTCAAACCTCAAAACGACTCTGTTCCGCAGGTAAGCGAGCCGATACACAAAGATTTACACGGAAAACAAACAGAAAGAGCTCCCTGCCAGTTTGCCCTCGCTCAAAGCGCAGAGCCCGCTCAGCCCTCGGGCTGCAGCCCCTCTCTCAGGTATTCTGCACATACTCAAATTATAAATAGCCCAGGCGGCTTCTTCAGGTGGGAAAAGACACAAAAAGAGAAAGGTTAATGTTTCTATGTCAACCACTTAGAGATGCGCTGCACTGAAGGCTCTGCAAACGGATGACTAAGACACGAGGTCGTTGACGATGGGTATGGGAGAGCAGATCTCCTTACCCCCGGAAAGCTCAGACATCAGCTGGAAAAATAAACAGCCCCGAGCGATTTCTGGTTCTTGGCACCATCGCGAGCAAAAGCAGAGAGGAGCGCGGTCCCGGGCAACCCCGAACGACTGCAGGATTTACGGTGGGCCACCACTCTGCGGAGGGCAAGGCAAAAGCCCCACAGCTTGGGACGTGGAAGGGCATGGAAGGCAGGCGGGCACATCCCACAGGAAACCTTTCCATGTCAGAAAATGTTTTTCAGAGGATTTTAGTGGCTGAAGCTGTTGTCAGCCCCTTTTGCAACCGGTGATGGAGCTGGAAGAACCGGCGGCTCCGCACAGCCCCGTTAGCTGGAGAGCTCGCACGGTGGAGGAACCAGGCTGGGGGTGCTGATTCAGCATCTCTTCGCAGAGTTGCACAACAAAGAAAGAAAAATATGCCCAATCTCAGCCACTGTCAAGAAAATGCTTCTATTTAACCTAAACAAAGGGACTTTGCTTCTCTTGGGCTTCCTTGGCTTTACAACTCAAGACGCTTTATCCTGATAAGGCATTACCCGGGGATCAGACTAATCCTGCGCTAACTTAAGGATCAGCCACAAACCCCTCAGTCGGCAGCGCTCGTCGCAAAGGCGTGTTTGCCTCTCTGCTTGTTTGCTGGGAAAAGAAAAAAAAAAGCTTCAAAATCTCAACCTGCAAAGCAATAACCGTGCTGGAGGGTCACTGCCGAGACTCCTGTTGTTGATGCCGGACGGCCACGGGATGTGTTATGGCAGCGTGCTGATGGCCGTGGCGAGAGCAAAAAGCGTGATATCCATAGGTGTCCTTACACACTACAGCTGATACGCAGACCTGATCTAGACCAGGGCATCCAAGCGCAACTCCAGCCCGGGTGGAGAGCCGCCCTGAGGAGAAGGCCCTGGGGGTGCTGACTGAGGAGAAGCTCACCAGGAGGCGGCAATGGGCGATGGCAGCCCAGAAGGCCGACCCCATCCCGGGCTGCATCAGCAGCAGTGTGGCCAGCAGGGCGAGGGGGGGATTCTGCCCCTCTGCTGCGCTCTGCTCTGGGGAGACCCCCCCTGGAGTACTGCCTCCAGCTCTGGAGCCCCCAACCGAGGAGAGACATGGAGCTGGTGGAGCGGGGCCAGAGGAGGCCCCGGAGATGCTGGGAGGGCTGGAGCCCCTCTGCTGGGAGGACAGGCTGGGAGAGGTGGGGGGGTTCAGCCTGGAGAAGAGAAGGCCAAAAAGGGGAGACCTCAGAGCCCCTTCCAGTGCCTAAAGGGGCTCCAGGAGAGCTGGGGAGGGACTCTGGATCAGGGAGGGGAGCCTTTTTTTTTCCCCTGGGGCAGGTTGCCCCGAGAAGCTGTGGCTGCCCCATCCCTGGAGGTGTTCAAGGCCAGGTTGGACGGGGCTTGGAGCAACCTGGGCTGGGGGGAGGTGGCCCTGCCCAGGGCAGGGGGTTGAAACGGGATGATCTTCAAGGTCCCTTCCAACCCGAACCATCCTACGATCTCATAGCACCATGGACCATCCACCAGCCCCAAAGCCAAGGGGAACCCTTTTTCACTGCTCTAGGAGCTCATACCATCTCCAAGCCCTGCCATCCCCCTCCACTCTCCCTTAGCTTCCGGCTGTTGCTGGGCACAGGATCAGCTCTGTCCTCCGCAGCCTCCGAGGGCACGTTCAGAGCGATGCGGACGGCAGCCGTGGGCAGAGCAGGAGAGCACCACGCGGGAGCAGGGACAGGACACAGGTCTAGCAAGAGCATTGCTCTGAGCCCAAAAAGCGCCTCCACATGGAAGGCAGCCAGCCCAAAATTTGGAAAGGAAAAGCCAAGAGGGAAGATCACAGCAAGGAGGAGTTGGCGCAAAGGGAAGGACTGCGGAAAGGGGAGCAGAGCAAAGCCACACGAGCGCAGCGTCACGTCAAGGCAGCAGGGGCAGAAGGGGACGGCGTGGTACGACGCGACGGCCGCGGCACTGAGCAGAGCAGGCAAGGAGAGATTTACGCAGCGCACGAACAGCTGGCAAGGAGGACGTCAGCCAACGGAGCGAAGTGAGGGGCGTGCTGCTCCCGGAGCACCTCCGACACCTTCACGCTTGGCCTGAGGTCCCCATCTCCCCCAGCGCTCATCCACCGGCTTTCAAGCACCGGCGAGCAGAGGGGACTCGGATGTGTGCAGCATGCTGTTACAGCTCCGCTTTTATTTTTACTTTAATTTCACTTCAGTGCCCCATCAGCAGAGCGGCAAAACAGCACAAGATGTTCCGTCTCGTTGAGCCAGGAGGACAGTGACAACGTTCCCGTCTGCTCTAATCCACAGGAGCACGGGAATTGGCTGGGATGGGCTTTGGAATGAGGTCCAGCACTGATCCATCTCCTCCCCCTCGGCGTGGAAAGCTCTGCGCCCGCTCCACGCTGGGATGTTCCCCGGGTGGCCAGAGCTCTCCAGCCCCGTGGGGACCACGAGGCCTCCTGAGATGGCGCATCACGATGGAGCTCTGGGCTACAGGAGGGCGCCTTGCCTTCAGACTAGCCCAAATAAAGGTGCCTACTGCTGCACTTTCCAGGGAACTCTTCTTGGCAGGGAGGAGAGGAGGTTTTGCTCAGGCGGGAGCGAGGTGCTGGCAGCATCGGGGCAGCCCACAGTAGACATGGGATGGTCCTGGGGGACCTGGATGCAGCTCTGCGCTGCCAGCTCCTAACCAGCCCCGACACCGAAGACCTGGAGAAGGATAACGTACAAAACAAACAACAAACTTCAAAAAGGAGAGATTTACTGGAGAGATGCCTCTATTCGAAAGCAGTTACTAACAGAGACGGTCCCGGCCAGCCCAGACTCGCTGCACAGGTGCTGTACCTGTTTGATCAAAGGGGAGAAAACCCCCAAACTATGCAGAAATTGGGAAACTAAGGGAGATTGAACCCACCCTGGAAGCTGCTTCGCTTTCCCTGGTCTGAAACCCGGCTTTGCCTGCTTTTCCCGGTCTGAAATCACCTTCTGCCACTGCCCACGGCATTGAACGCTGTTTCTTTGCTCTCGCGCTCTCCAATATCTGTTTTCCCAGAATATCTATTTTCCGCTCCAGCCCTGCCCGGAGCGGCTGCTCCCAGGCTCCCGCAGGCGGGCTCAGCCCCCAGCGCCTGCAAATGCCACACGAGCCTTAAGTTCACAGGATCAACGTGAAAGTGGAACGGCTGATCCCATCCCATCAAACCTCTCCCTTATCACCCACCGCCTCAGTCCGCAAGGGTTTGGCAAGCTGAAAGAAGCGGAGGAAATTAAGCCGGCTGCGATTTTAAATCCTATTCAGGGCAGCTTAGGCAGCCGGGCAGGGATCGCGGCCCTCCGCTGCCCGCTCTCCGCCTCAGTCAGCAACCAGAAAAACCTTCCTGCAAACCCAGGGTGCGGGTTCCGCGGGGCTCGCCGAGCTCCTGCCTTCGCCAGCTCCTTTTTCGAGCATGAAATGAGCTTCGCAGCCACGGCGGGAAGCCACTCGTCATCCTCAGGAGAAGGCCTCTTCTCAAAAACAACTGAAAATAAAAGCCCTTCAGATTCCCTAGAAATCCAAACGAGTAAATAGCAAGCATCACTCACAGGGCCTTGATAAATTGCAGAGCCAAGTAAGTTAACCCCAGTTATTGTGTTACTCTCATATGCCATGAAGAACAAGAAACAGGCAGCGGATAGAGAACAATATCCTACAGGAATGTTAGAAAAAAAAAAAAAAGAATCCACTAAACAAAATTCACATTTCTCTCCGAATCAGTCTGTCGTCACGTAGGCAGGATTTCAGGGATAAAGAAAAGGAGGTGGCAGCACCCCGGAGCTCGTGCCTTGTCTGGGCTCACCGCCGCGACACGCGTGTGTTCTGCCGCAGCAACGCCGCTCGCCGCCCTCTGCTCCGTCTCCTCTCGGCGGCAAACGCGGCAGCGGCCGGGATGCTACAGGCAGAGCTGAGATCCCCCTCTTGTCGAACGGCATCAGAGGTGTTGGGGTGGGTTTTTCGCCCCCCCTTCTCTCCATGTACAAGCAGGTTAGGATGGCGGTGACGGGGAAACACAGACCCGCTCGTTATCCATTAGTTTATCCCGTGCCTCCTGCGCATCGCTCGGCAGGGGGTCGGCAGCACAGCCCACCCCGTCGCCCACCCATGGGTGTCTTTGCCTTAAAAATACCCGCAAGGGAAACTCCTCCGGGGAGGCAGCACAGCTCTCCCGGGCGGGCAGGGGAGGAGGAGGAGGATCCGCGGTGACAATAAAAAGAAGCAGCAACTCACAGATCCCGCAGTCTGAGCGAAGGCAACATCTTGGGCTTGGAGGGAGGGCAAAGACTGGAGGAAAAGCCGGGTTTGTAAATAACTCCTACCTACAACAGCAATCCCCCAGCTCTGCCTGCCGGGGACATCGGATTTGTGGGGCAGGTAAAGAGAGCACGGCTCAGTGGAGGTTTGTGCCTGCAGAGCTTTGAAAGAAATGGAAAGATTTACGGGTTTAGCAGCAGTAAACGCCTCTCTCTGTGAGAAAAGGGAAGAGTCTGCGATGCCGAGAACACCTTTTGCATGAGCTGACGCACACAACACGGGACCAACACGTGGGTGCCAACACGGATGCACCAGAGCCGCGCTTGCAGGGTTCATTGCAACAGCATCGTCCGGTTAAATGAGGCAAAAGCGTCCACTGCTGGGGTCAACAACAGCCACCCAAGTCCTCCTCCTTGGTAACACGGAGCGTCGCAACAGCTCCACGTCCCTTAGTGCTTTACCCCCCCCGACCTGCGCTCCACCAGCGGCAGCGGCGCTAACGGAGCCGTGAGCGACACCATCTCCTCCTGCGAGGGTTTATGAAGCTAATTCTCCTGGGTCAGCAAATGAACACGCTTCCTTTAGGAAGGTACTACGGATGCCAACGTGTCATCAATTATTCATCCTGCTCTTTGAAGAACTATTAAGTTCCTAGTGGGAAATTAATCTTGCTATAATGAGGTTTGTATTTCTATGAGAGTTTAAGCACGTCCCTGTCGCCACTATTCAAACTCTTAAGTTTCTTCCCCCGAGACTGAATTCCAGTTCCCCCTAAGGTAACACCATTTTGCCAATACTGCGCAAGACAGCAGAGAGATTATCAGATTTTGGTGATTTTCAGATTTCTAGATATCCACCATTACAAGACTAGCAACAAGAGGCTAAAGTCATTTTAGAAAGGCTTATTTTTTTTTTCTTTTTTAACTTAACCAAGCCAGAATTGCATTTGAAACACAAATCCTACCGCTGCTTCGAAGGTGGCCTTGCTTAGCCACCATCTGCACACACACAGGGCAGCATGTCCCACCAGTACGTCCCACCAGTACGTCCCACCAGCTCCCGTCCTGGTAAGTGGCTTTTACCCCAAAGCCCCAGCTGTCCCCGCAGCCACCGCAGGCAGCGGGTTTGGGATGGCTCCAGAGGGGGAGACTCCCCCACCTCTCTGGGCAGCCTGTGCCACTGCTCTGCCGCCCTCACAGCAGAGAAGGCCCTCCTCAGGTGGAGATGGAACTGCCCATGGTCACGTTTGTGCCCGTTCCCTCTTGTCCTGTCACTGGGCACCACTGGAAAAGACTGTCCCCATCCCCCCGGCACCTCCCTTTGAGTACTGATAAGTGTTGATAAGATCCCCCTCAGTCTTCTCCTCTCCAGACTGAACAGCCCCACGTCCCTCAGCCCTTCTCAGCAGAGAGATGCTCCAGTCCCCTCAGCATCTCCGTAGCCCTTTGCTGGACCCTCTCCAGCAGTTCCCAGTCCTTCTTGACCCGGGGAGCCCCGAACTGGTCACAGCGCTCCAGATGTGGCCTCCCCAGGGCAGAGCAGAGGGGGAGGATGACCTCAAAAGGTGCCTTTTCCAGACCTGCATGAACTGCCCCATCAGCACATGTAAGGTTTTCCATCCTCATGTCAGAAACTGCTGCTGCCCACGTGTCCAACACACCTACATCTTCTGGTTAAACACTCAGGACCCGTCATGGCTGCCGTGCTACTTTACAAAAACAAATCAAGCCACAGTTTATTAATAAAGATTACTGCTCGTTACGAGTTTGGCTTTGATTTAGCTCACCCGGGTGGGACACAGCTCCCTGGGCTCAGGCAGGTTCCTCACGGTGGGAAAAAACCGTGGAGAAGTCCTTATCCTGTAAACGTGCAGAGGCAGGGGACGCAAGGAGCAGCAGCAGGTTGTGGCGTGCACAGAGCGAACGCGAGGGAGTCCCTCGAGCGTTACACTGTCATGAATTATTATTAAGTGGTGACAGCGTGCTTGACCTGAAGGCTGTCCTTCAACCACACGCACAACCTGTCTGCGGAGATCCCAACGCCAACAGGAGCTGTGACAAAGTCACATATTGGCCAAGCAGGACTTCAACTTGCTTTATGCCACCTTCTTAGGGCCACAAAGACGCTGCGAGGGCTGGAGGCCCTCTGCTGGGAGGACAGGCTGGGAGAGGTGGGGGGGTTCAGCCTGGAGAAGAGAAGGCCAAAAAGGGGAGAGCTCAGAGCCCCTTCCAGTGCCTAAAGGGGCTCCAGAAGAGCTGGGGAGGGACTTTGTACAAGGGCATGGAGTGACAGGACGAGGGGGAATGGCTTCAAACTGGAAGAGGAGAGATTTAGATGAGATATTAGGAGGAAATTCTTGGCTGTGGGGGTGGTGATCCCCTGGGGCAGGTTGCCCCGAGAAGCTGTGGCTGCCCCATCCCTGGAGGTGGTCAAGGCCAGGTTGGACGGGGCTCAGAGCAACCTGGGCTGGGGGGAGGTGGCCCTGCCCAGGGCAGGGGGTGGCACCGGATGGTCTTCAAGGTCCCTTCCAACCTAAACTGTTCTATGATTCTACGACTCTCTGCAGCCCCGCAGAAGCAGCCAACTAAGGAGGCCAGATCACTCCTAATTATTACCCTAACCAAAAATCCATTCATCAGAACACAAAGACAAAATTTAAATGATTAATTTGCAGTTTACAGTGGCACGTATTATTATTTGCGGTATGAATTATTCACTCGTCCCCTCTCCTCCCCCGGGTTCCCGACGAACAAGAGCTTTTGTTTGAGGGACGTATGGTGGGACGGGGAC
This sequence comes from Charadrius vociferus, assembly GCF_000708025.1. Lineage (NCBI taxonomy): Eukaryota > Metazoa > Chordata > Aves > Charadriiformes > Charadriidae > Charadrius > Charadrius vociferus. The sequence goes on along the minus strand of NW_009648690.1, from coordinate 303,176 downwards.
GTGGCCCGGTTCCCCTTCCCCTGCGGATTCGCACGCCGCGGCCCCGGCAGCGCTCCCGCCCTGACCCTGCCAACAGACGGTGACAGGACAGAGAAAACAAAACCCGAGGCACCAGCTGGATTAATCTGCTCAGACAAAGCAGTCCCGGGCAATCATTATCCTCACGACGATTTGCAACCGCGGGCAGATGCAGGCGACGAGCAGGCAGAGCCGCGAAGCCCCGGGGCTCCCAGCCAGCCCAGCCCCACCGCGCCGCCCCTCCGAAACGTTGGCTGTGAAAAAAGCAATAGGAGAAATAAACCCGTTTCGGTGCTATCTTACACCAGAACGCTCCGGAGGGAGCGAACGACTAAAAGGTGTGAGCGTGGCTGGGCACATCGCACAGAGAGCTGCCGGCTCCGGGAATAACACACTCACGGTGGGGGGAAAAGGTGTGTGGGAGGAAAACCCGATAAAGGTTTGTGGGGACGGCAGCAGTGGGGAAGCACAGCAAAGCCAGGCAGTTGGAAAATGGAGAGAAATTGCCTTTCTGGGCAGGAAATTGCAGGCAAAGCACCGCAGATGTGCTGCAGCATCGCACGTTAGCTCAGCTCCTCTCTCCCGCTCCGGGGACAGCTCTATAACAAACTCAGGAGTTTACCCGTTAGAGGCACTAATAAAGCACCGATTCAGCGGCGGCTGAGGCCCGCGATGTGCATACACTACGCTGAAAGAAGGTAGAACATCTCAAAAGCTGCTGACGTGCCCAGACAGCTCAATTCAGCCATTTTGATTTGAAAAGATAAAAACTAATGGCGTGGCTTTGCCTCCAAGTTTTCCCGGGACTCACGGATGGGTCCCACATCGGCTGTGCAGGAGGTGATGAAGAACAGCGGACGATGGCAGGGTCGAGCCAGCCGCCACCTGGAAAAGCAAACGGCCGAAATCCCCATCTCACCAGTGCTTAACAGCAGAATGGACACGAAGAAAACCAAACCACATTGATCTGTACGATGCCATGGAGTTAAAATGCCATTAAAAGGGGATTTTAAACCCAAATGGGCTACCAAGTTCCTTATCCTGGGGGGGTCCCAGGCAATTTCACAGGAGCTTTGTCTGAAAAGAACCTCCAGAATTGGGCATTCCCAGCATGGAATCCTCCTGTGGGCAACCAGCCGAGCTGGAGGGGTTTGCCGGGGTTTGAAACAAAGAGGGGACCGGTGATCCCGAATTGCTCACAGCAAACTTGGAAGGATGTGACACAAGGTGACGCTGGGTGACTCAGGGCAACAGATACGCAGAAAAATCAGCCCAAGAGAAGCTTCTGGGCTCGCTTGAGGGCTGGTATCCATGAAACAAGGTGGAATTTGGGTAGCATGAGGCAATTGCCCTAATCATAGAATCATAGAATGGTTTGGGCTGGAAGGGACCTTGAAGATCATCCTGTTCCTCCCCCCTGCCCTGGGCAGGGCCACCTCCCCCCAGCCCAGGTTGCTCCAAGCCCCGTCCAACCTGGTCTTGAACACCTCCAGGGATGGGGCAGCCACAGCTTCTCGGGGCAACCTGCCCCAGGGGATCACC
>NW_009648690.1:299339-301339 GCF_000708025.1 Charadrius vociferus | reverse complement strand
GGGGTCTCCCCAGAGAAGAGCGCAGCAGAGGGGCAGAATCCCCCCCTCGCCCTGCTGGCCACACTGCTGCTGATGCAGCCCGGGATGGGGTCGGCCTTCTGGGCCGCCATCGCCCATTGCCGCCTCCTGGTGAGCTTCTCCTCAGTCAGCACCCCCAGGGCCTTCTCCTCAGGGCGGCTCTCCAGCCATCCCCCCCAGCCTGTGTGCGTATTTGGGATTGCCCCGACCCAGCTGTAGGACCCTGCACGTGGCCTTGGTGAACTTCCTGAGGTTGCCACGGGCCCACCTCTCCAGCCTGCCCGGGTCCCTCTGGATGGCATCCCTCCCCTCCAGCGTCTCTGCCTCGCCACACAGCTCGGTATCATCGGCAAACTTGCTGGGGCTGCGCTCCATCCCACTGTTGAATGGGATCGATGCCACCTCCTGATTTACCCCGCAGAAGCCAGACCATCTACATCCCACCCTGATCCACTTCTCTGCCCCTGTCACCAAAGCATGACGTGGAGCAAATCCTCATTTCAATCTGTTGAGCTGCAACGGCTAAACAGGAGCTGATGAGGCAGCAGACGGCCACTGCTTACGCCAGAGGTACCCCATTTTAAAGAATTAAAGGAACTGCCCAACATCCCAAAGCTCCTTCATCACGGAAATGCTTCTCTGGAAGAAGAAAATTATTTCCCAAATTAAGAAACCAGAATTAGCTTAAAAGCAGTGACCGACCCGTGCTGGCAACGGGCTCTCCCTGACCCCACACAACCTGAATCCATCACGGATTATTTAATGTTTCAGTTCTAACACACAAATGAATTCTCAGGCCACTGCTCACCAACGTTTAATGCAACAGATCTGTGAGATCTGATGGAGATGAGAAGAAAAGGAGCTTCCACATGCATATTTTGGTGGACTTTCACTCCAGCTGCTGAAAATGCTGTATTTAATTGGCTTTTGTCACCTTTGTGGCTGTTACCGCTTACAAAACACCGATCATCAACTCAAAACGATGCCGCAGAGATAAATGTACATTATCAGTTCTCCGCCGGCTTTCCAGGTGTCTGCCCGCAAATGAGTTTTTGAAATATGAACTGCTGTCAGCGGGGCATTAGAGACCCCGCGACTCCCGCCCCGCTGCCCACGCTCTCCCCGCTCCTACCGGTGCCAGCGTGATGGGCCGTGACACCCCCCGGGCTGCAGAGGAACACTTCCCAACCGTGCTCATGTAATACACGGAATCACATTTGCATCAGGCTGTTGTTCACGCACCGTTTCTCACGGCACCCCGGAGCCGAAGCCTCAGTCTCTGTCCACCCAGGAGGAGCCACGGGCAGTCCCCAGAGAGCCGAGCCGGTGGCCACGGAGCCAAAAGTCCCCAGCAGTGATGGAGCCCGGCTCTGCAGAGGGACACCCATGCCTTGGGTGCACGCAGAGGACAGGGAAACAGCGATGCACGGCGTGCACAGGCACCCAGGAGAGCCCCGTTGTGCCGAAAGGAGGGGGGTTTTTTTAGCCTCCACCTTTTCAGGACCAGGTTTTTGCTGGTGGCACCTTGCCTCGAGCAGAGGAGCGGGGCAGAGCCGTCCCGCGGCTGCTGGGAGCATCACCCATGGCCAGGGCTGCCACCCGCATCCTTCGCCCTGTGCCGGCCCCTCGCCCCGCCGCCTCGCCACGCTCTCCGCCCCCTCGCACGGAAGCTTAACGACTTTGAGCAGGTCGTTTCAATCCGTCGAGGTGCTTAATAGATGAAAATGTCATAATATGTACTGACGAGGCGACAATTAATGGGAGGTTTAATGAAAGGTTAAAGCAACCTTTCCCAGAGCGAGCGCGGGCGCGCGTGCGGCCGTGCTCCTCCTCGTCCCACATGAGTCACCGCCGCGCCAAACACTCGGCTTAGCACCGAACACCCGGCGCTGCCTTTGGGGACTGCGTTCGATCTGACCTTTCTTCTCTCCCCCGCTGGCCGCTGGCGGGGGCATCACCTCCCAGCACCGTGGCGAAACAAC
>NW_009648690.1:291993-299308 GCF_000708025.1 Charadrius vociferus | reverse complement strand
AGGTCCCCCTGGAAATCAAATCGGAGACGGGCAGCAGCCTCGGAAAGCCACGGTCCAGGCTGGGTGAAAACGCTGTGAAAAATTCATGAGTGTTCACACGTGCATCTTTCCATCCTTGCCAGCGGCGAGCGCAGGCGGAGGCGGTCCCAGCGCCAGCGCTCTCCTCTGCTCCCCTTCACCCTCGGCACCACTTGAACCCCATCGCGCCGCTGCACAACGCGCTCCCCGCACGCGCCGACACCTTCCCTGACCCGCCGCTTCCTTTTCACCCTCTTCTCTGAAACGCAAGCTGCAGAGAAGTCTTCTCGTCTTTTTTTCCTTACTAAAAATAATGCCTTTCAGCAGAAATCAAAGGTGCTCCAAGAGTGCCCGGGAATAGCCCTTACAGCAGCGCAGGCAGCAGAAGTGGCAGCGGAAGGAGGTCTGCTGTAATTTCAGAAAAAGGCATCAAGCAGACGAGACACAGATTAATCGGCGCAGCTAAACGGCTCCCGTTCTCACGCTCTGCCGAACCCCAGTGGGTACCAAACGCATATTAATGTCAAGAGTTGTAAAATAGTCTCAATTTCAATAGACCAACAAAAAAACCCAACTCATCGTTCAAAATGAATGTTCCCAACCCTTAATAGATGTCTGAGAATATTCATATAGATAATCACATTTCTTTATAATTGAGATGCGATATCGCGCTCATCGCCCCAGCCTGCTCGCGGGAGGCTGAGTGCATGGGAGCGCCTGTCCCAGGAGAATGAATTCAATCAATTTTTTTGCTAATGACAAAGTAAGCAGCCTGGAAATCACCCCCTCCCGAGGAACGCCGCTCTGACAGCACAGTACGCAACCTCTGTGCCGCTGCAGCCATCCACAAACGCCTCTCTCCGTACACCCCTCTTCGGCGACAGGCCATCGTTTTGCATCCTCAGATTCACCACCATCCGAGGACCAGCTCCACCGCAGAACACACCAGCTCCGGCGCGGGTCTGACGGACGAGCTCTGGCTGAACCTTCCTGACTTGGTTTAAGGTTTAAAAAGCTGCAGTCAACAGCGTCCCACCTTGCGCCCGTCGGCGGAGCACATCAAACCTGCATTTGGCCACTGCCACGCAGCGGTGAGACACCACCACGTGAGGGTGCTCAGCTGGGAGGCAGAATCATGGAATGGTTTGGGTTGGAAGAGACCTTGAAGATCATTGAGTCCACCCCCCTGCCCTGGGCAGGGCCACCTCCCCCCAGCCCAGGTTGCCCCAAGCCCCGTCCAACCTGGCCTTGAACACCTCCAGGGATGGGGCAGCCACAGCTTCTCGGGGCAACCTGCCCCAGGGGCTCACCACCCGCACAGGGAAACATTTCTTCAAAATATCTCATCTAAATCTCCCCTCTTCCAGTCTGAAGCCATTCCCCATGGCAAACCACTCCACGGTCTAAGTACAAACCTCACCGTGAAGCTCACTCCTCACTAGTGGGAAGATACCCTTTCATTTTGGACACATCTCTGCCAGCTGATGACCAGAAGCCCATCACACACCTCCATCGCACGCCTCTGTCACACACTTCCCACCCTCAATACCAGGAACTGGTTTTGGTGGACGTGCAGACAGGCCAGCTGAGGAGTGATGGACGGGACTCAATCACTGCCAGAGATGTCCACAACAGGGGACTGGACCAAGGGGTGACAACGCTGGGGTCCCCACCAGTTTCCCCCATTTTGTCTGGCCGGATCCAAGCTGGGGGTGCGAGGTGACGGCACCTCAGGGATTGGCAGCGCGAGCTGCAGGCACGGCAGGGCAGGCAGGATCCCCCGCACGCATTGGCCAACAACCAGAACCAAACCCCGCCGTCTGCTCCTCTCCCCCAGACAGCCGTAAAGCAGGAGACACAGAAAAGGACATTAAAACTGGTTAAAGCTGTAAGAAGCCATAAAGAAAAGCACACGCCTCGGCAGCTCCCGTATCTACGTGGGCAGCTCTCACTCCCGGGACTGTCTCCGGCCAAATCCCACCGCGCAGAGGGCAGCGGGCAGCTCTCACGCTGTGTGGCCCGAGGGTGCTCAGCCGAACCGTTCTCCTTCCCAGGCAAAGCTGCAAACGAGCGTGTTTCAAATCGATGTGACATTTACCACGCCTTGGTGCAGAATTCCCTTCTACCCCCATTTCCTCGGGATAACACGAAGCGGCAGCAGCACTTGTCCGTCCTTAGGGATGGAGAGGTGCCGCGGAGCTGCCGCGGGGAGAGGCAGGAGGTCACTGGCCTAAATCCATCACCAACGCGAGGAACCGCCACTGTCAGGAAAGCGTGCCTTGACGCGAGGCTGCCCAGAGACGCTGACGCCAGCACGGTGACTGGGGGACACCGTAAATCCCACTCCCACTCCTCCGCACCAGCCCCGGCTACACCTTCCCCGGGGCATCATCTCGCCTCCACCCCAAGCATTGCCCAGAACCTGACCTATGAGTTTTGGGGCTAAATGTCTCCCTCCTGGGCAAGCAGAGAAGGAGGGTCCCCAAAACCACTGCCACGCACCAAGGCACGGTGCAGGCGGGTACCTCTTGCTGCCCTCTCCAAGCACAGTCCCGGGGGATGAACTGGGATGCTGTCACCTGGGGGTGCGGGGATCTTCCCCCCAACCCAGTTCAGCTGCTCAGGAGACTCGTTCGTCCTTATCATAGATGCCACCATCTAAAATTTCTTCCATTTAAAACCTTTTCCCTCCTGCCCGTAGTGACACCCCACCATCCCTCCCTCCTCCCCGCAGCACCTTCGCCACCGAGGCTGAATTCATTCTGCATTCAGCTCCTTGCTTTGTTCCTTTTCATTAAAAAAAAAAAAAATCATCCAGCTTATTAATGGGTTTCTGGCAATGGGAACGGGAGAGAAAGCCTCAGGCGGAGCCACATGAGATTTGGGGAGCGAGGAAGGGATGTCAGTGCCACCTTGCACCACGACCTGGTGGCTCTGTGCACGCCGCGGCGCCGCTGCCGCATCCTGTTTGCTCCCTCCCAGACACCTCTGCTTAACGGCGACGCTTGAGGCGGAAACGTCGCAGAAATTGAATGGGGGAGCAAACATGGAGCGATAGGACTGAATACAGAAAAGCAAAGTGTTTTCTTGCAGGAAGGAAAGGGCTGGAGCAGAGCGGATGACTCCGGCTCTGCCTGCAGCTCCTGGGATGGGTTTGTGGTACACGCCGGGGTCGGGGGCTGCCTGGCTCTGCCCACCTCATCCCAACCGAAAAGGAAAATTCAGGTTTCCGTGGTAACGTTCGGGTGGCTGGAAGCATCCCCTCACTCACGCCTGCCAGCGACCGACCGGCCCCGCATCAGCCCCGCTGCCTCCCCGGGAGCCAGCGGCAGCGGAGGGTGCGCCCGCGGGGATGCTCCTCGGGGTGACGAGGGGATGCGGCACCGCGGGCCCCGCAGCGAGCGGGATCCCAGCCAGGACCTGGCACCAGCAGAGCGGCTTTTGTGGAAGAGAAACCCACGTTTCCCAACTGCCGGAGGAAAGCAAGGCCGGGCATCGCCACAACCCGGCAGAGAAAACACCCGCAGCTCCTTCCCCACATCCACCGCCGTGTACAGACACCCACCGGGAAAGGAGATCCCAGGCAGGCGCAGACCCCCCCCACTGCACCCCCGTGAGCACCGTGACTCCCGGGAGAGCCGCGGGGCGTGAAGATGGATGCAGAACAGCCTTGGTCCCGTCCTCAACCCCACCTGTAGTATGAGCATTAGGGATGTAGGCTCCCGCAGCATCTCCACGCCGGAGGAGCCCCCTGGTCCCACACCCCCACGGCGCGGCTCAGAGCAGGGCAGACCCCTCCAGGAGCTCCCCGGGGGGGCAGCAGCGGCCCCACACGGCCCCACGAGCACCGTCCTACGGGCTCTCCTCCTCCCTTCGAAATGAGCACAAAGAGAAAGGCGGGTCAGCTCACACCTCGCTAATTGTTATTTGTGATACACCAGTAACATTTTAATTAATCTGAAGTCTTCAGCATAACAGCCACCCAAGGTACAAAGATAAACCAGAATAAACAGGGCTTGATTAAATACATAATTAATGTTCCACTAAACCCGGCATATATGAATATTAATTAGCAGGAACAGTCTGCAGTTTGGCATCTCCTGTCATTATCAATTTATTCTTTACATTGCCAGCCCCAGCTTTGGAACAAATTAACAAACCTTTCGCTTGCCGGCAGAGCCCACTAAATACAAACCGAATGCGTGAGGCTGGTCTTTACGTTCAATTATCTCACCCGCACATTAACCGGCTTCCAGCACATTTGCCTGAAACCAAAGACAGATCCATTGCCAAGACCAAAACGTGTCCATCCTTAAATGGGGCTCAAAGTAAATAAAACTGCTCTCTGCTGGCAATAAAAGAGGGAGCCCCTTCCCCACCAGTGGAGGAGGAGAACAGGGCCAGACCCGGTCCTCGCGAGGGTTTTCACCTCTGGATGGAGGGATTTGGCAGAGTTTGACCTCAGCGGTGAAACACGACAGGTTTCAGAGGAGGAAGATCACCTACAGCCCATCAGAGGCACTTGGGAGGACCAGAGGTCTGGAAGGTGCCGACAGCCGGGAGCAGTCCCCTCCCGGCCGCATCCTCCTTGCCGCAGCAGCCCCAGCATCGCATCCCCCCCCGAGGCACGGGAAGCTTTATGAAGACACGGCTGGGACAGAAACCCCTTGGAACCCCCTGGACAACCTCTGGTGACACGCTCCCCGCGAGCGCGTTGGGAAACAGAACCAGCACCAGACACAGCACCAGAGCCGTGCGCGGCTGCCGAAGCCAGCGCCGAGAGATTTCGCAAGCCCAGGGGCCGGGCGAGCCGGCAGCCCGCGCCTGGGAGCCGTGCGGAGGCGCTGAGCATCCCCAGCTTCTCGGCTCAGCACCTCCCGCCTCCTCCCGCAGCACCGGCGCTGCCGCCCCGCACGCGAACCGAGGTGTCATTACGCCGCAGGAGTCGGCGCTAATTATAGTGTCAGCCTTTCCGCTCGCTGGGATGATAATTGAGGGAGAGCATTCCAGTGTTTCCAACCCCGGCGCTGCAGGCAAGGGGCCGCAGCGGATCGGAGAAGCGCCGCCGGCGCTGCCGGGGCTTTGCCGGGGAAGCCGAGCTGAGCCCCATCCCGCTGCTCACCCAGCGCCTGCACCACCTTCTGCTGCTCCGCGTATGAAAGACCGGAGCCCTCAGCAATGAGCAGGGCAGGACACAACGCTCCTCTTTTCATCACAATGTGAATCATGTCTTAGGGCGAAGCGGGCGCCGGCGTGCCGTGACCTGCAGGCAGGGCGCTGGGCAGCACCGCGGCAGACGCGGGCTCGAGGACAACTTCGGCGACTTGGAACCTCTGGATGACTTTGGGCAAAGCCCCGTTGAAAGGAGGACGTTGGTGGGTGCCACCCGTGAGCGGTCACACCGAGCACAAACAGCCGCTCTCACCTACCCAGCGCTGCAGAGCTGCTGGAAAGGGACATGGCTGGAAAAGAGCAGGAGGGGGACTTTGGGGACAGGGTTTGGCAGGGACAGACACCCCACGGCGACCCAGAGACCCCCGCCGAGCCGAGCCGAGCCTCCGGGCAGGGGCTGAGCAGCAGAGCCATCCGCGGGCCACCGCTCTCACACACCTTCTCAGGATATTAAGCTTTAATATTGTGACCTTTAAGATGCAAAAGGGAATTTCTGAGCCTCTGTAGCCGTCCGAGGGTGGCTTCGTGCTCCGGCAGAAGCGATGACAGGTCAGACGGGTGTCTCTGCGGCAGCCAGGGCTGTGTTGCCATTAACCTATTGCTACGGGTGACGCTTTCTTCACTCCTCTACAAAACTTCCTTTATTTTTTTTTCCCAGTGACAGAGGCCGGAATCCCCAGCTGACACAGCCAGAGGCAGAAGACACGCTCACCGCCCGGCCCTTCACCCCATCTCCCCGGCACTTCGTTTGAAAGATGAAATCCCATTACGGTTCGCTCGGTGCAAACGCTTCCCCTTTATTTTTTGTGTGCGTGTGGCTAATTTACAGCTCCCTGCTTGCCTCGTCTGCCAGGCATCTGCCTCCCCCGGCAATACATGGAGCCGAACTAAAGCATCTGAGTTATACACCTATAATTAGAAAAAAAAAAAAAAGGGGGGGATGAAAAGAGGAAAATCCATGGGATCAGGAGCACCCAAGGGCGCTGGGAACCAATGAGCGGCTGGAAGGAAGCAATTACTGCCCAGAGACAGGCGAGCAGTCGCGGGGCTGGAAGGGAGGGCAGCTCACAAACGCTGGAGGAGAAGAACGCCCACGCGCATCCCGACTCCGGCGCCGCGGCAGCCCACCGCATGTCGGCTCTGACTCCTTCAATCCTGGGGTGCCGGTGCAGGGGGAGAAACACGGGCTCCGTTACAGACCCGTAACAGAGCCTTCTCACCCGGGAAGCCCCAAGCAGTGATGGAATTTAAGACGGCTGCCCCGGCATCGGATAAAAGTCGCGCTCGGAAAAGCACACGTGAGGACGCCGGGCAGCTCCCCGTCCCCGGCGCTGGTGGTTAAAGCGAGCCCCGTGCCGCAGCAGCTCCCACCGCTGACAATAGCCACCTCCTCGCCAACAAGCCACGCGCTCGCATCAGCTCAGAAACCACGGCTCTCCCAAAGGCGCTCCTCGTTTTTCTCCTTTTCTCCTAGTTTAGAGATCTTTTTACACAGAAAAGCCTTTTTCTTTTCCCCCTGCGCCCCCCCTCCAGGCTACAACCTGAGACGGGCAGAGACTGAGCGGAGATGGGAAAAAGAAAAGGGGAGGGGAAGGAGAAGAGGAGGAGAAGGGAGGCGAGAGGCAACCAGGACAGCAAGCGTTTGAAAAGGCTGCCTTATATTACTTTCAACATCACCAAGAATTGCAAAGCGGCTGAGTGTCCTCAGCTATTACAAATTTATCTCATCTTTTTCCTTTTTATCGCATCTTTTTCTGCAGTCTCAAAGCCCAGCCCCCGGCAGGACGCAGCCCTCCAAGACTCCGGCCTCTGCGGTTTTCCATCTATTGGCAAACTCCATCCCTTGAATACGAAACCCCCCAATTGTGAGTGCTCCCGCAGAGCGGCAGCGCTTTAAAATGCATCCCTTGCTGGTACATAGACCAGGAGAGAAATGAAAAGAGAGCAGAATTTGTTGTCTTTACAGCATCATCTTTCTCGGTATACTCTCAGATTTGCAATTTTCGCCCACGACAGGCTGGCAACGGCGAGCGGGGCTCCAGATGTTCACAGCCGCAGCAGCGAGCCCGAGCCCCCAGGCTTCCCCTCGAGCCCCCACCTCGTAGGGGGGTTCGGCTGCCGGGAC
>NW_009648690.1:287682-291739 GCF_000708025.1 Charadrius vociferus | reverse complement strand
CTGGCCGCGGGGAGCGCCGGGGGGCCGTCGGGCAGGCTGGACCCCGCACCCTTCCTCCTCTGATAGGGCTCCCCGTTCTCGCCTTTGTCTGGGGGTACAAAACACAGCCGGGTCAGCCGAGAGGGAGACAGACGGACAACTGGGCATCTCCCGCCTCCCCTCCCAGAAGGAAAAAGCAGAGAGAAGGAAAAACGCTGACCGAAGCAGGGCTGAAGGTGTGTTGCCCCCCCCCGCAGGCTTCGTTTCGGGTTAGGGTAGGGGGTTTCCCCCGACGCAGACCACAGAGCCCGCGGGTCAGGGAGACCCTGAGGCAAAGCAGAAGTTCATCCTCTGCCTCCTCCTCCTCCAGGGACCCGCTCCCGGCCCCGCACGGCTCCCCAGCATCACCCCCGCCTGCAGACCCAGAGTCCCAATCTGGCCGGGACGAGCTCTGGGGCCGGCGGCTGACGAGGATGAGGAGGACAGAGGTGCCGGGCAGCAGCCGCAGGGACCCGCAGCGACACCGTGTCCGTCTGTCCCCCCTCCGCAACCCCAAACCTGGCAGGTCTGCATCGCCCTCGCTGCTGAAGGAAAACCCCCAGTCACAAAACGAGTGCGCTGAGCTGTATTTAGCGACTATTTGTTCCGCTACCGAAAGATTCACTGCTGCCATTTGCTAAGACATCACCAGATAACCCCGGGCTCTCCCGGACCTCTGCTCCCAGCAGGACCATCACTATCAGCTCTGTTTCAACCAGTTATTTAAAAACATGCCCAAGCCCCAATTAGGGCTGTGAAGGGTGGAACGAGCGCCAGGCAGCACCGCAATAAAGCCGACGCGCGCCGAGCCCTTCGCCGCCCGCCTTTGGTGCGAAAAGGTGAAGGGAAGCCAAGAAACGAGGAGCACAAGTTCCCGAACCTCACACAGCAACAGCTACGGCTTCGTGTTAAAGATGATTTGACATTTCGACAAGACAATTCTCTCCCCCTGGATTCACAGAATTCTCTCTCCCGTCCCTTGGCCAACCCCCCCCCAAATTTTTTTTCGCAGAAGCAGCGTAAGGAGCCGTCTGAAACCGTTTTGACCGAACGCCAACTGCTCCCTCCGCCGTTTGGAGGCAGGACGATGCCCGACCGTCACGCTGAGCGTTGCACAGTGCGCGTTTCCAGCGCCAATTAACAACCGCGGCGCTAAGAGGGCTCATGCAAATTGACACAAGGGGTCACCTTGGGAAAGCGGGGGTGTCACCAACACTCCGCGGCTCGCCGTCTGTACCACAAATATGGACACGCAGAGGCATCCTGAAACGGTCCTCAACACCGCAGAAAATAAAACCAAGAATTTAATGTATTTTGGTACCGAAAAAACAGGGCAAAGAGTAAAACGCCGCTCGACAGCAGTGGGAGCAGGCGGCTCTGCAGCAGGTCCCCTCTTGCCACCCCCCGTGCTACGGGAGCATCCCCGCACGGCGCCACCAGGGCTGCAGACAGACCGCGACACCCATCACTCTCGTGATTTTCCCCAAAAGGCCACGGCCGCTCTGCAAACAGAGCAAGATGCCGCACAGATAAATATTGTCCTTGTCATTAGCCGTACGGAGCCAGACACTCTCTGTCCCCAAATCCTAGCCCAGTCAATAACGCGCAGTAACATTTGATGGCAGAGCTTCATTCCAGCCCGCGGGGACAAAGCTAAATATTTTTATTTTAAGCAATGGCAAGGACAACCAGATCCAGCGGAGCGGCTTGCCCAGTTCACCGCAGGAACGCCGGCGCGGCTGCACCGCGGCACGACAGACCCCCGGCAATGGGGCAGCCAAGGCTGAAGCCACTTACGGATGAAATTCCCTTCTTCTGCCAGACCACTGGATTACTTTAACTGCTTGGCACGCATCCCCCTGGCCCCGCAAACAGCCTTGTCCTCAGCTGCCCCGGCCACCGACGCTGACCCATGGACCTACACCCGGCTGGGTGGGTGGGTGGGAGGATGGGGTCAGGCACGCGGGGCTTTGTCGGTGCCATTTTGCGTTGTCCGGGGTTGTGTGCCATAGCGAACGAGGCAGGGGCTGGGGCGGTCTCCCGTTTTACAGCTTGCTTCAAACGTGCTTGTGAAAAGTCTTAATTTTCATCACGAGTTTTTTCAATAGGACAAGCAGACCGCTTGGGAGGAAAATAGAAAAAAAAATGATATTGTATTTAATCGAAGCCATAGCTGCACGCAGGGGCTGCATGGACCTGTAAGGACCACGAAGCCACCGGCCAGCTAGTCCCCCCCTTTTTGCTAAAACCAGCCGAAAACGGTCACACGCAGCTGCAATATCCACCCTCGCTTGGCCGCGCGCCTCCGAGGACAGCGGTGACAAAGGCCAGCGGGGATGCCACGGTGCCTGCGGGGGCGAGGAGAAAAACGGGGGGAAAACTGTGGGAAATAAACCGAATAGACGCAGCTTTTACAAGGGAAGCACAGAGGGTGGTTTAGATGGACAATTTGGAGGCAAAATTGCCTCTCATACAAATTACCGGTGCATTAGCAGAGGATAAAGGCAGCAACACCCAAACCAGGGAGAGAACCCCAGCCTAATTTTCCCAGTGGTGTCACACATAACAGCGAGACTACAAACCGCACATGGGTCAAGCGCTGTGTTTTGCTTCCAATTGCTGCGGAGAAAGGGGAAAAAAAAAAAGAAAAAAAAAGAAGAAGAAGAAAAAAAAGAGGATAATTACAGTGGAGTGATGATACCAGCTCACGGCGTCGGACACAGCACGGGAGGGGACTGCGCGGCTGTCACACAAAATGCAGCACCCAGAGCGCTCCCAGCTTGAAACGCCGCATCTTGCGCGGGCTGAGGGGAACAAAACAGTAATTACGGCTAAACACGGACTTGGCCGGGAATCAGGAAAGCCTCAATAGCAAATTGGAGTAGCGATAAGAGCAGAACAAGGGGTGGTTTTTAAAGAATAGCTGAGACAATCAGACAAGGGTACTTGCGAGAACGTTGCCAAGACAATTATGTGGCAAATAATTATCTGTGCCACATACGCGATTTTAAATCTTGTTCACAAAAAAGTCCTCTATATATTCTACTCAATTTATCATTATTGAATTTCTTAGTAAAGCTGTAGGGCAAAGATTCTGCCAAAAGTTTAATTACATATGTGCAGCCTGCTGCATTTTTCATATCCTCTGCAGCCAGCACGGGAAAAAGATAAATGGCTTTGAGTACGGCTTAAACTGCTGGTGAAATATAAAAACCAACTGGCTTCTTATCAGCATGTGAAATGGCTTTTTATTTTTGATTATTTCTTAATGAAAACTGTTTGCATTAGCCGTGAGCTCAGCTTTATTGCACTCGCAAGCGGTACACAAACAGATGATACACTATTTATTCTCTGTGCTCAAAAAACCCCTCTCTTTACTGCAGCACTTCAGCTCCTGAACTCAAACCAAAGCCTGTGGAGCTCTCTAGCTTTCCACATCTGCTTTACAGCCCTTCTCCTCCTCTCTAATCAGCTTTAGCTGTGCCTCTCTCCTCCTACAGCTCTCAAACGCTTCAAGCTCAACGTGCCCAGCCAGGCTGCAAGCCGGCCACGGGGCTACTTTACTCCCCCCTCAGCAAATTCTCTGTGCGAGGAGCCCACGCAATCCCTCTTAGGTGGCCTGAGACACATTTTGGTCTTAATTCAGCTGCAAACCCCCCACTTCCACCCCGGCCCCATGGCAGTGGGGAGCTCCAGTGTGTCCGGGGGAGAGATGGGCTGAGGGGGCTGGAGGGAGCCGGTCCCCCCCGGCGGAGGCACACTCTCCCAGGCAGCATCCCCTCATCTCCTTCAGCATCCCCCCATCTCCTTCAGCATCCCCACATCTCCTTCAGCATCCCTCTATCTCCTTCAACATCTCGCCATCTCCTTCAACATCCCTCCATCTCCTTCAACATCCCCCCATCTCCTTCAGCATCCCCACATCTCCTTCAGCATCTCCCCATCTCCTTCAGCATCCCTCCATCCCCTTCAGCATCCCTCCATCTCCCTCAACATCTCCCCATCTCCTTCAGCATCTCCCCATCTCCTTCAGCATCCC
>NW_009648690.1:262687-287629 GCF_000708025.1 Charadrius vociferus | reverse complement strand
CTTCAGCATCCCCCCCTCCCCTTCAGCATCCCCCCATCTCCTTCAGCATCCCCCCATCTCCTTCAGCATCCCCACATCTCCTTCAGCATCCCCACATCTCCTTCTTCCTCCACGCTGATGGGAATCTGGAGCCTCCTTTGGCTGAAGATGCTGGAAGGAAAATCATTTACAGCTCCAAAATCCTTCTGCATCTTGTCCCCATCCATTTCCCCATCAAATTCTTGCAACAAGACTCTGCCTCGCCACGAAGGGACCTGGACCCGCCGGCGGCCAAGGGAGGGACCTCTGGGCTCTCCCAGTAACACCAGTCCCACACCAAGGGCTCCAGGGTTTCGTCCTTCAGATTAAACTTGCAAGGGATGAATTTGTAAAAATTCATTTATAAGAATTTGTCAGCTCCCATCTCTAAAGCGCAGGAGAAGGGAAGGAGAGACAGTGCCAAGCACAGATGCACAATAGGCTTGCTTAAATCTGTGATTTAACAGCCGCGCACCGGCTATTTGTAAAAATTGTTTGGCGTTGATGTGCATGGGAACAAGGCGAAGGAAGAAAAGCATCAAATACTCTTATTTCGAAAGCCTCCCCCCAGCCACATCTCTGGCTCTCTCTCCTGTTTCTATAACACCCATCACAGCTGCACTCCCTAAACGCAGGTAACAACCGGGCTGCCACATCCCCCTCGGCTCCTCCGAGCCCCCCACCACCACCACCCTCGCTGCTGCCAGCACCTGGAAATCTGTGTTGCGCGTTACGGCTGCTCGGTTAGAACCGGGAGAGCCGAGCAAGCCCGGACTGACCCCTCCTCCGGGGGTGGGGTAGGGAAGAAAAAGAGATTTGCTAAAGAAAACGATCACACACGTAGCTGACATCTCAAGGCGCAGAAAATAATTGCATGTTAAATTCTCTCCCCTAATGGCTGAGATAAATCAAAATTACTTGGAAAATTTCTAAGATTCCCAAAGGCCCCATAGTCAATCCGAGCCCCTTACGGCAACGCTCGCCCGAACCGCAAACGTGATGCTATTAACAGCTCTCCCTCGGCAAACCCAAGCCCTTTCCCCGCTCCACTTGTCTCCATAAACCCTCGACGCTCCATTAACTCTAAGCAGGTGTAACAAATGCTTCGTGGCAGTTGGGCTTCAGCCCTGTGCCACGCGGGTCCCATCGACGCTTCCACCTCCGCGCCGCCGCGGCATCGCCGCTCGCCCGCGGTGCCCACGGCCGCAGCCAGGCAGCAGAGGCACCGCCACGGCTCCGCAGAGACCCCGGCGGGGGGATAAGAGGGAGAACCACCCCGGTACGGAGCATCCCTCCTCCGCCTGAGGGCTGGAGAAGGCGGCCCGTGCTGCCCGCGGCGGGCAGGTGGCACCGTCCACCCTGCAGGCGTGGACCGGTGTGCACCATCCCCTTCTCCCCAGCCTCTCGTTTTCCTTCGGTTTTTGGACCATGAGGAAACCCCAGAAGAGAAACTGCATCAAAAGCCACAGCCACAGCCTCGGGGAAGCGGAGCCAGACACGCGCGCGCTCCCAGTGGCACCCACGCAGCGCTCCGCGCTACGGCATCTGTCTGCCGAGGACACCGCCCTCATCTTTCTTCCTCTCCTTTTCCTTTTTTTTCGGGGCTTTTTTTCAAGGATTACTGGCAGCACCTGCGCCTGAAGCCATCGGTCCAACTGCTCTGCCCGGCACCGAGTGCCCATCCCATAGCGCAGACGCAGTGGCAGCTATTCCTCGCGCAGGCTGGCGGCCGGCGATGGGCTCGTCCTCCTCCCAAACTTCTCCACATCCTCATTCTCCTCATCCTCTTTGTGCCACCGCCGCCGGAATTTCAGGGAGCACAGAAGGTCCTCGATGCTAAAGAGCAGATGGGTGTTAAGAGCATCTGCTCCCTGCCGCCGCGCGGGCACGCTGCTCTTACCTGACACTTCCGTAAGAGCTTTTAATTACTGGAAGTAATTAAGCACAGCACCTCTTAGGGGATAACCGCTCTCTCCTTTGCAGACAGGTACGGGGAGAGGCAGCGAGCGCCGCGGGCTGCGAGGGAGGCGGAGGGGAGCCGGCGGGAGCCCCGGGGTCGCACGTCTCTGCTCCCACCAGGGCTGACGGCCCCGATCAGAGGGGCTGGGAATAAAACTGCCGAGGGAAAAGGTTCTCTTTGAAGGAATGAAACCCCAAAGCAGGGAAAACCCAGCTCCTGGAAAGCCTGCGCGCAGAGAACAAAGCTGCTGAACAAAGAGCTCCCCACAGTTGTCCAACTATGGTCAAAATAAGGGTGTTTCTTTTAAAAAAAAAAAAAAATTAGTATTTATTTACTGCTAGCACAAGCTCGGTCTGCTCGAGCAGAGAGCGTGGGCTGCCCCGGCTGCGGGTGCCCAAGCAGAGCCCAATGCCACCAACCCCACCACCGCGCCGGCTGCCGTGGTGGGGATGGGACACCCGTGACACCCATCTGCACACTGCCGTGACTGCAACCCCTGCCTGTTGGCATGATCTCACCCCTCCAGCCCCCCGTACGTAACAAATTCATTTTCCAATGTTTCTGGCAGATAAAAGAGGTCCCCGCATCTGCTCAGGCTTTCAGCAAGGAAGATAAATAGTGTCATGACTCACTGTCTATTAGGCGCCTTCATTTACCCAAGCGTGCACAGGAGCTTTCATAAAAGGTTGTTTAATTCAGCATGACTGACTACCACTTGCTCTCAGACACACGATTATTGCCGGGATCCGTCTGAAGTTTGGAGTCAGGAGGACGCTGGAGCGCGCCAGCCTGCCCTGAGCCGGCACCAGCCCCACCGCATCCCTCCTCCACCCCAGTTCCAAAGAGAGCACCAGCTACCGAGCAAAGGGCAGCCTGGTACCCAAACCCCAGCTCAAACATCCCACCGGCAACATCCCAACCCTAAAAAGAGACCTTACAGCGCTCCCCCAGGACCCAGGGCACCTCCTTCTTGCATGGCTCCCTATTGCTCCGGAGCATCCTTGCTGGTGCCGCACCACTTCGTGCCCCTTCTCAGCCTCCCCCCACGTTGCAAGCACCCCCTTTGTCCCTCCAAACGTTGATCCTAACGCACAAACTTCTCCCCCGCCGCTCCAGCGATCCATCATCGAGCCTCGCGTGAAATTACTCCTCCAGCCCTCTGCGTGCCATCATTTATCCACAGCAGCCTGAGAAAGGCAGACAGGCCATGCACACATCTTGCTTGCTGCCCCACTTTATCTCCCACCGCCGGTGATCCTTCAACCTGCCGTGTAATTCCTGCACCCGGGAAAGGTCCCGTCATTCCAGAGAGCTGCCAGCGTGCATTTGGGTGCGCTTTTCTATGGGAAAATGAATGCATAACGCAGCTCTTCCTTCAGAGGGAAAGGCGCCGGAGAAACGCAATAGAGAGAAGGACCAGCACGGGTTGGCAGAAGTCAGCCCAGACAAACCAACCCTCTGGAAATCTCAGTCGGATGCATTAAAGCAGCACCTTATTCCTCCAGAGCCGGAGAGATTCACTCTCACAGACCCCAAACCCCCGTTCGCAGCGGTGTTGATGCCATGGCAGCTTTTTCCATGAGGACGTGGGGGACGGTGGCTGCGGCACAGGCTTTGACGCGGGGGCTGCTGGAGGAGGGTTCCTCGCTGCACCCGCTGTGCCTTGGGGGGATGCTCAGGAGGGAGATCCCAGCACTGGGAACCACGCGAACCCCACCACTGCATCACTGGGAAACCTCCCCGGTAAGGCACGGGACCACACAGTGACCAGTGCCACCAAGGCTACTGCCCGGGGAAGGACCGAAACCCGAGTGACAGAGGTGACACAGCATCAGCCAAGCACACGGTGGCTGCCCGCAGTGACGACAGGGCCAAGGCACCACTCACCCCTCTGGTGACACAGGCTGTCAGAGGACAGGAGGAATGCCAAGAACCTCACCCCGTGACGTTTGCGGTGTTTAACGATTAATTTCTTGGGCAAGAGCGGCAGCACGATGTTAAATGTAATTACATGCACCAGGTCCTTTTAAGCAAACTAATTCACGCTAACTTCCAAGAGCTCTTTAAAGAGTTCCCAGTAGATAAAGTGCATCACTGAATCATTTTATGCTGAAATTTTACACATTTGAGTTAATTTAATCACTTCATTTCAGAGGGTTGAGCTATGTTCGGATTTCTGATCCTCGGCAGAGAACAGCTTCTGATCTGAGCGAGATCAGACGCAGCGAATCTCTGAAGGAAGGAAAAAAAAAAAAAATCAATCTCATTCCCTGCCTACAAAAAAACAAACAGGGATTTTTATCAGGAGCTACGAGGGGACCAGGCAGTCCTCCTGCGCCAGGTCCAGATGTTAATCTTGCGGCGACGGGGGCGGCCGGGAGGATGGGGCTCACGCCGACCCTCCTGCGAGCAGCCCGAAGCGCGGTGGGACGTCACCACGGGCTCAGCGCAGCCGCTGCCGTCACCGCAGGGTCCCCCCATCGTCCCGGCAAGCCAACGAGGCAACTCTGCCTCCTGCCCAAGGATGCTCTGGCATCATCCCGCTCCGCACACACCTGCATCTCAGTCTGCTTCTTATCGCCACGTCATACCCCGGCTCACCTTCCCAGTCCGCTTCGCTCCCACCTATTTTTTTTTAGTTATTTGTTTTAAAATTAGAGCTGAATGAAAGCATGGAAATCCACGGAGCAGAAACTGAGGCTGGCAGAGCCTCCAGGAGCAGTTATCAGTACAAACGTGACCACTCTGTCGGCATCCCGGAGAGAACAGAACGGCCGTTATCGCCGCTTGCTTTTTGTCACATCTCACAGCACCTCCACGATGCCAAATGAGAGACACGCGAGATGAGCTGCTCAGTTCCCGCTCTCCATCACTTCCCTTATCCTTTCACTCCAGCATAACCAGCGTTCAGTCACCTCCTCCTCTTACATTCAGAAACGACGCGGTGGCTTCGGCTGGAGAAACTCTCTTCGCAAATTAATTAAATTTGTTGGAAAATAAAAATCAATGAATAAATGCATCGGTGCCCAGAGGTTTAACTAGAGCTGGACGCAGCGCAGCGGAGCGGTACCCGTAACGACAGCCGAGCGCCGCTGGTACCACCGAGTTGGAGGCAGGGACTGCCCTGCCCCGAACCCAACGCTTCTCCAAGCAGCATCTTTCCCAAATTATCGCCTTTCTTTTGCTGACGAAGCTTCCTGGCGCAGGGCACGGTTGGGAGATATTATAAAGCAAAAACTCATCAAAGCCAGGGGTGCGGAGACCCTGTAACGGGCTGAGCGAGACCCCCCAGGAGGGCAGAGGGCTCTGCGGGGGGACTTCACCCTCCCTCACCCACTCCATCTCATGGGGTCCGGTACCCACGGACCCTCCTCGGCCGTGAAGGCATCTTGGGGGGCTCCACCAAGTGGCTTTGGGGGGCTCCGGCGTTGCGGGTGCCATCCTCCATGCCTCTGCCGGCCGCTCCACAGGGGGATTTACGCACCGGGACAGGGGGGCAGGATCCGACCTCATCCCCCTGAGCTGCGGAGCCACGCACCAAGCTTGGGCTGCCCCCACGCTTAACGGGACGGGATGGCCGCTGCGGGGGATGCATCCCACCCTGGGAACCGGCTCTCCCTTGCAGCGACACGTAGGGTCTGGGGGGGGAACCTCCCCTTGAAGCTGAAGGGCTTTTAGCCCAAAACCCAAATTACGAACTGAGGGTACCCAAATGACCCCCCACCCCAGATCCACCAGCACAGCCTCCAGTGTTAATGGAATAATTACAGGTGGCACCAGCTGCGGGGGATGCATCCCACCCTGGGAACCGGCTCTCCCTTGCAGCGACACGTAGGGTCTGGGGGGGGAACCTCCCCTTGAAGCTGAAGGGCTTTTAGCCCAAAACCCAAATTACGAACTGAGGGTACCCAAATGACCCCCCACCCCAGATCCACCAGCACAGCCTCCAGTGTTAATGGAATAATTACAGGTGGCACCAGATGTAATGACTTTTACTGCAGACCTTTCCCCAGCACCCACCAGCTCCCAGCAAGCCAGTTCCTGGGGAGGGTTTCCCCAGTCAGTGGCTTCAGGCGTGCTCTGGAATAAAACCACATCTGGAAGGAACACATCTGGGCTTCCCAGCCTCTCCCCCCGCCAGCCGCAGCCCGGCGCGAGGGAAAGGCACCGATCCCTCCGGATCCGCGGCTGTCACGGCCGGGCAGACCGAAGGCACGCTGGGGAAAAGGGGCCATTCTCGCAGCCTGAAAAATAAAACGAACAAATAATCGATTTCTGAGGAAAATAAATAAAGTGCTCCTTTGTTCTCAGCAGCTCAGCCCTCGGACTTACAAAAATCAATCCCAGCTCCCCGCCGAAGGGACAAGCCGGTTGGATTTTTGCCCACTCTCCTGGCAAAACCAAAGCACCGCAGTGATTTCAGGAGCACATCCATCACCCGCCGTGCGCCCGCGCCGTGGAGGGGGGAGAGTTTCGGGGTGTCATATCCTGATGGTATTGCACACACACAAGCGACCCCTGTGATCCACAGAAACAAATTCCAGCAGAAAACCAGTTTGGGTTTTTTTTTTTGTCAATAAAGCAGATTTCAAACAGATTTGGGGATGGAAAGGGATGTGGCAGCACCACCACGGCTGGCGGAGGGCTCACGCGGTGGGACCCCACGCGGGTTTTGTTCCTCCCACAGGACCTCGCTGCAGCCGCATCCCCTTCCCAAACCCCGCGGCGATGCTGAGACAGCGGGGCTGGATCCCAACGGCACCCACGGGCACGCTCCCACCCCAACGGCCGGTCCGCAACCCAGGGAAGCTCGTTAGCCAGCGTGTAACGAGCACCTGGGAAGGTGCAGGAGATTCCACTTCCCCCACTCCGGAGGGACCCGTCGGCTGCAGCGGGGCAATGCCCAAGGGGAAGAAAGCTGATTTGAGCTGAGCCCCGCCAGAAGAGCAGCAGACGCGTTCCCACATTAGCAGAAGGATCGCAGCCTTTTTCTTCTGCCTGACAGCACTATCCAGCCTACTATTAAATTTTTAATTTTCCTATTTTCGGTAGTCCTTAGGGTAAAACCAGAAAAGCAAAACAGGGGGCTCAACCCGCAGCGCTCTATTGTGAAACGGAGGATTCATCAACAGCCTCAGCTGCAAGATGAGGCGCTTCGCTTCGGGTCTGGGCTGTTTTCCCTTCAATAAATTCTGATTTATGGATCTGGGCTGAACATCTCAGAAAAGAAAACTCCTGTCTCGAGCAGAGACTTTAAGCAGAAACAAGCTGTGTGGCTCCAGCCTTCGGCTCCAGCCGTCCAGGATGGCTCGAGGGGATCAGGATGGCCCATCTCGCACCGGCAATCCCCTGCGCTCACCCCACGCGCCGCAGCAAGGACGTGCCAATTTTCCAGGGGTTTGACCACATCTGCCCCCGCAGAGGGTTATCACACAGCCGTGGCCACGCAGAGGACAAAGCCGTGCCCATCATCATCCTCACCGTCAACCAGGCTCGAGCTCACCGCAGTCGGTGGGGACGGGGCAGAGGGGATGCTCCGGCGGGGCTCTGGTCCTCAACTTTTAGAGGATCCGCAGGACCCCCTCTCCCGGGGGCTGCGCTCCGCTCGCACGGGGACGTGGGGCTGGGGGAGGGCAGCAAATACCACTCGAAAATCAATTTCAAAAAAAAAGGGATCTGAACCACCACCGGTGTTTATGACAGGAAGGAGCCGGGTTCTTTTTTTTCCTCCTCTGAATCCAAAGCAAATCGATCTCTCTCAGCCCGGGGTGGGAAGACGGGGATGACTCAGCCGGCAGAACGGCGCTTAAGCAATCCTTCCTCCACCGCGGAGTGGGAATTCAGCTGGGAAGCACACGCGCACACACACACACGCGTGCGCAAAAAAAAATAATCCATTTCTTAAATTTTCCTCTAGTATTTCAGTAAAGGATTATTTTAAACAGCCTTTATCTGCCTTTTCACGGCAAAGCCCTCAGCGCTAAGCCTCCCAGACAACTCCTGTTTCCAGCGGAGGGTATTCCTGATCCTTACACCAGAGGTACTCCGATGCATACGAGATGTGGAGACACAGCGCTGGGGCTCATCCTGCTCTCCCCAAAGACCAACCCCAGAACCAAACCAGCAAAACACCGATGCGGTGCAGAAAACGACGGATGTTTTGCAGGGCTCTCGCACCCGGTGGCGATGCACCTTCCCAGGCACGGCCAATACCCCCGAGGCCGGCGCGGCTGCGGCTCTGAGCGGGCTGAGGTCTCCTCTGAAGGTAATGAAATGTTAAGAGGCAAGCGCGTCAGCCGCCTCGCCGCACGCCGGGAAAGCTGCCAGGGGTCCACCTGGAAAAGGATGCGCTACTTCACAATAAAATGTTCTTCTCCAAATAGCATCTTCCTGGGATGGGATACCGGGGGACAGTCCCCGTTTGCACGCTGGAGGCAGACTCCCGGGCAGAAAGAGCCTAACAAATATTTTACTGATTATTTTTAAATCTGAGCATCGCTTGCGGACGCCGTAAACTCCCGCTGCCCACTTCACTTGCGGGGAAAGCACCACGCCACAGCCCGTGGCCGCGGTCTCTCCTACAAAGGGGAGAGCCGCCCATTGGCAGCAAAACAAATAAATAAATAAATAAGCACCGTTTTAATTACACATAATTGGGAATTCAGTGCTATTTCATACTGACTTTAAGGCGGTTCACACCATCTGCTGCCGCAGATACATCTCAGGGCTCTGAAGAGAATCAATCTCAGCTTTGCTTCCTCTCTCCAGATGCCCTCGAGGCCGGAGCTGTCGCGGAGCAGCGTGTGCCACGGAGGGCATCACCCGCTCCGCTCCCACCCGCGAGGGCAAAACGAGGGCCCGGGGCGACTGCTCTGCTCTTACGTGGAGACACACAGATGGCAATGAATACGCTTGAGCTTTAGGACTCACAGATAAGAGTTTAAAGAATAGAGAGACTCAGTTTAAGCTCACAACAAGCACAGATGAGAAACCACCAACTCTTTAAAAAGAAAAAAAAAAAGACCTTTTTCTGCGGAGGTCCCAAGTGAAGCGCTACGCCCCACTGCCGCCTCCGTCCCCGCAACGGCCGCGATGCCTTCAGAGCCAGCAGCGGGTCCTGCCGGGCTGCCATCCGTGTCCCCCATCCCCCCCCAGCCCAGGCCCCGGTGACAGGGATGCTCGGGGGAGCGCGTTCTCGTCACCCCTCCCTCGCAGGCAGCTGCCAGGCTTGGCTCCTGCTCCGGGTGCTGGGGCTGTTCCAGTCCCACCAACCCTCCCGCTTCCACAGCCTACGGAAAAATAAGAGAGAAAAAGCCCGATTTGAGTTCCCTGCTCAGATGCTGCAGCTTTTCTGCATCCGAACCCGGACGAAGTGACTCCTGCTGCAGCCGCCGAAGGGGATGCTGGAGGACACACCGCTTCTCCGGATCCTGCTCGAGCCGGGAACAGCCTATTTCTGTGCCGAGCAGCCAAGGGAAAAACAACCACGAGCCCAACGATAACCCAGCCAAGCCAGGCTGAAGGCTGTTTGCCCCCCGCATCGGGATGAAATAAAGCCCTCATCTACAGCAGCCCACCGAGAGGGACGTTACGTGCCGGAGAGGCTGTCTGAGCGGCTAAAACATGACACAGGCTCAGCTTGAAACCAAACGTCCGTTCAGTCCAGCGGTGCCTATGTGAAAAGCAGAAAGGCGCTCTCTAATTGGGGTTATTTATGCGGCGGCTCTCCTGGCGGCCCCACAGCCCGGCATGGCTGGTGTGCAGAACCTGCCCCAGCCCGGGGCGGGGGGGTCTCCCGGCCATCCCTGCGTCCCCCCCCGTCCCCGTGTCCCAGCCACAAAGCCCATTTCCAAGCTGGTCCCCCGGGCATCGCTAAATGGCTTTGGGATGCAGCAGGCAGCAGCAGGCAGATTGGAGGCAGGGCAGCTGCTTCAAAGCTCTTCTCCCTTTCAAGGAAACAGGCAGATGAAGGGGAAGGGGGGGATGCTCTGCCGTTCGGGTTCCCTCCTCGGGAACGGCGCCAGCAGGAGCTCCCGCTCTTTAGAGGCTGAAAAGTTCAAATTAGAGCTATTGCAGAAGTCCAGGCGCCGACAAAGCTTCAATCGCAGCCTCTGTGTTATTAGGCGGCAGGGACCCGGCGCGAGGCAGGCGGGGCTGGAGCGCAGCCCTCATTACCGCCGCCCCTCGCACAGCTTTTTGCTTCAAATATGTAAAAATCGCCCCGTAACCGTGTGGCATCTCCCGCTCCAACCCTGGGTGCTGCCTCTCCAGCCGGCCTGGCCTGGGGGAGCCCCAGCGCTGCTCCCCAGGCAGTGCTTTGAACCCATGGTCATCCCAGAGCCATGGACCAGTTCCCGGCGGGCCCAGGTCTCCTGGTGGCCACGGGCGGTGGCACAGAGCCAGGACCAGGGTGCACTGGAGAAAACACAGCCTGGGTCGGTCAAGGAAGAGGCCACCAACCCCTGCACACTACTGACCACAGAATCCCAGACTGGTGGGGGCTGGAAGGGCCCTCTGGAGCTCCCCCATCCCACCCCCACCAGAGCAGGGGCACCTCCAGCAGTGGCACAGGACGGCGTCCAGGCGGGTTTGGGATGGCTCCAGAGGGGGAGACTCCCCCACCTCTCTGGGCAGCCTGTGCCACTGCTCTGCCGCCCTCACAGCAGAGAAGGCCCTCCTCAGGTGGAGATGGAACTGCCGATGGTCACGTTTGTGCCCGTTCCCTCTTGTCCTGTTACTGGGCACCGCTGGAAAAGACTGTTCCCATCAGGGCATCATCGCCGTTCCCAGAGGTGGGGAGAAACCAGCTGTCGAAAAGCACCCCGGGATTCTGATGGTAAAAATCACGACTTGGAAAGGCCTTAATACTTCCTTCCTGCGTCGGACACCCTCCGTGGCTCAACACCACCGTCCCGCACGGCTGTGGGCAGGAGCCATCCTCCCGCATCCCACGGGGACTGGGGCAGAGAGGACACCCGTGTGCTCCCCACAGGCTGAGTGCCACCTCCCGGCACAGGGACCCCGGGAAGGCGCCCGCCTCCGCCACAGAGCATCGCCATGTCACAGAGCAGCGTCTCCCTCCTGCCCAGCTGTCTTCTCAGGATCACAGAATCATGGAATGGTTTAGGTTGGAAGGGACCTCAAAGACCATCCAGTGCCACCAGACCATCCAGGGACACCTCCCACCAGCCCAGGTTGCTCCAAGCCCCGTCCAACCTGGCCTTGAACACCTCCAGGGATGCACGTGCACGGAAAATAACGTTGAAAATCTTGATACTGCTGAAGTCACCCCGATGGCACCGCCGCGCAGGAGGTGACGGCTGCGCCGCAGCAGGTCCCTGTTGCGCAGAACCCGGCCAACAGCAGAGCCTTCTTCCAAATATGATCCAAACCCTTCAGATGAGCGACACTTGGCGCGTCCCTCAACACCTTTGTCTGAGGAGCAGCTCTGTCCCACAGCGCCCACCCAGCACCCACCAGCCCCGCACTGGTTTAAAGAGCAATTTTAACATAAACCCACCAGCCCCACTGATTTAAAGAGCAATTATAGTGTAAACATGGCTTTTATCCGAACAATCAATACTCGTATCTGGGAAAGCTTCCTGGCAGGGAGGGAGGAAATAAAACATCGATTTTTAGTGAAAAGGCATATTCCATCATCCTGTGCCATATACCACGTGGAAAAGGATAAAAGAGAGGTCTGGACACGAATAAGTGTCTCAGGACACGGTGAACTGGAATGAAAATGTGTTGAAATCAGATGGGAAAGAAATCATCAGCACAAATCACATAAGAAACAGTGATTAGGGAAAGCAAACCCACTGCCTTCAGAGAGAAAAAAAGGTTCCCGACCCTCCACACTGGAAGAGCGATATAAACTGGAGCCAAACTGGTGGGAAAGAGCAGAACACACCGGGCGCAGCCTCCTCCAGCAGCAGCAGTGACATCTCGCCAAATCCTCAAACCAGAAACAAGATCAAAGTCTTAATGAATCCATCTTTTGGGGGCACAGGCTCAGCTCCGCGAAGGCATTCGCGCACCCGAACTCCCACCGGTCCCAGCTGGGACACAGGGTCCCAGCCCACCAGTTTCTCGCCATCCCTCAGCAGCTCAGGAACCCTTTGCTCAGCCCTGCAAAGAGAGAAAGCCCCACACAAGCGCTTCATGCTTTTAGGCAATAAAAATACGGTTCGTGGTGTTCCTGGCGCCCGGAGAACAGCTGCCGTGCTGCCGAGGAGGTCTGCGCTTGCGCGAAGCAGAAGCAGAGGGGGGATGCTGCCAGCGCGCCCCAAGCACCGGGGCACGGGGCGAGGATTAAAAATCCCAAAGCAGCACAGGCTTTTACCTAAATAGATCCCTCGATGGCCGCGTTGCAGAGAAGAGAATGAGTCACCTGAAAGCGTGACCAGAACCACATAGCAAATTACCATATATAAATATATATATGGATATATACACACACATATATATATCTCTCTGTCTCCATAATATGGTCAAACTGCCCTGCACGGACGCCCTGGGGCTGGGGACCACTTCAGTGCCCTCCGCTCACTCTGTTTTGGGATTGCCCCAATCCCTGCCCGGTCCCTTGCAAACCCCATCACACGCACCTTCGCTCTCCTGAAGCCGCGGTCGATCCGCAATGACACAGCCGGGCTATGGCTTTCTATACACTTTGTTATCCTTAAAAACATTTGTTTAGTTTGAATGTGGGGAATAGCCTTTTTTTTTTTTTTTTTTAAATGCAGTTTATTCCTTTTGCTTCAGAGCAGTGCTGATGGCCTTCCTACACTTCATGGTACGTGCCCTGGCATCCCGCCTTGGCTAACATCGCTGCCATAACGCAGAGTGACTGCTAGAGCTCCTGATTTTCATTTCACTCCTCCAAAGCATCCTTAGGGTGACTAAAAATTATTCCCATCCCCATTCAACTAAAGAACCATAGCTAGAAAATAAATTAATTACTGCGCTTATTGAATGAAGCCAAAACAACATCCACTCCAGAGGCAACGATACTGATTGTTAGTTCAGTTTAATAAACCTTGAAATTTAAAGTTTTCCCGAATACAGCTGCAGCGGAGCGGTGGTTCTCCCAAACTCCACTTGTGCTCATTCCCTTCCAGCCTGGAACGGGGCTGAGACAGGATCTGAGCCCTCCAGCCAGCTCCTGACCCGCAGGACAGCCGCTCCGGGAAGACACAGGTTTGATGCAACGCACATCTCTGCAGATGTTCCTCAGGGGACGACTCAACGCTCTATTACCTCGCTGAGTAAGAAGAGTTATTACTAGAGGACTAATTACGGCACCAGCGCCTGTCCCCGCCGAGCGCCGCGGCCGTCGAGCTGCCTGCACCGACCGCCCGGGGACGGGACCGGGTTTGCGAGGAACCTATTCCATACAGCTGCAGAATTAAAAAGACTTCACAGATTGTCAGGTGTAGCCAGGAAATTAAAGCTCCTTGATAATATTGCACAGAGTTAACGAGGCTCAATTTGCGAAATGACTCCTCTGATGAATGGCCATAAGCACCACCGAAAGCCTCTCCGCGGCTTCCACGCTTGCCGACGGAGCCGATTTCAGCGCGTGGGTCCTAACTGGCGCATCACTCAACAGGCTTTAATAAGCCTCGCAGATTAACGAATCCCCGTCAAGCAGAGGAGCGCGGAGCAGAGCGGCGAGCGCACGGAGCACGGTGCTGCCCGCGTCCCCGGCACCCCCGGGGCCCCCGCTGTGGGCGCGCAGGTGCTGGCGCCGCCTGAGGTCTGCCAAGGAGCTGCCCCTCCGGCACCCCCATGCGCAGCAGGCACGAAGATGCTTCAGGTGAGGAACCTGCTGCGTGCACAGACTTACCCTTCCCTCTTTGCTTGATAACTGCATTTTGACCGGCAAAAGACAGGGCTAGACCCTCCAGCGACCTGCAAAGCAAGCCACGTTCTCCTGCTGTTAAATCTGTGCCCGTGTTGACACAGGCAGGATGAGAGCCTTACAGGAAAAGCCACTTCATAGCATCATGGAATGGTTTGGGTTGGAAGGGACCTTGAGAACCATCCAGTGCCATCCCCTGCCATGGGCAGGGCCACCTCCCCCCAGCCCAGGTTGCTCCAAGCCCCGTCCAACCTGGCCTTGAACACCTCCAGGGATGGGGCAGCCACAGCTTCTCGGGGCAACCTGCCCCAGGGGCTCACCGCCCGCACAGGGAAACATTTCTTCCTCATATCTCATCTCAATCTCCCCTCTTCCAGTGTGAAGCCACTTCAAAGACAAAAGCCCTTTCAGGTCCCAGGTAGCGTCTGTCCCCTCCCATGCGAGGCATTGCTGCACAGCACATCCTCCACGGCAGCTCCTGCAGGGCACAACTCAATCCTCCAGTGATGCCACCAGCACGGGTGGGCACCGAATCCCTAGCAAGCTCTTTTTGCTTTGGCCTCTTCCACCCACACCGTCTCCCTTGGAAAGCTCAAATACCACCCGCAGGTCCCACAGAAGGGTCCCCATCCTGAAAGGGAGACGATGGAAATAAGGCTGTAGCTCTCCTGTAACTCTGATAGTTGAAGAGAACGAAACCGAGAAGCCTGTAGCTAGACTAAGCCCTTCTGGCCACGTTTCATTCAGGAGGACGCTGGATGAAGCCCAGGAAAGGACACGTTAACAAGAAGCCATGAAAGACAACACTTGCAAAGGACAGCAGGAAGCGGGAGAAGATGCCAAGAGCACATTTCACAGGCGCAGATGTCAGCTGCAGAGAGGGACGGTTGTTTCCTCTCGGCCCAGCACTTCTCCCTGTCCAGGCGGTTGTGAAAGCAGCGTGTGGAGGCAGCTCATGCCTCCACGGGCAGATAAAGCAGCTGTCCACGCTTGCCAGCAGCTCTCACGCTCATTACAGCGCCGTTCAACCAAGAATGAAACAAAGGACAAAGCAACTAAATGTTATGCCAGGCTTATCCTGAGAAGCTGTTCCTCATGTGCCTCCAAGCTCTGACGGCCTTCCAACTCAAGACTTCTCTTTGAAGGGTCCGACAGCCTTCCAACTCCAACTCAAGACTTCTCCTCCTCCTCAAAGGGTCTGACAGCCTTCCAACTCCAACTCAAGACTTCTCCTCCTCCTCAAAGGGTCCGACAACCTTCCAACTCCAACTCAAGACTTCTCCTCCTCCTCCTCAAAGGGTAGTGGAACCCTCTAAGGACACACCGCTAACTCAAGAGTATTTTGAAAAAAAAACCCACCCAAGGAATCTGGAAGTCATTTTGCCGGTGCAGCTGCAGCCTGGTTCTCCTCCTCCTCCTCCCTATTAGTAATAACGTGAGCAGCACGATGTGTGAAAACAGGCTCCACTCCCCCCATAAGGTGCAAATGAGCAACAGCAACCAGATGGGATATGCAACACCAAGATGCCCATCTCGAGAGCCCGTGGAGGTGAAGAAGGGCAGTCCTGACACAGCACGGGTCACCCAGAGCTGGGGCTCTCTCCCAGTAGGTCACAAGCTGACGTTTCCTTAGGGATCAGGCTCTTTGGACTTGGAAATCCTAACGACTCATACCCAGAGCACCCCGCTGAACCGGGAGGTTTATTTACTGCAGGCTGCGATAAGTGTAGGAGTGCAGAACTGGGTCCTCTGCGAACATATCCAAGACAACAGAAGATGCTGACGCCCGGTGACAATGCCGATCAAGAGCAAAGGAGAACAAACCACCAGGTCGCATTTAGCGCCGTAAAGTTAAAATTCGTAATCCAAGGAGCAAGGCTGCAACCAGAGCAACAGGGGTACAGACCTACGTGCGAAGAAGGCATTTCATCAGTTTATGAGGGATTATGTCCTCCGATTTTATTTATTTTTTTGAAGCTCTGCGTTCATAAATTCACGTTTAGTCATGACTATAAAAACCAACCACGGAACCCAGCCTGACAAGGGTGGTCAATAACCATTTGAAACGCTCCAGAAAGGGGCATTAGGATGTTTTCAAATCAATACAGACATTGCCAGAGGCATTCATCATCGAGGCTGGCTATTAAACCTCAAAATGAATTGATGCCTTTTGAAAGCGGCAGTTTTCCAGACCAAGCACGGTGCGAACATGTCAACGTTATTACAAATCTAGTCGGAACCATCTAAAACGGGTGAACATCCCATTTTGCAGACGGAGCCTCGCGTTATATAAGTTGCGATGACTTAATGAACCTTTCGGATGCACACGCGAGGCTCCGGCTGAATATGAACCCAATGAATCACGATGGGTTTCATGGCTGGAGAGGCTTTATACATCATCCCTCCTTCACGGCCTCTGCTTCTGCTCAGGGAAGGAGGGAACAAGGAGAAAATTTACTGGGTGAGCATCAGGAAACCACTCATGCTCTTATGATGGGAACTGGCCATTTCTATGAAAGAGTTTTCCTCTCAGCACCAGGGGACAGCCGCAGCCTGAAAAAGCTGGGACGAGGCTGAACTTTCCGAAACCAGCCGGTACACCAGCGGTAACAGAGCAAAAAAGTGGATTTTCTGGCCGCAAGGACACAACCGGAGACAGAGGCAAACCATACCCCCGCTCTGCCTGAAGCGTCAGTACCAATCCCGCAGCTCAGCTCACGTTCTCCCTTTCATGGGTCTCTAAGGGGTTTCGCCGCCTCTTTTATCTCCCCAGCTCCCTTCCTCCCTTTCATCAGGAGTTTACTGCATCATTACGGGACTTGAACTGCCTGGGCACTGATGAAAGGGATGCTACGTGAGCAGGGTCTGCTCCCTCTGCTCTGCAGCCACTCCAGCAGCCCTGGTACACGATAACGTCCTTTGAAGGGGAAAAATAAAGAAAAAATGGAAAAAAAAAATAATAATCACAGCCTTGAGAAGGAGGTAGAAAATTAGAGCAGAGGCTGAGCGATGCCGCCGAAAGGGGCCCAGCAGGTCTCGGGCAGCGCAACAGGATGGACCCACGCCGGGTCTGGCGTTGGTGGTCCCCCAACTCGCCCACCTCCCCGCTGCAGGGCTTCCCCTGCCGAAACACCGCCGGAGCCTCCGCAGCATCGCAGCTGGTTTGGCGCAGCAGCTCAAATTTAAGGAAAAAGCCATAAATTCTATGCCATGAGGTTTTCCTACGAATACCCCCAAACCTCATGGCTCATTTAAGCAACAAGTTTAATGAAACTTCATTTCTTAAGTACACTTTTTCAAACACCAATTTTCCAATTCCTAAACCCATCCGGATTTCCTTACTGAACATCTACGCAGGAACACCACAGTACCACTTCCTAAATCAGGCCCCACCGAAAGTCAATCGAGACAGCGTAACGAGCCCTGAGGCCCCTTAATAATACCAGTGACTTAACAGCGGTGGCAGCATGACTCCAGAAGTGCAGCGCATCCCCTTGGCACAGGCGTCCGTGCGTCTGGGAGGGACGATGAGCGAGCAGAGACGCTGCCGGTTAGCCAGGTACTTCAGGAGACATTTACTCATGGTGTGGGTTAGCAGCCAGCCCAGAGACCACCACTCTTATCCCCCGCGGGCCGGAGCTGTGCCAGCCATGGAGGATGCTCCCAGCTGAGCACCAAAGGGATATGTGGTATTTTACTCCGGGGATTCTATGGCCACATCGCTGCGAACTCACCCCTCTGCCCCGACGCACCGCGAAAGCACGTCCTTGGACACAAGATCTTCCACCTGCAGTACGGTAGCGGAGAT
This sequence comes from Charadrius vociferus, assembly GCF_000708025.1. Classification (NCBI taxonomy): domain Eukaryota; kingdom Metazoa; phylum Chordata; class Aves; order Charadriiformes; family Charadriidae; genus Charadrius; species Charadrius vociferus. The sequence continues at coordinate 269,977 of NW_009648690.1, read as the reverse complement.
GTTAAAGCGAAGAGCGGAGGCGGCTGCTGGGGAACATCGTTGCCCTCCCACTCCGCTCCGTAATCTGATTTGGAGCGACGTGAATCATTCGGCACCAGGACACGGTAAAGAATCAACATGCCTGGCTGTTAAATATACAGTTTGTGGGAGCATGAGTCACAGCTCAGGTTTCAAGGTGCGATGCTGTATGTAAAGCCTTTCTGAGAACTACCCAAGAACACCGCGCACGTAGCCGTGATTTCAGGGGTCAAACCTGGTCTCCCAGCCCTGCAGCCCGCTGTCACCCTGCCGAAACTATTTCCCCCGGTTTCAACGTCACGGGGCTCATGCGGGCTGAGCCGGGGGGTGTTTGGGGAGTGGGGCAGCCCCCCCGGCAGGGAGGGCACAGCCGCCGGGTCCCTGCACAGCACCCAAAGGGGCTTCACCTGCACCCCGAGGGATGAGCAAACCCTCCTCAGCTTTACCCCACGCCGTTCCAAGGGAGGCAGAGAAATCCGGATTACATCCCTTGCCCGCCCAGATGTATTAAAGACAAGGCTGGGTTCGCTTTCGTGTGTCGTAATTAAAGCCTAGTGATTATCCCACTTGTCAAACGCCGAGTCTAGACACAGCATTTTCCCTGCAATTCATACCAAATCCGCCCATACTCCATTCCATGCGGATACGTGTGCCTTACTTCATGCTTCCACCAGGCAGCCGGCTCTCGGCAGCGCCCGTAAAAATCCCGTTTCGTTCAGCCTCGATGCCCACGACGGCACAGCAGCAGCGGAGAGGAGAGGGGCCGGAGGAGGAGAGGAGAGATGAGGAGGGAGACGGGGGGTCTCCCAGCCCCATCCGGATGGCACCGTGCCCCCTCCCTCCCTACAACCAAGTGATGGGAAAGGAAGGGAGCTGGGGTGATGGGGAAGAACGAAGGTACCCAACCACGCTGCTGACTGGGGCGGGGAAAAGGAGAACGAGACTTTTTTTCTCCCAACAGAGCAGATAAAGGATGGGTGTAACTGCTGCGTTCCCTCCATCTCCCTTCCCACAGGTCTAAACCAAACCTTCGCACTTGCTGAGCGCGGCGACGAGGACCCCAGCGCCCCAGCGGGACCGCACAGCCGCTCCTGCTCCAGCCTCTCACGCAGCCACGTTAAATACGCGTTCACCTCTCTAACCCTCGGGTACGCAGGGCCCCGGAGAGCTGCACGTTTACACGGTCTCCAGCCACCTCCCCACCACCTCCCCTGCTCCCCACCACCGTCCCCAGGCAGCAAAGCCAACTGCAAAACAAGGCAGCCGTGTGCTTTGGGATTTTTGTTGTTGTTGTTGTTGTTTTCACAGCTTTAGCGATTTTAAAACATGTAAATATAAAGGAAGGTCAATGATTCAACAGTGATTAAGTCTGAAATATTCCACTTAGTACCCATTAGACTTTGAAAATACCCGTTATGTTCCCAGAGCGTTCCCCAGAGCGCAGCCAAGCGGTACCCAGAGCTGGGGAAAGCCACTTTCTCGGGAGGCTTGAGGTATCTTGTGAAAATACCAAGTTCATTTCAGGAAGCAAGAGACAATAAAAGAAGTAATGTATTGTAGATTCTTAATACCATTTCCCCAGAGAGAGGAAAAACAACGAAGTCTAATGGAAATTTTCTATTCTCAAAACCGTTTGCACTGTTATTGTTTGCAACTAAGAGATGAAAACACAAACCCCCAGCAGCTTCAGCTTCTGAAAATTGCAGGGCTGCCTAGTTTTTTTTTTTTTCTTGAAGAATAAAATTAAACTGCACCTGGGATGTAAAGTTTCCACCTTACAAAAATATCGAAAACCTTGCAAGAGCCTTACAGCCTGTGGGGCGAGAGCAGACTTCAAGCTTGCACTTGCCCCGGGAGCTGGAAGACACCCAGGACCCAAAGCCCATTGGGTCTAGCACAAAACTTGTAGCACAGACCTCCAAGCTGGTATTTCAAGTCCTGAAAAATCCTGCGGATTTGAAACACTTTATGAAACATGCAATTAAGCAATGCAGTTAAATAACGGAGCCTGATTTAAGAGCTTAGTGCTATTCTTTGCGAAAAGAAGGATCCTTTCTCCATCTCAATCTGCTCCCAGTTGTACTCAAGATATTGTAAACTGCTATTTTGGTTTCTCTCCAACCAAGAAAAAGCAGAGGAGCAAAAAGATTAATTCACTAAATTACGTTTTCTTTGTCTACTGAAACTCTGCTATTAAGCAGAGGAAAAGCAAATGGTGTTGCCTCAGAGGCAGGAGGTATCCCCACGCAGCCGGGTGTGCGGGTGGCCCCCACCCGTCCCATACCCGCACCCGGGACCTGGGGGAGCCTGACGAGGTTCCACCACTTTGACTAAGAGGTTCCTTCTTTAAAAATCTATTTAAGGAGGAAACAGCTGCCAACAAGACATTTTATTCCTTACTTTGGCAGCTACAATTCTATTAACCTCCAAAATAAGGAGTGACAGCGTGACTGCCAGTCCTAGGCTATAATTAGGGAGGGCCACCGCGGGTCAGCGTCGCGGGGCACCTTCAACGTGGCGTAAGTTGGCAAGGGCAGGGCTAGGGCAAGCTGCGCCCACGCTGAAAAGAAACTTTATCTCAAGCTAAGCTGATGATTTCATTTCCCCCGTGAATGAGATATCTAATTATCAATAATTCATAGGCACAGACAGACGTGCAAGTGGTTTTGAGAACTGAAGTAGACACAGAAGTAACAATTCTTGGAAGAAGAGCCAGCGGAGAGACAGATCCAGAGAGGGAAGAGAAGGTGCACTTTGCATGCACATGTCAAAACCAATCTAATTTCAATCACATACGTGACAGTCTAGGTGCCAGTTTAAGCGGGGCATTTTCCCCGTACACTCTGCGGTTGGTATATGACAGGATGCTTGCCTGCATGGAGCCCAGCTCTACCTATCCGGATGGACAGCTCGCTCTCGTAGTCCAGGTGATGGGCAGGTTCACGCTCATATTTTTCTTTCACCGCTCGTTGGTCGCAGCTCAAGGCAAACGCTGCGTGGGGCGGTCCGCTGAAACCCTGCAAGGCAAGGGAGACATTTTAAGGCTTTTCCCACATTTCCCCATCAGCCTTCTCCCAGCCCCGTCCTTGGGGACCGCTCCGGCATCTGTGTGGTTGGGAAGTCCATAGGGGCATGGGGCACGCAGCTTCTCACAGCTGCATGGAAACACATCTTTCGGGTTCCCCTCCTCTCTCTACAGACCATCCAGCCGGTTAGATCTCAACGTGCATTTCCCGCAGAAACATCAAGAACGGGGGTTAGGAGGAGCTGTGGGCCAAGGAGCACGGGGCTAAAGAGGGAAAGCCAAAATTCATGTGCGTTAACAGCAAGAAACGCAGTTCCACAAACACAGAGAAACGCAGTTCCATAAACGCAACTCCCTCCAAAATCAACCCGGAGGAGACCGGCAGACAAGGAGGGACATTCACTGCTCTCAACGCTGCCGAGCGACTCGCAGAGAGTCGAGCTGCTGCGTTGACCTCTGCAGAAGTCTACTTTGCTGCAGGGCACCGTTTCTTCAACGGGGCTCGAGTCTGCGAGGGGAATAGTTCGTTCAAAATTGAACCCATTTGAGCAGCAGATGAAACACCGCGTTCACAACCACCCAGTGTTATCTCAGTGGGACTCGTCCAGATGGCCCGATGGAACTTCAGACTCACTTGGAACATGTTCCTGCACCATTTGTAACCTCCAGAAAGCAGAGAGGGACAGCCAAAACCAATACCGTCCCACTATGTGCCAAGCCTGCAGGGAATCGGAGCAGACGTCCTGTGGCAAGAGGGACGGCGCTGCTCCCATCACAGCTCGCGAAACCCAGCCACCACCGAGGATGTGCCAGAGTCTTTATCGACATTGGCCAAAAAAACCTGGCAGACACCGTTTGTGCCTTTCCCCCACGGTGCTGGGCAGGCGGCAGGACTGTCTGCATCTCTGGATGTCCGCAGGCTGCTCAAACCCACCCAGAGACAGCTACAAACCCCGTAGGGAACGCGGGGTTAGAGGTGTCACTGCACAGCTGAGAGAAGGGACTGCGTCCCACGGCGGCGGCTGCGTGACCTGGTGTAAGCAGCTCCACCCAAAACACGGGGAGCGGGACCCCGAGTGCCCGTCTCCTCGCAGGGTTGGGAACCAGTCCCCGGGAGCATCCGCAGGGAGGGATGTCCAGGCTGCACCCGGCGCCGCCGGCCGGGAACGCGGGTGTAGCTGTTGGATTGATGGCAGCAGAATAAACGAACATACGCTGAACGGCCGGGGCCGGTAATGAGAGACTTGATGGGTAAGGTCACGTTAAACAAAAATAAAGGTTAAAGATGAATATCTAGATCATCTATTCTCCCATCATTTGCATAATACAGTCTGACCAGTGCTATTAATACTAATCACATATCTGCTACCTGCTCTCTATTGCAGTTTAATCAGGGTGCCTTCACCTCCGCTCACCCAGCAATTACAAGATGCACCGACGAGGCGCTCGCGGTTAAGCGCCCCTGGGAGAAGGGAGACCCACACCACCCCACGGGAGACCCCACCACCTCCGCACCTCATCTCACGACCAGTAGCTGGAAGCGCAGGTAGAAATATAAGCGTTTTCCAGCAAAACCTGGACGGCAGAGGAAAGAGGGGAACTTCAGCATCACGACCTGACTCAGATAAGGCAGGAAGAGACCGAGGATGGAAACTCCGTGGCTCACCCTGCTGCCGGCACCTCTGCAGCGTGGTCTCCCTCCATCCAGGAGAGTCCGGTCCCGCTGAAGCTAAAGGGGTTTTCATCTCTGGAAAGGCAGTAGCATCGCTTTCTGGAAAACGCCAGCCCGAGGAGAGGCAAGGATGGGAATTTGAAGCTGCAGAAGTAAAGCCTCAACTTTACGCGCCCGGGAAGGGTGTGCAAGCGTTGCACGGGGCTCTCCCGCCCTGCCCCACTGCTCTCGCCTCCGACTTTGGGAACGCCAGGTTTTACAGAGCAGAAGGCTCTCCTTCCACATGGCTCTTACCAGCATTTGGTTAAATGAGCTACAAACACTGCACCAGCAGCTTTGGAGGCTTTATCACCACCAGATTTGTGGCTTCCCCCCAGCCCAAAGACAGCCGCCTCTCAACTGCAGCATCTCGGCTGGGGCAGGGAAGCGAGCCCGGGGCACGGCCGGAGCCCGCAGGACTCTGCAAGTCACGATGACCCAACCAAGGGGAAAAGAAATCACTCGCAGGAGCACAAGCAGGCGGGTGACATTCAGCGTGTGCCCTCTATTACCATTGCCCAGCTACGGATGCAAACAAGCAAGGTCCTTGCGAGGACGAGACCACTCGTCTCAAGGTCTGTGGTCCCAGCGAGAAGCCTCCCACGGCTATTTTCTGTGCTGTCATCCTCAGCACGTCAAACTCCTACCGACACGGGACCCACAAATCTGCTTGCACCGCAACGGAGGCAAACTTGAAGATACTTCAGATGCTTATTGTACGGTCAGGTCATGTCCCTGTTGGCAGGCACAAACACGCACTGCCGGCAATTCGAAAAAAATATTAGTGACCTTCAGTAAAGCACACGATTTATTCCAACTGTGATTGCTCTGAGTCATTTCAGTCCGGTCCCTGCATGAGTCCCGTAATTGGAATGTGTCAGTGGGTTAAAAAAGCATTAGAAAGAGAAGAGGAAAGTCAACCCACATTAATTAGTTCATGCCACTAATTAGCGTTAACTGAAATAACCACGGGGGCTGATTATTTCAAAAAGCCTGATGCAATGAGAGATTTGGACAGGAAGACCCGTGGAGCTTGGAGGGAAACTATTCTGGGATGCGGGAGTCCCCACCGCGCTCAGCTCCGCTCGCAGAGCTACAGCGGAGAGGTCATTACGTTGCCGCGGCCCCGCGAGTAAACGCGGACGAGAAAAAATAAGTCTCTCTGCAGATAGCAGAGAAGAACCCCACACTCCACGCAGCACCCGCCTAAACGGGCAGATCCTGCTTTTGTTACCCCAAAACTGCAGCAATCCTGGATAAATCCGCATGGAAAGGTGTCCCTCTCCTGCCGGCATCCCGGGATGGATGGGATCGCCCCGGTACTGCAGGGCAATGGGGTGAGACGGGGAGGAGGCAGTTGCTGGTTTTTAAACGAAGCGAGGATTTGGGATTGCATCCCGCTGCCCAGCCGACCTCCGGCACATGTCGCCGACTGAACCAAATCCAATTTTAAAGAGAAATGGAGAGCGAGTGACACCTTTAAGAAATAATCTGCTCTTCCCCACCTGACCGGCGAAGGAGAATAAATTAATAAAGAAAACGTACTGACAAAACCTGATAGTCTGGCTTTGGGTAGACCACTAGTATGGAATCTGGAGGTGCTGCCTGTCAGTGGGGCTCGGGGACGGTCGGTGACACTGCTCTTCCCGTGGAACATCTCCCTGGCTTTAACCCAGCGCCCGCCCGGGCAGCGCTGGAGCGGGATCCGCAAAGCCACAGGAGACAAACACCGTAACGCATCAAATAATGGCAGAAAGCACTTCAACAGGAAAGAGAACCTGAATAAATTTTACTATCTTATTAAGAAAAAAATTAAAAATATTCCTAACTTGTCCAGGAGCTAACAACAGGGACAAGAAGAGACAGTAACAAGCCGTGCTTTGATGGCACCCAGAGGCTCCCGTTTCGCACTTATTAAAAGAGAGAAAGTGATAACAGATCCAGAAAGCGATAAGAGAAAGAAAAGAGGGATGGGGAGCAAGGAGAGGAAGGGGAGGTGCTGCCCGTCCCCAGCCCATCTCAGCGGCTGCCGGGACGGACACAGCGCATCTCTGTGTGTCCCCCACGCCCCCGGCGAGCTCGTGGCGAGCTCAGCACATCAGCTGCTCGCTCGGCTTCGCTCCTTCTGCAGGGCTGCACAGAGCCCGACACCTCTGGGGACGGAGACAAAGGCTGTGCAGCAACAAAGCAGCGAGTCCCCGATTTTTCCGAGGCGGATAAACGGATTTATGTTAAAAACATGAAATAAGACCGGGTAGGAAGAGAGCTCCCTTAGAAAGCACTTAGTTATCAGAGAGCGCCCATTTGCATGTAAAACATCGGGCTGGTATGTTGTTATTTGAAACAACATACGAAGGGCTCGACGCTCCCACGTGAACCCCGCCGGCTGCGAATCCCCGCGCCGGCAGCGCTCAGTCGTAACCCAGCGGGAACCGGCGAAGGTGCGAGCGATGGCGAGCCGCCCCGCGCTCCCCCACCCTCCCCGGGCACCCTTCGGTCTCACCTCGCCGGTCCCCCGGCGGCCGCGGGGCTCCCA
>NW_009648690.1:260313-262659 GCF_000708025.1 Charadrius vociferus | reverse complement strand
GCTTCTCCAAAGCCCTCCTCATCTCAATCCACTTTTTTTTTTTTTTTCATAATAATAATAATTAAAAAAGCCAACCACCACCTGGCTCCATCGCTTCCCATCCCAGCAGCGTGCCGGAGCAAACGCCGGGCTGGGGGTTCTTGCAAAGGCCCCGCGGGGACCAAAAGCCGGTGGTCATCAGAACAGTTGGGTGGGTGAGGACGGATCTGGGATGGGGTTTAAAAGCTGCAGAGAGTTGTGCTGCCAGAAGCTGCGATGCCATCAAGCATCCCTCTAAAAACCCTTCAGCCAGCTCCAGGTTTCCCCCAGCACGGCATCCCCAAAAACAACACATCCCCCCACCTCTTCCAGGGGGAAAAAACCTGATGGGTTTGGTCAATATTGCCGCGGCAGGCAGGGATGGGTGTCGGGAAGGGGCCAGCAGGAGCGCGTCTAAGAGGACGTGAATTGCAGCTCCTCTCAAAGCCAGCACCACCGGCAAAAGCCCCGCTCGAAACACTAAAATAAACAACTCAAGTGCAGCCTTAAATATTCCATGTACTAAAAAGGCCCTTCTCCACGCTGAAGTGGGCGCAGTCGTATTTCTGATTTATAGCACCCAATACTCAGCTCCGGGACACAAGCTCGTCTCCCTTATTTCTGTTCCCACGGTGCCTGGCAGCCCCATGCCACAGCCCAGCTGGGTCCCACCAGCAGCACCCAACCAGTGGATTGCTCAGACCGTGGCCCCCTAAACTGGGAATAAACCTGGGGACACCCAGTACACTCCAGACCATGGCTCCGGCCCCGGCTGCCAGAGGAACAGCGAGTAACCCCGACCCCACGTCAGCAAAACCACACGTAATGAAGATGGAAAGCTGAATTTATTCTCATACGCAAGTTTAAGGGTCTCCGAGCGTTTCAGGTACATCTCAGTTTGCATTTTAATTTGGAGATTGCTAATGACAGAGCAGCAGTAATGGGCAGGGCAGACAGAAAGGCACCTCAACAGCAATTCATTTGGGGCTTCCCAACGAAGGCGGGTCAGCGCCGTCTATCACGTTGCGAAATGGATTTCTTCCATTTGCCCTCTGGAGCTCAACTGCCTGAAGTTTCACAAAACTGAAACCACAGTGTGTGCAACCAGAGGCCGCGATCGGGACCGTCCTCCGAAGCCTCGAAGTGCTGCCAAATACAGCGGCAGGAGAAGACGAACAGCACCAGAGAAGGGGAATGGAAAAGATTAGCACGCGGGAAGCATCGCAGGAGGACTCGTGCTGCTGGTGGACATCAGCAGCTCTTGGGTGGGCTACGAATCCAACCCAAGCCCTCGTCCCAACAGCCAGGTCCCATATACGTCCTTGTCCCCCTGCGATGCCAGTGGCAGAAGCAGCTCCAGAGCAGAGAGCTGCATCGCTGGTGGGTCAGGATCCCTTCCCCACCAGTAAGGGAATCGCTCCCTGATGACGGCCAGAGCCCCTGTGGAAATCCGCCGCCTCCGACTCGCTTAGTGCCACACGGGAACGGAGTGACCCCGACCAGGGTGGATTGAAAACTGGCTGGCAGACAGAGCTCAGAGGGTTGTGGTTACTGGTGCAGTCTAGCTGGAGGTCTGTGACAAGTGGTGTTCCCCAGGGGTCAGTACTGGGTCTAGTCCTGTTCAATATATTCATCAATGACCTGGACGAAGGGATGGAGTGTACCATCATCTGGAGCACTGTGTCCAGTTCGGGGCTCCCCGGGTCAAGAAGGACTGGGAACTGCTGGAGAGTGTCCAGCAAAGGGCTACGGAGATGCTGAGGGGACTGGAGCATCTCTCTGCTGAGGAAGGGCTGAGGGACGTGGGGCTGTTCAGTCTGGAGAGGAGAAGACTGAGGGGGATCTTATCAACGCTGATAAATCCTTCAAGGGAGGGTGTCGGGGGGATGGGGACAGTCTGTTTCAGTGGTGCCCAGTGACAGGACAAGAGGGAACGGGCACAAACGTGACCATGGGCAGTTCCATCTCCACCTGAGGAGGGCCTTCTCTGCTGTGAGGGCGGCAGAGCAGTGGCACAGGCTGCCCAGAGAGGTGGGGGAGTCTCCCCCTCTGGAGCCATCCCAAACCCGCCTGGACGCCGTCCTGTGCCACTGCTGGAGGTGCCCCTGCTCTGGTGGGGGTGGACTGGGGGAGCTCCAGAGGGCCCTTCCGACCCTGACCGTTCCGGGATTCTGGGATTCCATGAGCACGGGTTCAACCTCAGAGCCAAATGATCAATCCGGCAACCGCTCACCACGAGAGCATCCTCCTGAAACCCAACTTCCAAGGAGGAACAGACCCTGAGGGCCTGATCCTGCCACCTGCCGAGCACCGCAGCCCTCCCCGCGG
>NW_009648690.1:258888-260253 GCF_000708025.1 Charadrius vociferus | reverse complement strand
CCCCACCCCCCCCGGGCCGGGCAGGCAGCCCTGCCTGCAGCAGGCAGGAGGTTTGTAGCTATGGCAGCGCTGCCGCGGGAATTGGGAAGAAGGAAAGGTTCATCCGCAGACAAAAATTGCGGCGTTTTCACGGCCGATCGGCTCCAGCGACATCGCGGGAGGAGATCTCATCAGGCTGGGAGGCCTTTCTCGTCCCGACGGCACAACCGGCAGCACCGCGACACCACAGCCTTCCCCTAATGACCGCAAACAGGGGAGCTTAAGTGAATATTAAGGAAGGCTGGTATCAGTTTATCTGTAACTAATGTCATATTATTGCAAGTACATTTTATTCACTGCTAATTACCAGCCGCTTTGATAACTCATCATTCTTGAAAACTGCAAACAGCATCTTTAATCACCGGCCTCTGCTGACGAGGGGTGAGGGCAGGAGGAATAAATCACCTGCCTCCTGTGTCACCAGGAGAGCGGGGATAGCCGGGGTGTCCCGCGGGGTGACCCCAGAGCAGCCCTGGCCGTGGGGGCTCCCCGGGAGCTGCCTCGTCCGACAGCAGCCATGGGGAAACCCTTGGCCGTGCCGAAACCTGCAGCTCTGTCATGATCTGACAACGCCAAGCACACCCAGAAACACTAATTCTGGCAACCCAACAGAAGAGAAGGCTGAGAGGGGATCTCATCGATGGTTATCGGTATCTACAGGGCGGGTGGCAAGAGGAGGGGGGCAGACTCTTCAGTGGTGACCAGCAACAGGTCATCTCTGGAGAGATTCAAAACCCGCCTGGACGCCGTCCTGTGCCACTGCTGGAGGTGCCCCTGCTCTGGCAGGGGGTTGGATGAGATCATAGCATCATAGAATGGTTTGGGGTGGAAGGGAACTTGAAGACCATCCAGTGCCACCCCCCTGTGTGTGTATTTGGGATTGCCCCGACCCAGCTGTAGGACCCGCTTGGCCTTGGTGACATTCCGGAGGTTGCCCCGGTCCCACCTCTCCAGCCTGCCCGGGGTCCCTCTGGATGGCATCCCTCCCCTCCAGCGTCTCTGCCCAGCCACATCTGGAGATGATCTCCAGTGGTCCTTGCCACCCCCTGCCAGTCTGAGATTCTGTTACCCTAGGGAGGGAGGAAGGCAAATTTATCAAAACCCATCCCAAACCCTCAAACAAACCAAACCTGCCCTCCAACAGGAACCAGCGGAACGCATCCCGCAGCCCCAGGCAAACGCAGCCCGTCCTTCCGAGCAGAGGACGCTGGTACCCGCTCCCAGCCGGGATATGGCACAGCTGGACCCCCGAGAGCATCGCTGCGGGGAAACGGGCACACACCGCCGGCACCGGCACCAGCCCCACCGCGAGCCACGCCAGGGAGC
>NW_009648690.1:248394-258772 GCF_000708025.1 Charadrius vociferus | reverse complement strand
CGCGGTGGAATGTGGCTGGCAGCCGGTGTGGGAAGGCGACGGCGCGGGGCCGGGCGAGCGCTGCCCGGGAGGAGGGAAGGCACACGCAATTCCCAGGCTCCCCGGGACACCCAGGGGGTTTGTTACAAAACGTGATGTTTTGCAACAGCGATGTTTTACATGGCAGAAAGGAGGTCGTTTTTGTAACCTTTGCCATTAAAAAAAAACCAAAAGCACAAGAGTATTTTTGGCTGCTTTTGCCATGCAACCTTGTGGAAAAAACAAAAAAAAAAAACAAAAAAAAACCCCAAACCAAACAACTTGTTAAAGCAACAAAACCCACCTCTGCGACAGCGGGAGACAGGTTTCGTGTCACTAATCTCCTGTCCACCAGGATGCCCGGAGAAACCTCAAAACACAACCAACACATTTATTTTTCAAAGCACCGGTTGCTTCAGGCAGAGTTTTTGAGCGCACGAGTGCTGCCCACCAAAACCAGTTAGGACGCATATACGCTTCCAGCTGTTTGCTGGGAGGAAACTTGCCTGTTACAGCCAAGCTCACAGCCAGATCCTAAGGAATATTTTCCTACGGGATATTTTCCTCAGGGTTATTTTCCTAAGGACTGCCCCACACATCACCAGCGCCCCGACGCCCGCGGCTGGCTCAGCAGGACACGGCAGAGAGGTTTGTGGCATCGAGTCAGCGCTACAATATGAGATTTTAATTGTTAGCAATAAACCTTTAAGCCACAGATGGGATTAACAAGAGCTTTTTCTCCACACGCTTATTAAAGCCTAATGGAGACCAGCTTCGCCTCTTTTCTCCCTCCCTGCCCCCTTCCCACCTTGTGTATTTGTAGCGTGGCAACATGTATTTTTACAGTCCTTTATTATGCAAGGCTTTTTGCAAGGCTAAGAGAAAAAGCAAACAAAACTTCAATTAACAGCTCATTTTTACACAATATTCTCCTCGGTAATGATTTGCTATCAGCGCAGATTGAATTAATGGGAAAGGGTGAACCAAAGCGGGCGACTGCTGCTGCTGCGGGGTGGGAAGTCAGGAGCCCCGGGAGGGGAAGGGCGAGTGCTCCTCGGAGGGCTGCCGGGATGCAGCAGCTCCGCCAACGATCCATCACCCCTCAAACGAAGAGCCCGCACCATGCCGGTGCTGCCTAATTACATTACATTAAAACACAACTTCCGTTAGAGCCGCAATTAGCACTGCGGACGTGCACCAGTGCCCGGCAGATGGAGGGAGAAGCAGCGCTGCTGCTCCCCACACCCCCCCCCCCGAGCATCGCAGCCTCCGGGGACCCAGCCCGCAGCCACCTCATTCCCAAGGCCGTGGTTTCTGCTCTTTTTTCTTTTTCCCCCCCCCTCCTCTCCACATCTCGCGCATCCCCTAATTACCGAAAAAGCACCAAAACCCAAGGGAGATGCTGACTCCTCGCCTCGTCTGCGGGAGCCACGGCAGAGCCAGGGGAGCCTCAAACGCCTTCCTGAAGTGCAGGGCAATAAATCCACGTTGTCTTCAGCTGGTGCAATTAATTTGTTAAGTCATTACAGAAGAGAGAGGCGTAATAAGGGACAAGGCACTTCCTAATTACCACCACCGAGAAGCCAACCAACTTAGAATCACAGAATCGTCTAGGTTGGAAGGGACCTTTATGATCATCAAGTCCAACCATCAACCTAATGCTGCCAACACCACACTAAATCACGTCCCAAGAAGTTCTCCTTCCTTTGAAAGCTCAGGACTGTCCCACGGGCCACTGCTGAGTTTGGAGGTGGGGAACGGGCCGGTTCACCCCCAACCCACCCCACGGGCAGGGCTGACCATGGGCTTTCATGGGGAACTCGTCTGGGCACTGGACTCCAACCAAGACAGCCTCAAGCCCAGAAATCAAACTCTGAAACCAGCCCTCACCGCAGTTATTTATATGTGTCGTATGTCCCTCACCTATAAAGTCTTGACAGGCCTTAAAAAACACATATGAAACACAAACCAACAGCAAGATGCCTTCCCAAGCCTGAAATAGCCTGGAACGAGAAGAGGCGACTCATCCAGCCAGTTTTTCAGTTCGCATTAGCTCTGGAGCTCGCGGACGACAGATTAGAGTCACATCCCCTTCACCACCTCGCTGATAATTAGAGCACGATGTGGGGAGACAGGAAAACACATGACGAAGGTCTTCACACCCTGAGCATGGCACACCCTGATGTATCCCCCACCCCGAGGACACACCACCCCACGGCCACGTGCCCAGAGCATCACCTGGGTGCAAAAGCAGAGACATCCCCAGGGTGCAAACGCTGTTGGAGGAGCCTCAGCCAGGCTGAGCAGAGAGGTACAAAGCAGAAAGGTCCTACAGCTGGGTCGGGACAATGCCAAGCACAACTCAAGGCTGGGCGGGGAATGGCTGGAGAGCCGCCCTGAGGAGAAGGCCCTGGGGGTGCTGACTGAGGAGAAGCTCACCAGGAGGCGGCAATGGGCGATGGCAGCCCAGAAGGCCGACCCCATCCCGGGCTGCATCAGCAGCAGTGTGGCCAGCAGGGCGAGGGGGGGATTCTGCCCCTCTGCTGCGCTCTGGGGAGACCCCCCCTGGAGTACTGCCTCCAGCTCTGGAGCCCCCAACCGAGGAGAGACATGGAGCTGGTGGAGCGGGGCCAGAGGAGGCCCCGGAGATGCTGGGAGGGCTGGAGCCCCTCTGCTGGGAGGACAGGCTGGGAGAGGTGGGGGGGTTCAGCCTGGAGAAGAGAAGGCCAAAAAGGGGAGAGCTCAGAGCCCCTTCCAGTGCCTAAAGGGGCTCCGGGAGAGCTGGGGAGGGACTCTGGATCAGGGCGGGGAGCCATGGGACGAGGGCGAATGGCTTCAAACAGGCAGAGCGGAGATGAGAAGCTGTGGCTGCCCCATCCCCGGAGGCGTTCAAGGCCAGGTTGGACGGGGCTTGTAGCAACCTGGGCTGGGGGGAGGTGGCCCTGCCCAGGGCAAGGGGGGTGTGGAAGGGGATGATCTTCAAGGTCCCTTCCAACCTAAACACTTCTATGACTCTATGAACAAGGTGGTTTTGCCCCAATTCCCCAGCAGCACGCCCCTCTCTGGCAGGTCACCAGCCTATGAACATGGCAGAATGTTCCACCAGATTAAGAGGAAACGTCTGTTTGACACCACCCACCGGTAGCCACCCACAGCACCTACAAGCCACCCTCACCGTTTGCACCAAGGGACAGCCACCGGTTTACTCCTCCACCTGCAACCACGGGCGTCGAGGGGACTGTCCTCCCCAGGGAACATACACACAGGAGAGGCACAAAACCGACCCTTTACAGCTCATCTTCAAAGCAGGCAGCGTGTCGAGTCGGTCTGGGTGAGTCAGAGTTTACCCCGGGAGCGCGTTGGCATTGTGCTGCAGTTACAGATCTGTGCGTGTATATTTTCCGTGATGCCCGTGGAAGCAGCGTTCGGCTCCCTGACAGTCACCGCCCAACCAACCGCAGCCTCGCTCGCTGCTTCGCTGGCATTTTAATGGCAGGTTCGCTTTTCACAGCAGAGGCATTAATTTGGGGTTACGCTACGAGCAAATTCAAAGGCAGATTTTAAGATCAAAGAACAGGCGAGGAACCATCCGCAGCACTCGGCGTGCCCACGGATAAACGGGGGCTCGTTCAGGGTAAGAGCAAGGATGCTGCAGGAGGGAGTCTTACGGCAATGCCATCTCAGGGCAGCCGGCTCTTCCCCACAAACCAGCACTGTGGTCGCAGGAAAGGGAGGCAGAGGACTCCCAAATCCTGCCCCGAGCCCGCCGGGATGCAGGCAGGGTGCAGAGCATCACTGCAGCAAGGGAAGGAGCCTGAAGTTTCTCGAGCATCACCACCAGCTTTTAGAGCCCAGGGGGTTCCCGGCCAGCAGAGCCCATCGGAGCTGCAGCACGGGTGCCATCGCAGGGGGGTGCCACCGTGGGGTGGTCCCCAGCACCCACGTCTCCTCCACCCCACGCCAGGCTGCGAGCAGCAGGTCAGCACCCACCCCCTGCCCTCCCTCTGGGAGCTCGCTGCCCACTTTCTGCTTATTCCACAACTAAATCTTAACGTAACAAAAAGAGTGCTCAAATTCAATCAGCGAAAAGGTCAGGCGCAGCCCCAGACCAGGCAGAACCCCCCGCGAGAGCGACGCATCCCTCCCCACGGTGCCAGCCAGACTCTTCTAGGGGGGAGATCTGCTATTCCAGTATGCTTTTTCTCTTGGAAAATTTATTCTCCTTTACAATTCTGAGCCAGGCCCCAAACAGTAATTGAAATTAAATCAGCAAATGCTGAGCCACAGCAGAGAGAAAAGCCCCGTGTTACATTACCAGCCTTATCAGTCGGTAATACCTGCCCAAGGCAACCAGCGGGGAAAGAGGTGCTTTATCACAGGCGCATAACGGAGAAGGGACTGGTGAAGAAACATGTTATCTGGTGCAGGAGCTCATTGAACAGCAAATTCAGCCAGGTTTTCTCAGTCCCTGCTTTTTTACAGCAGGGTTTTTCTTTCCACCTCCTTGCTCCCCGTGCAACCCTGCCGCCAGCACCGAACTGCTCCGGATCTCAGTTGCTCTCAGCACAGTTGGTGATTGTCCCCCTAAACATCACAGGGGGTGGGTGGGAGGGGATTTAGCCCCAACTCAGATTCAAAGCATCCCTGCTCTTCAGCTCTAGCTTTGGGGCTTCAAACATAACGTTCTTTTGAAATGCTTAATGCATAGTAAGAGAGAGAATTATAACTAAGAGCAGTTGACAAATTGCACTCTGGAAGTAAATAACCCTTTACCTCCATTAATAAAACAAAACCCTTTTCTGAAAATTAGTATAATTACAACCTTGTGCTTTTTTTTTTTTTTGCAAATAATTTCACCCTATCCAGCAGCAACCGGATTTCAATCACTAAAACCACTGCCCGTGGCCAGGACAGGGGTGGGAAGCAGGCGGGCTTCCCACAGATCACAGGGGCAGACAGATTTTTAAGTGAACCTTTAGGGGTTTCGAGAAGGGGGCTCTAACGAGAAACTTTCAGAGGATCCCATGGGTGGGCTTTGTTGGGGGACCACGTTGGAAATCCTCCCTGGGACAGGACATGGGGGAGCCGGTCCCAGGCATCAGTCCCGCATGGATCCATGACCTTCCATAGGTGGCCTCGGGGAAGAGTTGGGTTGGGCTTATTAGATATATGAATAAAAATCATGCCCAGGTAACTCCATTTATTGAGTGCTGGAAGGGGAAGGACCTTTTCCAAGAGAAGACCAGGTTGGACGGGGCTTGGAGCAACCTGGTCTAGTGGGAGATGTCCCTGCCCAGGGCAGAGGGGTTGGAACTGGATAGTCTTTAAGGTCCCTTCCAACCCAAACCATTTATGATTCTAAGGCTTTGCTACATTTCCCTGATGAGGCTCCCAAAAAAGGTTTCCTTTCCTCAGCCATCACAGCCGGATCCTTCCTTCCTTCCAGAGCCAGTGGAAAAGGGCCAGAACGCCGCAAAACAAAACAAACAGAAGGGCTGCTATTTATTTTCCCTTAAGCAAAGGAAATCGGAGCAAACCAGGAATGCGCGAGTCAAGCTGCGGCTCACGCAAGCCCATGTCAACCGAGTCCCTCTGCTCCGTCCTCACCCCGCTGCGAGGCAAAGCCTCGGCTCCCACAGCCCCTGCACAGGCAGGACAGGGATGCGGGCTGGGCTCGGGGCAGCATCCATCTGCCGAGGGGTACGAAAGCGCAGCGACGGCAGCATCGCTCCCGCTTCGAGTGGGGCAAACCCCCAGCCCAGGGCAGCAGGAGAACGGCGCAGATGCGGCTTTGCAGTCGTGCATTCCCGCAGCCGCCCATTCCCACTTTCCAGGCATCCCCACACCGGCTCAGCGATGCCGAGATGGGGGAAGGCTTTGCAGGCAGTGGGAACACGGACTAGGAGAGCCTGAACACAATCTGCATGTTAAAAAAAAAAAAAAAAAAGGGTAAAGTCTCTTTGCACACCTCAGACCACCAAAAGCACCTCACTGGAACTCCTTTATTTGGTCATTTGCCCAAGATTATGTGGCCCAAGATGTGCCAGACTGAGCTCGGCGAGACGCCAGCCATGCCACCGGGTCCCCAGGCTGCTCTGGACAGTGTCTCAACCCCACGCTCAAAAATTCAATAAGCCAGAAAATCCACATGCCCCACATGCAGGCATATCCTTTGGTTAATGCTCGAATTGAAAAATCCTCTACCTACCATGGCAATGAGGATGTGCAGCTAATTAACTTTCTAGGAGTCACAGATGAACAGGAAAAAGCACATTAAGAAATGGGAACTTGTGATGGGCATGTCTCGGAGGAATTAGCAAATTGCATAAGAGAAACCTTTATTCCGATTATAAATTAACACCAGCGACAAGACCCAGCGCATTTTTCCTGCCTCATGAAATAATTAACCCATCAAATCCAGCTCCATGCAAATCAGAAGGGAGAGCAGTATTAAAAGCTTTCCATCTTCACCGGGTAGAAGCACGTACGCCGCCAGCGCCAAGCCGGGAGGATCACCAGCATCCTCCAACTGCACCCACGGCACTAACGATCGCCCTGCCTCGTTACCCCGGTACACCGGCTACATGCTAGGAATCACTACCTAATGCCCCCTCCCTCCCCCCCAAAAAAAGAAAAGATGCTGCCCATGGTCTCATCCGGCCGTGGTTCAGCACCGAGAAAGAAATTTCAATTTGAAATAACGTGTGACTCCGCCTGACGCGGCCGTGATGGTCTCTCCTCCCCCTCCTGCAGCTCTCCCCATCCACGCGCTCTTCTCGGCTTTCCCTCAGTACGTGACTTGCACAGATTTAGAAAGCAAAATATACATCCTGGAGGCACATCCCAAGCCATACGACAGACACCGCCGTTCTTAAACGGGAGAGTATCCCTCGGATATCTGTTTATCCAGTCCTCAAATCCTTCCCAAGGGTGCTCGCCAAAAAGAGCCTAAGATTCACTCTGCAAAATACCCACTCCCAGACTAGATTCCAGAAAGGCTTGCGAGCCTCGAATTGCAAAAATAGAAAAGGGCAGGAGCACAACGCAATTACGTTTTGAGAGGGTTAACGGGATCCAACCTCCTACTACGAACATCCGCACACCCGCACCGCTCTCATCCACCCCACGTGAAGATCCTCAGCCTGCTCCTGAAAACCATTACGCAGCTGCAATCCACAGCCCAAAAATAATATTTCAGAGCGGGTAGGAAACACAAACCCCGCAGCCCAGGGAGGGGTTTTGGCCACGCGGGTCCTTCCCACCCATGCCGGCACCCACGGAGCACGCACCAACCCAGGCGAGAGGCTTTTAAGAGACACTTTAGTTACTATTTGTTTTAAATCTAAGGAATGGTCCACCCATCACATGCAGCTTTATTGATTTACTCTGTGCTCTGAAAAAACAAAAACAAAAAAAAAAAGAGCAAACCCTGTATCTAGCTGACAAGAAAAAAAAAAAAATTAAAAAAAAATCCAATTGAGATGGTATTTCCAGGACAGAATTACAGCCCTGGCTCCCCATCCTCCTGTCCCCCACCGTCTTTTACACAAGAAGTATTGGCAGGCTCCGAGTTATAACTGAGTAATGGCCCATCAGCTCTCTCCCTGGATTATATATTAACTCCCGCTTCTCCCGCAACATCTGCCCTCCTCTCCCTTCCCCAGAGCCACCTTCGATGCTCATCAGCTCTCCCGGGGGAGACCCCGGGGGCTCCCAGACCCCGCAGCACCCATCCGGGTCCTGCGCCGAGCTCGGCTCCGGCCGCAGACCTGCGCCCACCGCGATGGCAGCGAGAGAGCCGCTTTCTGCACGCGGACAGATGTTTGAGCAAAATGAAGCCTCGAGGTAGAGGAGATGAAGCTGATTAAGGCTCATTATCCTATTTAGCGTAATGATCGCAGAGCCGAGAGGACGTCATGCAGCCGGGGAGCGGAAAGAATAACGTTCTTTAATAAAAGCGCGTTTGCAGGTGGGCAGGCAGGTACGGCTGGGGTTTATTATTCCCAGCTACGGCCAGTCCTTCTCCTCTCCCCTGCCCTTGCCACCTTCCCAGTCCCACCAGCATCCCCCACCTGTGAATTCCCACTTGCTCGGAGGAGCATTTAGTGGCAGCTCCTGCAAGCCACAGCTTCGCCACGGGTGCTCCGCTGCGCCCAGACCGAGCATCCCACCCACAGCCCACCCGCACGGGCAGGGGAACACTCGTGGGAACCTCAACAGCACCCTCTGGGAGAGGTGTTGGGGATCCGGCAGCTCGAAGACAAAGGCAACACACGTGCACATGAAAATTCAGGAGCAAAAGCAGCCAGGGAGTGCCTGAAAACCGGAGCCAGGGCTGGACGCATCCTCTGGCTCTTGCGGGATTCCTCCGGGAAGAGGGAGGCTGAAGCAAGAAACCCATCACGGAAACCCAATAAAACATCAAACTCCGAACAAAACCCGGCCAAGTCAGCAGAGCCACAAGACAGATTTGAAGGATGAGAATAATAATACTTAATTCCAGCGTTCTTACGCGTTACAGTAGACCCAAAAATAGCTACTGGGCGATCAGGGACCTACTGTGCTGAGCAGCATCTTTGAGTAAACTCTCCCTCAAAGGCTTCAGGTCTTGGCATCAACAACCCTCAGCCCCAACACTTTTTAGTAAAGGCACACACGGCCCCCCATCACCTGCCCCTCTCCATCCAGAAGCCTCCTCAAATACCAGCCGAAAGCCAAAGTTATTTTAAAAAGTAGCCGTAAGGTTAAACTAGAGCGAAGGAAGGAGAGAAACCTGTTGCAGCATCACCGGGGTGAGGGAGGGAAGAGACAGACGGGACGTTTGTTAGTGGTTTAAGATATCCCACAAACTACAGCATCGTCCCGCTGCGCAACCAGCTCTGCCACCGCCTCCCCAGGCACGGAACCCAGCGCCGCTGGGAAAGACACGCTTCGGCTGAACACAACGCGCGAGGAGCTGGTGGCCAAAATAGGGGAATGCCCCTTTTTTAAGACTCCTGAGGTCTGTTTCTGAAAAGGTCCGGCTCTCCAAGCGCGCCTCGGTGCCCCGTGGTGCTCTGCTGTCCTCCGCCAGCCGAGCCCAGCGCTCCCGGGCCGGCAGCTCCTCCTCCACAAACTCTGCTAAAGGATGAACAAACAGGTTAAAGGCTTCACACGGGGAGGGGAAGCAGCAAAAGATAAAGATGTAATAGCTTAGATCTGTCTTTTGTAAGGAATTTAATGACTACAGCTGTTCGGCATCATTAACCAGTTTGTCTTGGAGGTTTAACCCTCCCACCGGTCGCAGCTCTGCCGCCGAGCAAACACTCGGGTACCACCGGAGCGGCGCAGCTCCCAGCGGGGCTGCAGCCGCAGCGAGGCCTGGCTCCCTCCCCGGGGAGCAGGGCCGGGGTGATAAGGAGTCTTTTAAAAGCTTAAAAGCTTTTACTACCTGTTGCTATCCAGCAAAGCAATTACGGAGGAGTGCCAGGCAGAGAGCGTGCGGAGAGCCGCCTGCTAAAAACAGACCCCTCGTCCTGCCCTCCCGGGGACAGCGTGCCCCACGGTCTCGTCAGCATCACTTCCCCCCGGACTTTAAGGGAGGTGGGGGGTAAAAAACCCAACCCTGAGATTTTTACGGATTTTAGGAAGGAGCAAGACTTGCTGGAAGTGAAGTGTAATGGCTTAACCCTCGTGTGAGGCTCCTGAGAGAGAAGTCTGGGCTCCGAGTGAAGCGAGGCGCATCCTGAGCCAAATTCCCCTGCCAGCACAGCCCCAAGGACGGCTCAAGACTGACCAGGAGCTTGCTGATTTTTCATTTCTACACGTCCAGCTTCACCCTCTACCCGTGCTCCTTCCACAGCATCCCTCCTAACTTCGCTAAGTCTCTGGCTACCCCATCCTCTTCCTACCCCATCCCAAAAACCCCTTTCCCTGCCCAGCGCGGGGTCCGGGACCAGCCCCAGGCACCGGCACCGCTGCCTCGGGGCAGGGAGCCCCTGCCCGAGTTCTCCGGGGAAGGACAAGGAGCATTTTGCCTGTTCTTGGGCTGGAGGAGACACCTCAGCTCAGGGACACCCGCTTTTGCGGGAAACGACCCCCACAAGCAGCAGCAGCATTAGCCACGGGCTGCAAACCCTCTTCCAGCTCCAGCTACCAGAAGTCCCACGGGCGGCACAGTGCAAACAGCCGTGTCGAGCCGGAGGCGGCAACAGCTCCTCTCCCGCTGGCGTCTGAACTGGATTTTCAAACAAGATACGACTGTGTGTTTTTCATATGTACTGTGCTGCTCCCTACAAGACCGTCGCCACCGTGCACGCGCGCCGCCCTTGTCACCGCTCCATCCCGCTCTTTGCGACGCGAGAATGCCGTCTCCCCCGAC
>NW_009648690.1:247890-248143 GCF_000708025.1 Charadrius vociferus | reverse complement strand
CCCGGGAAGAGGCAGGAGACGGGCAGAGGGAGCGCGGAGGGGGGGCAGGAGGCTTTCAGCCGTCTGACACCGCCGTCGTTTCATTTATTTGTTCTTTACTCTAATGCATCCATTTGCAGTGGAAGCCACACACGGTAATACCGAGCAATTTTCTTCATAACTGAGGATGCGTTTGACTGTACCTGTCATGAGGCTCAAAGCGCGGGAGGGGGGAAGGCTGATGCTGCGGGCTCCCCTGGACACCGGGGTTACC
>NW_009648690.1:244686-247859 GCF_000708025.1 Charadrius vociferus | reverse complement strand
GCTCTTCACGCGGAGAGCCTCACACTTCTTACTCATAACCACAGAAAACCCCCCCCCTCCCACTAAAATAAAGAAAAAAATTTAAAAAAGCTCTTTGGAAGTTTTTGGAAATATCTTTACTGACGAAGCCATCCTTGTGTTTTCAGCTGTAAAAACCCAACAGCCTCCAATTTATTTATTTTTTTAATAATACTCTTTGACGGTAGGATGGTTCATTCAATTTTGAAATCCTTAGAAGGTTGGCAACCCTGCAAATTAAACCTCTGGGCTGGAACAGAAGGTCACACCTGAACTGCTTGCGAAGTGTTGCCAGCGGAAAGAACAAAAGCAGAAGCATGAAAGGGGGGAAAAAAAAAAAAAAAAAAAAGGAAGAAGGAAAAAAAAGAAAAAAAAAAGAGCACAGACAGCCTAAAGCTGCACTCAGCACTGGCAGAGCCACGCAGGGTCTCGGAGAAAACACGGTTTCATTAAATCTGTGATAGAAATCAATCCGTACCCGGCTTCTGGCACGGCAGAGGCGGAGGGAGAGCAGAACCCCCCCGGCCCAGGAACACCTACTTACCAGCGCCGGGATGAGCAGGTCGGCGAAGTACACGAAAGCTGCTCCCAGGGCAAAGCCCACGGCCACCGGGAAGAACGCGAAGGCTCCGAAGCTGCCGGATTCCTCTGCCATGTCGATAGCCGGGGCCAGGAGGGACCAGTAGGAAGCGGCCAGCATGACCTGGGAGACAAAAGGGGAGTGGTGAGAACCACGTAGGCACCGGTGCCACGAGGATCCCACACCAGCCATGGCACAGCAGCACCGCCGGCACCTCCGCCAGCAGCCCACCCTCCCGCCAAGGAAATCCCTGTACCCGGCCCCATGAGCTGCGTGACCATCACAACCCAGCAGAGCCACCAAAACCCACTTCCCGACGGAACGAATCACCCAAGGATGGAGCGGTGAGGGTTCTTCCCCCCTCAATTTTCACCAAGAGTGTTTTTCTTGCCTCAAAAGTCTAAAGCAGCAAACGAACCACACAAGGTGATTTGCTGTTGGATTAGCACAGCCACAACAGCAGCACAGGAGCAGGAAAACCACCCTCCCCTCGAGTGTTCTGCAGCAACAGGAGTGGGTCCGAGACCTCACCGGCCACCGCACTCCTCCTCTGCATCCCAGCCGAAGCCGGGATGAACCGCATCCACCCCGCACCCGGCCCTGGGCTCCTCCGCGGAGGCAGCCTTGACCTCCTGCAGGGAAAGAATAAATATTGGATAACGCCTGGAGCCAAAGAGCCATCTCCAGGCTAAGCGGTGGGCACGCCACGGCTTTGCGACGCGGATTTCAGCCCGCTGCAGCTGAGGTGCCGATGTCCCTGCCTCGCTACCCCAGACCAAGGCCACCGCAGCGCCGGGGCTGTGCGGCGCCTCCGCTTCTGCGGAGACCAACGCTCGGGCTGCTCCTGCCCCAGCGACCCAGCCAGAGCCCCCGAGATGGCAGGAGAACAAGTTCCCATCATGAACAGCAACACTCCAGCTCCCAGCAAAGACCAGCACTGCCAGAGTCCTACTGGGGCACAGTTTGCACCAGGAAAATAAACCTTTCAAGTGTCAGAGTGCTTTTTTTCCTTGCTTGCTGCATAGCAGGGAGGCAGAAGAAACAACTACCCAAAAGACCATAGAAAAAAAAAAAAAAAAAAAACAACCAACCCACAATTTGGGGGGTTGCGGAGGTCTCCAGTCCAGCCCAGCTCAGAGCAGGGCAGGCTTCAGAGCGGGTTGCTCAGGGTGTCACCCAGTGCAGGGAACAGAAAGCCACGCGAGGCACCAGTTTCACAAGCTTACACCAAAGAACATAATATTACCGTGTGTTTTATCCCCTTATCTCTTCCTCGCCTCCGCTGCACGATGTACTAGGCTGGGTTAATTGAAAAGTCATCAGCCCAGCGGAACGCCCTGAACGACAGCCTTGGCCCTGGTTCCTCTCCCCACAGCTCCGTGGGAGCTCAGCTGTGACCAGCGCTGGGGACCGGTCCCATCACACACCGGGAAGAAGCAAGTTAGTGAGAAAAGCATGGATGGGCTTAAAATAAATAAATAAATATATATATATATAAAATCACAGTGGGGATCTGTGTCAGGCTTTGGGAACTGCCGTGTAGCATCGAGGGTGAAGAAGTGCAGGGTCTGCATCACCTTGGGGTGGACAAGGCGATGCTCCGAGCCCTCTCCCAGCGCTGCCGGTCAGCATGGAAACACATCAAAGGGGACCTTCCACTGGAGAAAGGGGTGCGGGATCAGGATGGAGCAGGAAGGAGCAGAGCGAGCCCGGAGACGGCAGCGGGAGGGATGCTGCCAGGAAAGGTGAGCCCACCTCTCCGTCCAGCAGCGTCCCCGAGCACCCCACAACGTCCCCTTTGCAGGATGCTCGGAAGAGATGCCGCTCAGCTTGCTCGCACCGCACGAGTATTTGCCCGCAGAAGAGGAGTGAGTAACAAACTATTACATTTTAAATTACTTCTAACGAAGGAACGAGATGCCTATTGCTGTAGACACCGGTCCCTGAGGGATTGTGTAAACCTCAGCTCGCTATGAGTAAGAAGAAAGCAGGCTGTCATGTCAGGCTTAACCACGGCTGTCAAACTTCATATTTCAAATGCCACCTCCTTTAAAAAACAACCACACACCCCAACATGGAAACACAAGCAACAGGGAAAGGCTTTGCAGAATTATATTGTCATCTTACGTTAAGATATCATTTCCCCACGGAAAACAGAGGCCTGACACTGCTCAGCCTCCAGATCCCGTCACCACCGGAGTCAGCAGAGCTCCCACCGGCTCCGCTGTACGCGGGCTCCAGGGGAAGGAGGCGACAGAGCCTAAAGCCACCCCAGCCGAAGGAGCAAACCGCGGGGCTGCACCAACCGCCTTCACTCGCTTGGGAAGGAAAAGCCATTTATTTCTACACCCTTTGATGCAGAGAAACCCCTCGATCCCACTTGGTGGGGGAGCTGGAAGTCATTGCTCTGCAGCAGCCAGCAGAAGTGACGAAGTCCCCGTGCCTCCCCTCAGCCTGTCTCTGAGCTCAGGTGGGGGTTCGGGGACACGGGTTTGCCTGGGAGCCACCAAGGTCCTGCTCCAGGGTGCAACTCCTGCCTGCGCCGTTCAGCGCCAGAGCTGGCGCTCAATCCTCT
>NW_009648690.1:236784-244651 GCF_000708025.1 Charadrius vociferus | reverse complement strand
GGGTTTCTGCCAGGGAGATTACTTAAGCAACAACAACCAAAAAAACCAAACAACAAAAAAAAAAAAAAAAAAAAAATCAAATCACACTCAATTACACATCTCTCTAACTGTCCAGCCAGTGACAGGAACCCAAACCCCACTAATGTCACCGAGCAAGCTGGTGCCAAAGGCAGGAATAAAAGAGAAAAAGGCTGCCTGGGCTCTCCTCACATCAATAAAACATGAAGCCACTTCGGCAGCGGGTAGGATTTTCCACGCAAAGCCTTCCCCTCGCACCAGCCCTGCTCCGCTCAGCCCAGCCAAGGCGGGGAGCAGGGACCCGCAGCGTGCCGCCTCGCTGGCACCGGGACACGCGCCTCCTGCCAAACTGGATTTGGACATTTTTGCAAAGACACTCAGTGCTCCAGAGCCAAGATGCAACAACACCGTAAATCCACCAGCTCTTGGGAAAACAAGCTGCGGTTGATGGGGGAGGAGAAAGCACGCAGAAGGCAGCTGTGTATCTAAAGCATCCCCGGGTTGCGGGGAGCCCCAACCCTTCCCTGGGATACATCGGTGTAACGGGAAACAAAACCCAGGCTCAAAACCCGACTGCCTCGTGCCACAGAAAATGACTGAACCCCTGTCTGTGTCCTCATGCTGATGGAAAACCTTCAAAATGTGCCAGAGCAGCGGGATCTCTAGCCACACTGTGCCCCGACACCACTCCCAGGGCTTGAGGGGTCTCCGTCGCTGACCCCTGGGCACCGGCACCTCCTTCCAGGCAGGGACTCCACACGGGTGTCCTCCCAAACGCTGAGGGACCAACATTCCCCTCCACCCGGACCACGGAGCCAGCACCGCCCCAGCTCAGCCCACGCGGCAGCTCCTATTCTGGAAATACAGAATAACCAGCACAACGGTCCTCGTCCCCAGGCACAGCTGGTCCCGCTCGACCCGGGGGCGATGGGGAGAGGCCCTCCGCAGCTGAATCTGCTATCACACACCGCCGCATTAAAATTGAAGCCCTCATCTCGTCCGCTGCAAGCGGCAACGTCTCGTCGCACCCCTGCGTGATCGAGGGGAGAACAGCAGCTTCAGGGGAAACAGCCCCGTTAATGGCGTGCGGATCCAAAAACCCAATCCGCTTACGAGCGAAGGAGATGCCCTGAGCAGGACGGGAAAGAAAAGCGGAAGGTGAGAGACTGGCAGGACACTTTCCCTGCCAAACTTTTTAGCTTGACTTCATTAAGGCTCCCAACGACGACAACCAGCCTCGGCAGCCCCGTGTAAATTACCGATGCTGTTTTAAGCGGCACTGAAAGGGAATATTCGATAGCAGACGTGCCTGGTGCAGTTTAAAGAGTGCGTCTTTACGATTTTCTGCTTCACCTGGGACAGAAGAAGAAATCAAACTGCGACCCAGTCAGAGGAACAGCCACGCGAGGCTGCAGGGAAGGAGGAGTGCCAGTGTTTATGTAGTGTTTGTGGTGTCTGAGGGCACAGCACCTCCAGGATAACATCGAGATACCAGAGAACATGTTTAAAAAAAAAAAAAAAGTCTTATTTAAGAATATCAAGATTTAAGAGAAAAGCCAGAATTCCACATCAGATGCCCAAGCATGCGAAGCCTTGTCTCCATGGAAACACATCACCTCCGAGGCTTTCGCATACAAAACCCTCTATTATCCACAATTTCCAGAAAGGGAACTGAGGCAGAGAGAAGCAGAGGTACGGGGCTGGAAGAAGCCGAGCTCTACCACGCCACGGTGACCAGCCGCACGGGTCCCCATCACCCGATATGACACGTCACACGCCGTCCGCTCGGGCCGTCCCAAAAAAAGGGGCTTTTGCTTTGCAGTCGGGACGGTCCCGGCACACGCAGAGAGCTCTCCCAGCGAGCGGCAATTTCACCACGTGCCCGGGCTCCCACCAGCTCCAACAGCACATCTGTAGCCACAGCTTTCTGGATCCCACCCCAACCCCTCTGCAGCCCGGACCGTCCTCCTCAAGGTCGCCTGGACATCCCTGCCCCACGTCCTCCTCCTGGCTTGGCAGTGGTAGAGAAGTTTTTAGTTCATTATGGTTTTATTTTGCTTTGCAAGCCCCCAGAAGATGGGCAGGCAAATCATTACCAACAGGAGAGAAAACCATCCGTTATACCCTGCTTCACCAGTGCTCCTGGTCTCGGAGAGCACCACGCACCCTCCCTGGAACCCAGATGACTATCAGGGATCCTGAGCTGAGCACCACAACAGCAAGGTTCCAAGCGATACCTGCCTCCGAAAGCACGGGAACCGGAGGTTTGCTTGCTCTGACAGAGCACAAGAGAAGTTTAATTAAACCCAGCAGCCCTGATTTCAGAGCAGAGATAAAGATGTAGTTAAGTTCTGCCTCTCTCTATCCCAGCGCTCAGAGAAACAGCCCGTACATATCTGCAAGAGATCTACATCAAAGACACAGTGTTTGAAACAGAAATCCCTTACAGCAAGAGAAGCAGTCTGTGATGAGAGCAACGTCGCTGTCTGAAGACACACTTCTTCCAGGGAGGAAGAGAGACGCAAGAGTACAAATAGATTTCAACATCGGCTGCTCCCTGTCCTGCCTTTCCCCCTGCGCAAAGCCAATCTGCCAAAACACAGAGAGCCCGCGCTGCTCCTGAGCTTCCCCCGACGCCGGTTTTGCAGCACGAAGCCTGGATGAGGCAGGAAGGGCCCCTCGTCCCAGCCAGGCAGGAGGACCGCACAACCCCTCTGCGTTCCCTCTCCATCGCTGCCCGCTCGGGCACTGCCAGCCTCGGGACCGCAGCCTGAGCCCGTGAAACGTGTTGACCTTCGTGTCAATACGGACCAATGCTAGGGCCGCGTGGTGAAAGGTGACTTCTGTCTTATATACCCTTGTATAACCGCAGGCCTGAGAGAAATGGAGTGGTTAACGTATATAGTTTTTGCTTTTTGTAAAAGACATACTTGTGTGTCGGTTCGGACCGGTTTTGCTGTTAACTGTATGGTGTCAAGCCATAAAAATCTGGAGTCATCCTAAGGGTGAGCCGAGGAAGGCCGTGCGCATACGTGGAATTTGGGGTCATCCTGAGGGCGAGCCGAGGAAGACCACTGACTCCATCCACCAGCTGAGGAAGACCACCAGATGGGAGCCAAGAAGAGCCTGAGGGCATGCGCAGGAAGAGATAAACCTACTCCTGGAATTTATTCGCATAGACCCACCTTTTCTATGAATATGTATTAGCAGAAAGGATATAAACCAGAAACAGGAACTGTACGGTGTGCGTCTTGGCAGAGCAGAGGCTCCCGGCGCACCCAGCGCTGTTTGCTTGCATTTATTCATTTAATAAATTGTAAAGTTAAATTGCAACCCGATTTGGGACTAAGTCATTTATCACAAGCGGCTCCAGCATCACGTCCCACCTCCGCCATCCCACTTCCACCCACGAGCTGGCCACACTCCCTCCCGCCGAAGGGCTGGGACAGGAGGTGGTTTCTCCTCCAGCTTCCCCGTGGACCCTTTGCAAAGCCACCGAGCACACACATCACCAGCGCTTTGCCTGTCTGCAGAGGGAGGAAAACACTTCTCGCGTTATTAAAGCCTTTCGGGTAAGGATGAGGTAGAGACACAGCAGTCACACCGCCGGTCAAGCGATTACAACGCTGCCCAGCTGGGAAAAGAAAAAAAAACTCGCTAAAAAGCTCAGGGGGATGCTCACTGCCTGGGGGTAACCTCCAGCACAGCCCTCCTCAGCCCGGGCAGCTGCGCAGGGGAAGCGGGAAGGTGCGGGGACGAGCACGGCCCTCGCAGGGGGATACGCCAACCCCTCGTCCGGCACAAGGCAAAGAGCCACGGGCACATCTGGAGCAAACCGAGAGAAAAAAGGAAGATGAAAGTTGCAAATTCTGGTGCTTCCGCCACATCACTGCTACCCAAAGACTCGACCACCGAGCAAGGACCAGCTCCCATCGAGCCCAGTGGCCCTTGAAGCAACGGTGGCACAATCACCTGTGGATCTCCGCACCAGCCTCGGCAGCTCAGACCCATAAACGCGACCTAGAAACCTTCCCAAATTGCAGCTCGTGGGTGGTTTATGCGGCAGCACCTTCTGCCAGGAGGATCTGCCACCACAGCTTTCCTCGCCGACGTTCCCCTCCAGACACTGCAGCAACCCCAGAAAAAAAAAAATAAATAAAAAACTCCCCTTTCCTGCTCTGAGCACAGCAAATTGAAAGAAGCTGGGGGAAAAGCAAATGTTTGCAGGACTTCTGCTTCACCGGCCGAGCCACACCTCCGCCACGCAGGGATGACTCAGTGCTCGGGGCAGGGTGACACAGTGGCCACAGCAAGGACGGCACCGCACCGGGGCAGACACCTCGTCATGCCCCGGTACCTCCCCAGCTGCAGGACAGTCATGACAGTGGCTTTGGGGGACAGCAATGTCACAAGGAGGGGACGGCCCAGCCCACGCTGTCCCCAGCAGCATCTCCCCGACACCGCAGAACCGGCCCCGACTTGGCTCGCGGGG
This sequence comes from Charadrius vociferus, assembly GCF_000708025.1. Taxonomy (NCBI): domain Eukaryota; kingdom Metazoa; phylum Chordata; class Aves; order Charadriiformes; family Charadriidae; genus Charadrius; species Charadrius vociferus. Next base: position 240,141 of record NW_009648690.1, on the reverse strand, counting down.
ACGAGGGTGTGCCTTCCAGAGGAAAAACAGCTCAGAAAGCAAACCACAGAGGAAAGCTCCAGAACGGGCAATTCCTAACGCAAGTGATTCATTTGGAAATGACGGCCCCGAGAATCCCCTACAACAGACGAGTGGGATTATTCACACCATTAGCAGGTCGCAGGCACGTTCCAGGAAAGCTCGCTCGGGAGCAAACCCAGCGGCGTAGCATTTCACGTCACCCACCGCGACAGGCTCTTGCTCGGTGCAGCCGGGTTTGCTTCAGGCATTGGGAACAGCAGAAGATCTGCGCTCTCCAGAGCTGCAAAGAGGCAAACTGCACCTCCATCAGCGGCATCTCAGCATCTGGGGGCGCCCAGGGCTGAAGGAGCCCCGCTCCGCACGCAGCCTCAACGCGAGCGGCATTACTGCACGCTGCGGGACACATCGCCCGCGCTGCCGGGCTCGTGGTTCACCCCAAAACCTGGCGGCATCGCCCACGCTCCAGGTGCCAGCGACACAGCCCGGACACAGTGAGCAGGACCGGGCAGAGCCCTGCGCCCCGGTGCGCCCACCACACACCCTGGGGAGATGCACCTTCCACCCAGAGCACATTCCCCGGGCTCTCAGGCACACTCCAGCACCTGAAGGAAAACAGAGGTGATTTAACGAGTCCAAAAGAGCCTCCACCTGCTCCCCATCGCCCCCGCAGCTGGGCAGCGGGAGAAGGTTTACATTCACAAGCCCCACCACAATTTCAAGCCACACAGTCTCATTTCTTCCTTGACGAAAGATGCAATAAGCCCCACATGTAGTGTGTACCCTCGATGTAGAGCTGCTGTGTTTTTATTCCCCTTTCTCCCGAGGGCTTAAAGCACCCATGTCCTGCAGGAAAAGCACAAAGCAAGCTACACAAATTACCCTCCAGGACAAGGTTTCTCCTGCCTGTCTTCGTTGCGCCGGTGCTACAGGAGGAATGATTCAGAAGCCCACGGAAACGAGCAGAGTTTAACTAAAGAGCCAAATGCAGCACGGGCAGCTCAGCATCCCCCTGAACCCCCTCATGCCACCTCCACCCTCACTGAATGGGCACCGAGACATGACAAGACGTGACCAGCACCTCACCGTGCTCTTCCCCACCCCACCTGCACCTCAGGCAATTATCCAAGAAACACAAATGCAAGTGGGCAACCGACCCACGCGCGGCAGGAGAACACAGGCAGAGACAAGGAGTAGCAGGATGCCGTACTTACCCCGGCAGCAAAGCCTAAGCTCCCATCTAGGATCCGCCTCTGAAAAGAGAAAAAAAAAAAAACAACAAACCAAACCACACCATTTACTCCTGGCAGAAACAAGCAGAGCGCAACCACGCCACGACGCGCGCGGTGGGGGGAAGCCAGCTGCACCGCTGCCCCCCCTGAGATAGCTTTCTTCTCCCCATCTCTGCAACCCAAGTGATTTCTGTGCTTTGAGGCAAGAGCTGTGGTCCTCAGCAGAGGAGCCCACCGTCCTGGGGTGACGGCACCCCACCACCACCACGAGCCTACAGCCCATCCTGGCTCCCTCAACGCACCCGCACTGCCCAGACTGGGCTCAGCTCATCCAGTGCCTGCACCAAAACCCTCTGAGGATGCAGAAAGGTAAACCACAAACTCTCCTGCCCATCTGTGCACGCTGCCCTGCATTTCCCCCCTGGAAGATTTTGATTCCTCTAATAAGAGGCTGCTCTAAACAAAGCCATCGCTCTCCCAGTAACCCAGCACGTACCCTGCCCGCTTCACTCCCAGTGCAGTTTTTCTTCTTTAGCACATCGCCCTCCCCCAGGAAGAAAACCAATGTGCGACTGCAAAGGGAATCTCACTTTGCAACAAACTCCTGAATAAATCATCACAAGAGAGAAGCATAAATAATAAATTCATCCGGGCAATTTTGAACACAACAGCAAGGGGGACCTCTAATTTTGGAATACAAGATGACTTAACGATCAGCACTTTGTTTGTTCTGAGCACGGGCTGACCCGGATCTCGCACCAGAGAAACAAGGTTACCGGAGGAGAACCTGCTGTTCCAAACACTGAGCCCTGCCTGCGGCTCTGCCCCATCTCCCGCACACCGTGAGCCGCGCTACAGCACATACCACAGCCCGGAGTCAGGAATTTGATTTCCTTCTCTTCTGTGCTGACACACGGGAGAGAAATGAGCTGGATTCTTCTTCCTCCCATCCCAGGGCCTCCCAGAGCCAATGTCAAGTCCCTCACACTTGGGACCAAGTGGTGAAACCCACCCATAAGCACAATGCAGCCCTCCACCGGACCCAATTTGCCTCCCAGGGACAGAGGACACGATCCCAGCACTCACCTGCCCGCTGGAAAACACAAACACCAGTGCCGAGCCAGCTGCCGTCAGCCCCCAGGTGAGGAAGGTTCCCAGCACCGACTGGATCACCGGCCCGTGCCCCGGGATCATGCTGACCTAGGAGAAGCACCTGGTGTTTAGACACAGTGAATAACCCCCAAATCCCTCCCTGGTTAATGGGGGAGCACCCCAAACCCCTCCTCAAAGGGAAGAGCGAGCATAACTACCCTCCCCGCACCACCTCTCTAAGCTTCTCTCTTCCCTCGAAGGAAAGCTTTGCAGTTTTATCCCAGCTCAGCACAGCAGGAGGGACTGGGGAGGGATGGGACACACCACATCCCACCCAGTGCATAACCCCACACACTGATTTTGCAGAGAAACGCAAAGAAACGGTGCTCAAACCTCGCCAAGCGAGGGGACGCTTGGCCCCACGTCCCCAGGCACGTGCATCACACCCCACTTCTTGGTGGCACTTATTTATGCCAAAAACCTATTTCGCTGACGGCGAACGCCCTCGCAGCACCCAGCTCGAGGAGCCCCAGGACAACGCAAAAAGGGGCACAAGTCCCAGGACGGGGCAAAAAACGGCAGTTGAGGGCTGCGCAGAGCAGAAGGGGGTGTCCGAGGAGGGGGTTATTGGGAGGGAGCACTGCCAAGAAAATACACGCACGTGCATAAGTATAGGCATATAAACATATAAAAGTGCACATGTATTTATACATTTACACGTAAATATATCAAAACGCGCATGTATTTATCCACCTATATAAGAAATACACACCCTGTTGCCTTCTTGCCCCCTCGAAGCCCCTCCCGGGCCCCAGCCCTGTCCCAGGGCCACTGCCAAACCCGCGGGGGTTGCCCTGGTCAGACCCCCCCTCGGCTGCACCGGGTCATACACCCCACCCCACACACCCCACACACCCCCCCGGGCTGACCGGCCCCGGGGAGAGGGAGACACACACAGCCGCCCCCCTCCAGCAGCCCCCGGCCCCAAGGGGGGAACCCCAACACCCCACCGGGC
>NW_009648690.1:235594-235932 GCF_000708025.1 Charadrius vociferus | reverse complement strand
CGTGTCCTCTCCCACTCTCTGATGTCCCCTCAAAGCATCGTCACGGGGCAGGCGGTGGCCAAGCCTGCAGCCCGGGGTGGGCTGGGGGCAGAAGCAGCTCCAGCGCTGATTCCTCTCCAGCAGCTCCATGGCGTTGGCAGAAGGGATCAGGGCTTATGGCCACAGGGCAGAGGGAGCCAGAGCAGCCCCGGGGCTTGTTGGTGCCACCTGCGCGTGCCACGCCAGAAGGTGCAGGGGGTGGCAGAAGGACACGTCCAGCTCTTCTGCAACATAACCCTTCTTTGTTAGAGTGTTTATTTTTCGACAGCCTTTGAGCAGCCTGTCCCGCCACAGGTGGG
>NW_009648690.1:230677-235402 GCF_000708025.1 Charadrius vociferus | reverse complement strand
TGGTGGGGTTGGGGACAGCTGGTGAGCCGGTGGGGTTGGCCGTGGGGACACCGCTGACACGGCAGCCCTGCACGCTGCCGCGGTCTGGGGGTGGCTGGCAGGGATGTCCCCGCTCGGGGACGCGTGGGCAGCCCTGGGCAATGGGGACAGTTGTGATGGCAGTGAGGCTCCGTGCAGAAGCATCAGCAAAATCATTTCATCCCTCCTCCCTGCTTCCTCGGCGTCACTTCTGCGTGCAGGGACATCTCCGTGTCACTTTTCCCAGGATAGCAGGGCTGCCCCACCAGTGGGGACAGCGTCCCATGCCGGGCAGATGGCAGTTATCCCCCCGGCAAGGCAGTGCCAGGGGGGACGGCAGCTCCTGTGAGGCATTTCCCCGCAGCAGCACCGGGAAGGATGAGTCCAGCCATTGCATCCATGCATTCCCTAGAGTCCCTAAAACGCATTTTAAACAACAAAAGGAGCACAAGTTCTTGTGCAATCTCTGCCATGAAGGTGCGTGAGATGCTGCAAGGGGCGGCACCGCAGTCCCGGCTCCTGGGAGCCCTGGGGCTGGTGGGCAGCCAGCACCCAAATCCCATCGTTTTCTTGCAATAAAACTCCATCGGGATGCCCCGGGGTAGCTGAGGCAGGCAGAGGGTGCAGGAGACACAGCCTGGGGGCACCGCAGGCTGAGGCGGGTTTGGAGATGCCCCAGACGTGCCTGTCGCCGGGCACGGCGAGCGGGGTCCCTCTGCTCCCGTCCTGTGTCCCCTTTGCGCAGGCTGGGCTCACCGCCGGGCTCTTTCCCAACGTAAATTCACCCACGTCAAGCTGGGACAGAGGACGGAGCCAGCCTGGACCTGCACCAAGGCGGCTGCCAAGGGGACAAAGACATCCAGAGATGTCCCGGGGATGGGGCACGGGAGCGGCACAGCACCACAGACAGGACCAGGCAGGGACACGCCATCCCCATCCCACGAGCTCGTGGCACCTACTAGTCACAGGGCACAAAGTCACCGCTTTATGCTTCTCCGCTGGCTTTAGGCTCGCCGTGGGAGACACGCTGGACGCGGTGCGAGGCTGGGGCAGCGCAGAGTCCCACCGGCGCTGAGCTACGACCCGCGGCCGCTTTGAAGGAGGGGATGGGAGTACCAGCGGATGGACACGTTCTGTAACCAACCCGGACGTTCCTGGCAACCAAACGCGGAGCACTAAGGCCCCATTTAACGCGCCCGACCCTCCAACCAGCCAGGCACAGCGGGGAGAGACACGGGCACGAGCAGAGATTTCGGGCCGCCGTTGCCAAAGGCTCATTAGCGTCAGGGCTTTCGCCGTATGATTCACGGGGAATGTGTGCAGCAGCTTTCACTGCAGCCCAGCCCCGGCACCCTCAGCGGAGATCGATAAACTAATTAGGGAGGCAAATAACAGCAGGGTGAGAAGGGGAGAGGTGGGAGCTGCAGGGAGGTCTGATGGGGGGGGAGGCAGCCCCGGGGAAGGAGCCGGGTGCGGGGGTCCCCTGGCAGAGCCTGGGAAACCTGCATCCCGCGGGGTCTGGATGCTGCGGGGCGTGCAGGGATGCTCCCGCCTGCCTTGGCCGCAGGTGAAGGGCGCCAGCGCCTCTCCCTCCCCATCAATCACCGCTGCAGACGCTGCCCGATTAGATCACGTTGTCCGGCAGCAACCAGGCTGGTTCTGCCCTGCCTCGGGGGTCTGGGGAGACGGTCCAGGCCTGTTTGTCTGGCTAATTAGCAGAAAGCAAAGCCTCCCCCCATCCCAGGCATCCCTGTAAGTGAGCCAGGCAGCCTCCAGCCAGGCGTCAGCAGAGCCACCAAAACCGCCCGTGGCTGTTGGGCTGGAGATGGGAAGGGATAAGGGCACCGCAGTCATCTCTGTCCCTACGGCCATGGGGACAGCGGGGTCCCTCCGATTGCAGCGGGCTTGGGCATGGCTGCCCCGTGCACGGAGGCTGAGCTGCTCGGGACCGGCTTGTCACCGGGCAAAGGTGATGACGAGTCCCAGAGCTCCCTGCGCTCCCTGCAAAGGTCCTTCCCATCCCGTCGTGGGACACTGCAGCCGGGCACCCAGAGGAAAGGAGGTGAGAGAGAACGTTAACCCCCCTGGGACCTGTGCCCCAGCACAAACAGGGTGCAGAGCGATGGCCCGGCATTTCTGCCATCGGTCACTAACAGAGGTAACGGGGGGGACCAGCAGAAGGGCTGCGGGCAGGACCACTCCTGGGGACAGCAATGCACAGGGCTGAGACAGGGACCCCGTGGCACCCACTTGGGACCCAAAAGTGGGTGACCAACCCCATGTACCCCCATCTCTCCCCCAGCAGTGCGGGGTGGCTGCAGGCGAGCAGGAGGAGCAAGCTGCGGGGCAAATCCCTCCCCTCCTGACTGCTGGGGAACATCAGCTGCCTCCCAGTTCCCCCCAGTTCCCCTCCGCCATCAGAGAGCCCCACCGGTCCAACACAGCCTCCTTCATTCCTGCAAAATGCCGGAGATCGCGCTGCCTCCCCTCCGCTTTTCGGGGAGAAAGGCCGGCTCACCCTACCCCTCCGTTGGCAACCAAACCCCCAGCGCCTTACAACACTCATTTCCAGGACAGGGGTCGAAAGCGCTGTTTTCCACGGGGAGTCTTGCAGAACAGCTGGGGATGGATGGCAGGAAACTTGGAAGGACTTTAAAAACCGCTTTGCGGTCACGTAATCCCCGTGCCCCTCTCCCATGGGTTATATCGGCCGCCGAAGCCGTGTGGGAAGAGGCCGCGCGTCCCCCCCCCCCCAGTAAATTGCTTTTCAGCAGAATGGATGCTTCCCAGGCTAAAGGACAAAGAGGAGTTTATCTGCCAGCACCAAACCAGCTGCTGGGGTACAGCGTCTCTCCGAACCAGGGACCACCCAGAGATACAGATCACGCTCGACATTAGGCTTTAATTCAACCCGAAACCGCAGCAGAAACGGAAAAAAAAAAAAAAAAAAAAAAAAAAAAAGCATCTTCAAAAGGCTCAAGCACAGCTTTCTGATTCAGCTTGCTGCCGCTGCGCTCCTCGCTGGGTGGATATCAGCTCAGATCAGCCCTTTAATACGCACTGGCCCATCGTTTCATTAGTTTTGGGGTTTTTTTTTAATGAAGATCAGATCTGGTTGTAGCCAAGCAGGCTTGCTGGCTGAATTCCCGCAGCTCCCTGGCCCCTGTAGCCACGGCCAGCCGCCCACGGAGGTGAAAGCCCAGGGCAGGGGGCGGCCGAAGCCCTGACGCTCCATGGGCAGCCGCGCAGCCGGCGAGAGGCACGCCGAGATCCCTGCGCTTCCCTCGCTCCAGCTGCCCGCCGCTCCGGCCCCCGGCACAGCGGGAAGACGATGCTCAGCACCACGCTGGGAGAAACTGCTCAGCGATGCGGCTTTGAGGGAAGGGCACGGGCAGGACATCTCTCCCCGGCACAGGAACCAGCCGAGAGAGAGGATAAAACAACTGTGAAAAGGTCACGAGGCATCAAAACCCTCTCCCGTGCCACACGGGTGTGCCGCACTCCCTCCTCCCCCGTGTCGGGGAACATCCCTGCTCTGCCTGCACCGCTGCCTGCGTTTCCAGCAGGCAGAGCGCGGCGGTGGTCCCCCTGCCTGGAGCAGCATCCCGGGTGACACACACAGGTGACACGCAATGGGGTACCCCATCCCCAGGGGGCAGCACCCCGCAGAGACCCCATCCCCCACCCGCATCAGCCAAACCATCTTCTTCCCTGTCCTGCCTCCTCACGCGCTTCTACTGGGATATTGATTTCCACACCATTTGTTTCGGAAGAAGCTTTTTCCAGCCTCCTGAAGATTTATGAGGCTGATGATGACTCTCCCTGGTGCTCCAGGACCTGGGGTCTTCAGATCCACCTTGGGAAGTGGATGGCTAAGTGCAAACGAGAACCTCTTGCCGCAATCAGCAGCCGGGCTCCGGGCTCTTTGTTCCAAGTCACTCTTAATTTCCTGCTTTCTATTGTCTCTTTGATAAGTGATGAAAACGGTGTGTGGGGGGGAAGGAATAGCTATTATTTAATTGCTTTCAAGATCTCAAACAAACCAGAGCAGAGGTTATCTCTCCCAAACCTCTCTTTTTTTGGTTGTCCTGACCCATTGTTACTGGGTGGGCGCAGAGGCTGTGGCAGTAGCCACCCGTATTGCACAAGTCCCCAGAGACCCCAAAGCTGTGGGCAATCACCGCATCACCTTCGTGCCCCCCCCCGGCCGTGCCAGGCCAGCGAGGACCTGCCTTTGGTGGCAAGGTGCTAAATTCTTGGGCCAAGGTACTGCCAACTTCCCCGGAGATTTTGGGACTCTCAGACACCTCTTGGGATTCTCCAGTGGGGGCCACAACGTGGCCATCACGCTGCCATCGCCCTGCTCCATCCCTTCCCCCACGGTGGTCCTGGAGACACCGGGAGAAGCTGAACCCTTTGCACCGTCGCTGGGGTCAAAATGCGGAGAATCAGCTTCTGCCGCCGGAGCCGGGCAGCGAGGCCAAGGTCGCGCGAGGAAGGCGAAGGAGCCGAAGGGCACGGGGTCCTGCGGGGTCTCTTCTGCTGGAAGCCCCCCGGAGCCGGGCAGGACCCGCCACGCTCTGGGTGGAACCGGGGTCCCTGCGCCCGTGCTGCCCGCTGCACAGCACCTCCCGCGCGTGCCCCCGCGACCCCCTCCGAGCCCCGGGGTTTGGGCACCCCTCGCCATACACCCGCACCCCCTGCGCC
>NW_009648690.1:227211-229423 GCF_000708025.1 Charadrius vociferus | reverse complement strand
GGAAGGAAGGGACGGGCGCCCCGCCGAACGGGGAGGGAAGGGGAAAGGGTTTCCCGCTGCCCCCGGTGCTCCCGGTGTCAGTCGCACCCACCGCGGGACTCAGCGGTTGGATTTGGGGGAGCCGTAAGGAGTACGGTGCCACAGGAGTCGGGAGGAGCTGTGGTGTGTCCGCTGCTGGGCACCGCACGGGCTCCGGAGGGGAGGTGGGAAGGTGGTTTGGGGAAAGCCCCTCCGGGGAGCATCTCTCCCACAGAGCTTGGCAGCAGGACGGGCAAATCCTCCCCAGGGATCCCTTCATTTCTGTGTGTTCTCTGATTTCTAGAATCTTCTCCTCCATCCCCAGGGCAAGGGAAGATGACATCTCGGCTCCTCTGAACCAGCAGTGCCCAGGGACCGGCAGAGCCATGGAGCTGGAATACGAGCTGCCCAACGCCACCGCGTTCTGGTTCTCCCCGGCTTCCCCCTTTGACAACTTCTCCGTGGAAGCGCCCACCAACACGTCGCAGAACGCCACGGGCCATCACTTCGACCTGACCAGCAACGCCATCCTCACCTTCATCTACTTTGTGGTCTGCATCATAGGGCTGTGCGGCAACACCCTGGTCATATATGTCATCCTCCGCTACGCCAAGATGAAGACCATCACCAACATCTACATCCTCAACCTGGCCATCGCAGACGAGCTCTTCATGCTGGGTTTGCCCTTCCTGGCCATGCAGGTCGCCCTGGTGCACTGGCCCTTCGGCAAAGCCATCTGCAGAATTGTCATGACGGTGGACGGGATCAACCAGTTCACCAGTATCTTCTGCTTGACGGTTATGAGCGTTGACCGGTACCTGGCTGTCGTCCATCCCATTAAATCTGCCAAGTGGAGGCGGCCCAGGACAGCCAAAATGATCAATGTGGCCGTTTGGGGAGTCTCCCTGTTGGTGATCATGCCCATCATGATTTATGCTGGGGTGCAGCACAATCACGGCAGGAGTAGCTGCACCATCATCTGGCCAGGAGAGTCGGGTGCCTGGTACACGGGCTTCATCATCTACGCCTTCATCCTGGGCTTTCTGGTGCCTCTCACCATTATCTGCCTTTGCTACTTGTTCATCATTATCAAAGTCAAGTCCTCGGGCATCAGAGTGGGCTCCTCCAAGAGGAAAAAGTCCGAGAAGAAAGTCACCAGGATGGTCTCCATCGTGGTCGCTGTCTTCATCTTCTGCTGGCTCCCCTTCTACATCTTTAACGTCTCCTCAGTCTCCGTCCTGATCGTGCCCACGCCTGTCCTCAAGGGCATGTTCGACTTTGTGGTGGTCCTCAGTTACGCCAACAGCTGTGCCAACCCCATCCTTTATGCCTTCTTGTCCGACAACTTCAAGAAGAGCTTTCAGAACGTCCTCTGCCTGGTGAAGGTCAGCGGCATGGACGAGGCGGACCGGAGCGACAGCAAGCAGGACAAATCCAGGCTCAACGAGACCACAGAAACCCAAAGGACCCTGCTCAATGGTGACCTGCAGACGAGCATCTGAGGGGACAGCGGGGTTGTCCTTCCTTCGCTCTCCTCTCCCCACTTGCTCCCAGCTGCAGCGGGGTGGTGGCACGTACGGAGTCAGGGTGGGAGAGCCAGCTTGGGGGACAGCGGTGCGCACAGCGATGGGTCCTCAGCTGGGCTCCTCCTGAGCTGCTGATGGGTTGGCTTTCACGCGCTGGGAAGGATACGGAATACGAGGAGCTGCCTCGCCAGGAAAACAAAGACAACTTGTAGCAATGCAGCGCATTTCCACACCGAAGTGCCACCGTGGGCAACAGCCACGGCCGGGGCGGCTCCGCTGGCTTCCCCGGCGTTCCCCTCGGGGCCGGTTGGCTTTGGGTGCTCTGCCCCAGAAGGGGTGCTTGCACGCGGACACATGCACGCAGTGGGGTGACCTCAGGAGGGGCCGAGGCCACGGGTGTGTGCCAACGCGTGCGCCACTGCAGAGATGCGCCGTCTTATAGCCAAGACCCGGTGGGAGCTCTGCTGAAAGCCCGAGCGTGCTCCCGCAGCCGCCCTCCCCGAGGAGACAGGGATATTTGGGGTTGCGTTTTGCCCGGCTTCTAAGTTCCTCCATCGCCCCCCCTGAAGCCTCCCCGCTGCTGTTTGACTGCATCGTTTGCAACGGCCACCCTGCCCGGAGGTGGCACCACGGGACGGAGGCGGCTGCCCCACGGGAAGCAAGTCTGC
>NW_009648690.1:220582-226416 GCF_000708025.1 Charadrius vociferus | reverse complement strand
CCGCCTGCTCCTGCCCCGGCGAAGCCGCCCTCCTCAGCCAGCGCAGCGGGAGCAGGAGGGAAAGCCCAGGGGAGAGGGAGAAGTGCCGTTTTCCTGCCAGAGCACCCCGAGTAGTTTCTGTGCCAGAGGCCAGACTCTGTTCACAGGCTCTCGCTCCAGAGCCGAGCCGTGGGAACGCACTGGTGGAGAAAACAGCCCGGTCTCATCCACACTCCCCTTTCCCATCCCACCCTGGTGTCCCCGCACCAGCCCCATCGCCGGCAGGCGCGGAGCCTTCACCCCGTGCTATGCGGATGAGCGTTGCCCACAGGGTGCCGCCCGCGTTGGGGTGCTGCCTTCCTCACCCGTGGACCCCCAGTCGATGCTCCGAGAGCAGCAGCTCTGGGAGAAGTTTTCCCATGGCTCTACCCGGTCCCTGCAGCAAATCCCTTCCCGGGGCATCACACATCCAGCTGTGCCCCCCCACCAACCCCCCAAAAAGAGCTCAGTGCCGGGCTGGACGCCGGCTCCCCATCCCAGCATTCTCAGACACCGGCTCCAGTGCAGCAGCGGCCGGCACTGGGGACACCGCGCGGGGCTCCGGAGCCTTTCTGCAGGGAAAGCAAAGCGGTTTTTTTTTCACGGGTTTGGGTAAGTAAAGCCGACCGCAGGCTCTGAGGCAGCGCAGGCTGCCCTGCTGATGCTGCAGGAATTAAAACAAGAGCGGCGTGTCACACGACAGTGAAATATTGGATGGTGACGGCCGGGCCTGGTGCAGCCGGAGCGCTCTGTTAGGATACGGCTTTCAGTGTCATCGCTGCAGCGATGCGTCAGCGGGGCTTTGGATATTTCGTATTCGGTGGGCGGTGGAGGAGTTATTTGTGAGGAAAGCCGGGGAGGCGGCGGGGAGGGGGGTGCGTTGAGCCCCCTGCCCATCGTGGGAGCTGAGGTTCACATCCCCCCCATCACTCACCCTCGGCGGAGCCAGCCCCAGACCTGCCAGCGGCCGCCTTCGCTCCGGTCCTGTCCCCGCGAGCCCTGCCGCCAGCGCCCCGACTGACGATGGAGCGGGGGGAGTGTGGGAGGTGATGCCTATTTCCAGTCACACACCCATGGTTGTCTCCAGCAGGAGCCCCCAGCTGGGAGCATCTCCTCTGCGCTGGTTTAATGTGAAAAATACTAAAAAAGCCCATCTTTCTGTGCCCAGGGCAGCTTTGTCCTGGTGAACCCCTCCCAGGCAGTGGCGTTTCTGGCAGCTCAGGGCTGTGCAAGGGGGGCTGCGATCTGAAATACCCCATTCCCCCCCGCTTTGCACCCAGGGACTGTCCCAGGCTGGGGATCACGGGGCTGCAGGTAAGGAGCGAGGGGCACGACGGGGCTGCCACCGACATCCCAAAGGCCACCAAGGTGGGATGCTGCAGGGCAGGAGGACAAGGTGGCTGCCGGGGGGTGTCAGGGTACCCCACGGCCGCCCTGCCGCAGCTCACCCCGGGGGAAAGGGCAGGAGGGTAAAACGTGCCGCCTCGGTGGAGCGAGCAGGGGAGGGAGCCACAGCCACTGCCCAACGCTCCCAGTAAAACCAGCAAAATAAAACCTTCGGCTGGTTCGTTGCTGACTAATAAACAGCAGCGCTGTTGCCGCTGCGAGTAACAAAGTTTTCCTTCCCGGCCACTTGATTTTAGTGGGAACTTGACCTCATATTGGAAAAGCCTCGCAGGGCTGCTGGCGGCGTAATGAGAAATCTCTCCCGGTTATTGCAGTGAATAGGCTGATGCTGCAAGTGCTGGAGTGGCTCCGCTGCTACTTCACACGCAGACTGTCCCCGGGCAAGTGAGATTAATTACAGCTCCCGCCTGCCCGGCCGGAGCAGCAGGAACAGATTTATCGCAGATCGGAGGTGGTGGGAAGCAGAGACCTGCGTGTCCCGTAGAGCTCCCCAGTGTGCCAGGAGCACAGATCCGGCCCCGCGCTGCTCGGAGCAGGGCTGGGACTGGTCACTTTGCTGCGGGGCTGCGCATGCGACGGTGCTGCCTCTGCGGGGGCTGTCATCGGCGGTGGGGCTGTCACCGGGGGTGTTTGCAGCGGGTCGCTCTTGCAAGAGACCACCAATCCCACCACCCCAAAGCCCATGAGAAGCCAACTCCCCCTCCTCGCCACTGGCACCCCCCGCCCCATGCAGACGAGGAGCCCCAGCGAGGCCGAGGGGCTCCGCTGCTCTCCCGAGCCCCCGCGGGAGGCATCCTCGCCGTCCCCACTCCCTCGGCCCTCGGGGTTGATGCCTGTGGCGCCTGGTGCTGTGGAGGGGCTGAGCATCACCCTGACCACGCTTCCAACTGTGCCCGCCTCGGACCCAGCCTGGCTCCTGGCGCTGGGATGGCCAGTGCCCCCCTGGTGCTTGATAGCCAAACCCGGTTCTGATGAGCTGGGAGAGGCTGGGTTTGGACCTGGAGCCTTCCTGTCGCATTTCTACAGCTCCTCATAATCAGCACCAACGCTGCCTTGGACTTCTTTAAATTAACTATCTCCTAATGAACTGCACTGGTCTCTGGAGGGCTCCCTGACTCTGTTCTGATGGGAAGAGCCTTGTCTTTGATGGAGACTCCGTGGAGAGGTCTCTTCCCTCCCAGACCCGCACAAACGCCGGCAGCCTCGTGGGCAGTCGCGCAGCCTGCGATCCCCAGCCAGCTCCATCCCAGAGAGCTCCCAGGCTCCAGATCCGTGCCGCTGCTTTAGGTCAGGGCTCGACCCTCCTGTCTCTGGGGGTTGTTTCAGCCCTTGCTGGGAATGAGCTGCTTTCAAACCGCTCAGGGAGAGTCTCCATCCTCGCTGCCGCTGCTGCACTGGCCGCACGTCCTGCCCAGGGCTGCTCGAAGGGGGAATCGCCAGCAAGGCACGAGCAAAGGGCACAGCAGACCCCCAAACTGCCCTTCCCACCACTAGGTCTGAAACGGGAGCTGCCACTTCCCGAGCCAAGGACACCTCTGCCCTTCCCTGCCCACCTCGCACCCATGTCTCCTGCCGGATTTCAGCCCACTCCCCGCTTGCTCCAGGACGCGGACTGCAAAAAGCCAAGGCAGGAGGACAGCCAGGCTCCAGCTGAGATTCGGGGGAACCAACCTCAAGCTGCGTCCTGACCAGAAGGAGATGAGTGCTGCAAAGCCTGGGCGTCCCATCCCATCCCATCCCATCCCATCTCATCCCATCCCATCCCCATCCCCATCCCATCCCATCCCATCCCATCCCACCCCACCCCACGCGGCCAGGAGGGAAGGGGTGGGGGATTGTACATATGTGTATATACTGGACATGCCAGCAAAGGGGTTTATTATACTGACACTCTGCAGCCCGTGTTTTGCTGCGGCTGCTGGAGCAGCCCCTCCCCGTGCACGCAGAAGCGAGTCGGACCCAGCCCTGCGGGGGTCCCTCGGGTCCTCCTCGCCCTCCCTGTGTGCCATGGGGCTGGTGGCACCGTGCGTGAGCCGAGAGGGGCTGCAGAGGTTGCTCCCACATTGACCAGCAACTTCTGCAGGGCAAGGGAAGACAAGCTTTAGTCTCCACTAAACGCAAGAGCCTTTCCCTGCCAAGCCGGGGCTGTAGCGATCTGGGGGTCGTGTCCCCCTCCAGCAGCACAGCACCGCACCGCGCTGCCCACCTCCTGTATATACTCTCCTCTGTATCTATAGCTGTGCTCTGTATAGTGTGTGTGGGTCTGCTGTACGACACATGGTGACTGGAACGCGCCCGAGAGCGTTTCTCTGCTTTAAGTCTTGCTTTCCTCCATAGCAATTGTTTCTCGGTGTCTCGGGGTGGAAATAAGCCTTCCTGTGGCGAAGGCTCCCGACCGCCACGGTTTGTGCCACGGGGAGGGAGTCACGGATGGGGTGGGAGGGAAGTAAAAGAGTTTTCCTACAGTTTCTGACTCTGTGTGTGTGTCAGAGCTGGGTGGGAGCAGCGTGGTATAACCCAGGCTTGGATTCTTCCCTGGGAGGAGAAGAGGCACCAGCCCTGGAGTCCCACCAAGGGGACAACTCGCGCTCAGTCCCTCTCCCAAAACCAGTTCTTCCCGATGGTGAGCAACACACATGTGTCTCCACCTGCAGGGTGGTCTCAGCTTTGGAAGGTCTACGCAGCAGGAGAGCTGCGTTTGCCCCAAAACCCCGCAAGGTCGCTCCCTGGTCAGCACAAACTCAAGACACTGAAGTACAGGCACGTCTGTGCCAGCACCAGCCCCTCAACTGGCCGGGTCACTGATGACGCACGACCACAAACAGCTCTTCGATACAAGGGGGAGCAGAAACTCAGTCTGAACAGCCGGACAGGAGAAGCCCAGCAACACCTCTGGGCTGGGTTTGATGAGATCAGGGCATGTAAAGTGGCATCACTGGAGGTTTAACCTGCTGGAGAAACCAGAACCAGGAGGGGGTGTGCCCGCACGGGGGGGAGTGTGCTTAGAGAAGAGGTACATTACCGGGGAGACACACCAATGTAAAGAAATAGGCTCTGCTATGAATGAAAGGTCTGGCTGTGCAGGCTGGCTTTGCCATCAACAGCTCCCATGCAAATAAACCCCTTCGCTCCAAAACACTTATGATTTTTTTTCTTTCCCCGCCCTCAATTTTATGGGATTTGAATACAGTCTCTACCAGCAAAGCCCCAACAGCCTCCCAAGACCACTCACGCTCGTTACACCAGCATCTCTGGTGGAGCTGGATGCTCTCCTGCCCGGCGGAGGCAGCCCTGCCCCTGGAGATCTGCCTCTCGCGGGGGAGCAGCAGATAGCTGGGGCAGGATTTTCCTCTGGGAACAAGCGTTTGTAAGAAAGCAATTACCACACTTGTTGCTACACTGCGTTGTGGAGGGCTGAGGCAGCATGAGGTGCTAAACAGGTACGTGTGCTCCAGGGAGTTCTTCTGGTCAGATTTATATATAACTATATGTACGCACAAATACGTACGCAGAGAGATGGCTCCAGGTCTCTGTCAGAAAGATTAAGTCTTCATACGAAGGCTGATAGGAGAAAGGCAGTAACTGCCCAGGGAAGGTTTTGCAAACAAAAAGCAGAGCGTGCTGATTTCATTCTGCCTCCACAGGCTGAAAATATGCGGGATGATGGAAAGTGTAGGTATTGCAAGGTGGAGTTAGATAAAAAAGAGAGAGGGAGAAATAAAACACTATTCAGAGCGGCCTTTGTGTTTCCAGCGGGTACATTCCAGCTGTGCCCCCCCAGACACACTTCCACTCAGCATGATTTTGCCAAACCTGAGCAGGAGGAGCACTTGTGGTTTTTTTTTTTATTAAAACCACACCAGATGGGGCTGGCGGTGTTTTGCTGAAAGCATTTTGGGGGAAAATCTTGGTGCGCAGAGCAGGGCTGTTGGAGGGGTCCTCAGCACACCCCCAGCTGCAGCCTCACCGTACCCCTGTTTGAACAGAGCTCTCCTGTTGCAGATGAAATATTTGACATGGTTATGACTTAGCAGCAATTCAAGGTTTATTAATGGTTTGAGGTGGATCAAAAGGTTGAATTTTAGCAGCACTTACTCATTAACCAATTTAAGGATTAACAAGGTGATTCAGTAGAATATGTTATAATTAAAACAGTGACTTAATTACAGATTCGAGAATGACAAGTCACACTAACTTACTACCGGGAGTCCTAAATCAAAATGTATGTATGTACATATGTATAAACACAAAACATCCAAACACACACCATCCAAGGAGTCACACACATGCAGACAGGCAGAAATATTTGGATGCAGTGAAAGATATAGACACCCACACTCCTGATGTGGATATTCAAACAGGTGGACAGGTAGAGGAGGAGGGAAGAGGCTCGCCGGTAGTTAAAATTT
>NW_009648690.1:220014-220530 GCF_000708025.1 Charadrius vociferus | reverse complement strand
CGAGAAGTCTGACTTCGCCCTGGCCCTTCATCGGCTTTCTGGGCAGATGGTCTTTGCCCCAGCGGTGTCCCAGCTCTGGGGAGATGCCAGTCACAGCCCGCGGCGATCCGGGAGAGCTCAAAGCGTCTCGCTTAGAGTCGCTATTTACAGGGTCCCAGATAACTGACTGTCGTCAGGTGGTTTTCCATTGCCACCCAACTCGGACAATGAAATACTCTGCTATTTTACACCAGTGACACAAACCCAAACCTTGCTAGATTTTGACGTTCTGGTACCCGTCCCCCTATGGGCCACAACCCAGCTACAGATGTCCCAGGCTGTCACGGAGCAGGGGGGATTGCTGAAACACCGGGGACGCTCGGGTCCTTTCCCCATCCGTGCCCGGGAGGGAGAATCACACCGAGGACGGGGAGGGGAGAGCAGCTGCACCACCGCACCTCGGAAACCGAAAAAGCCCCTTCAGGAGAACCCGGGGCTCAGCCCGGCCCTCCCCCCCGGGCCTCGGGGCGCACAGGG
>NW_009648690.1:217952-218525 GCF_000708025.1 Charadrius vociferus | reverse complement strand
GCTCCAGCCCTCCCAGCATCTCCGGGGCCTCCTCTGGCCCCGCTCCAACAGCTCCGTATCCTTCTGCTGTTGGGACCCCCCGAGCTGGAGGCAGCACTGCAGGGGGGTCTCCCCAGAGCTGAGTGCAGCAGAGGGGCAGAATCCCCCCCTCGCCCCACTGGCCACGCTGCTGGGGATGCAGCCCGGGCTGTGGTTGGCCAGATAGTTCACCCAGATAGTCCCTGCCTGGGGAAAACAACATCCTTGCTTGGTGGGTTATCACATAACCACACCTGAATATCTCAGTCAGGCTCCAAGACCAGTGACTGTCTGCCTTATTCCCTCACCAGAGCCACCATCCTGCAGGAGAGCAAGTCCCTGCTGAAGAACCAGACCGTGTCAGACCAGGCGGTGGCAGAAGCCCTGTGTGCCATCATGCTCCTGGAGGACAGCTCTCCACGACAGGCCCTTGCCGACTTCCTTCTGGCCAGGAAGCTGGCCATTCAGCAGCTTCTCAATCAGCCGCACCATGGTCAGTATGATGGGCTGCCTCCTTTTTAAAGTCAGGCTAACCCCCCTTGCTTCATCTCCCTC